>NW_020837991.1:10233205-10793549 GCF_003676395.1 Aethalodelphis obliquidens | reverse complement strand
AAAAAAAAAAAAAAAAAAAAAAAAAAAAAAAAAAAAAATGAGAAGAGCAGAATTTAATAAATTTAAAAGCAACGTACAAAAAAGAGCATCAATAAAGTCAAATTAAAATGATTAATTGATAAAACCCTAGCAAGATGACCGAGAGAGAGAGAGAGGGGACTAAATATTAGAAATGAAAAAGGGGATATCATTACACTGTCTACAGACATTAAAAATTTTATGTTTTTATTTGTCAATAAATTTGAAAATGTAGATGATAAAAATGGACAAATTCCCTGGTAAAAATTTTCAAATGTACACAAGAAGAAATAGAATAATCTAAATCATTCTTATTTATTAAAGAAAATGAATTTGTAATATAAAACTTTGACTAAAAATAATTCCCAGTCCAGATAACTATAATACTGAATTACTCCAAACATTCAAGGAAGAAATAATACCAATTTTACACAAACTTTTCTAGAGCAAAGTAAAAGATGAAACACTTCAAACTCATTTTATGAATCCAGAATAACTGCAATATTAAATCTGAAAAGAACATTACATTAAAAATAAATTACAGACCAGTATCCATCATGAATATAGATGCAAAATCCCAAACAAAATATTAACCAATTAAATCTAGCAGTATGCCAAAAGATAATTTATCAAGAATACAAGTTTGATTTAACATTTCAAAATATCCATATAATTCACCATATTAAAATATAAAGGAGAAAAATTACATGACCACCTCAATAGAGACAGAAAGTACATTTAATAATATCCAATACCTATTCATTCATAATTTAAAAAAAAAAACAAAACCTCTAGCAAGGAAAGAATAGAAGGGAACTTCATTAATCTACTAGTGCAGTGGTCCCCCACATTTCTGGCACCAGGGACAAGTTTCGTGGGCAACAATTTTTCCATGGACCAGTTGGGGAGGGGGATGGTTTCAGGATGATTCAAGTACATTACATTTATTGTGCACTTTATTTCTATTATTATTACATTGTAATATATAATGAACTAATTATACAACTCTCCATAATGCAGAATCACTGGGGGCCCTGAGCTTGTTTTCCAATTGATTTATTATGGTCTCTGTGCAGTCACACCTCCCTGCTAATGATAACCTGTATTTACAGCCGCTGCCCAGTGCTAGCATCACCACCTCAGCTCCACCTCAGTTCATCAGGCATTAGAGTCTCATAAGGAGTGCGCAACCTAGATCCCTCTCATGTGCAGTTTACAGTAGGGCTCGCACCCCCGTGAGAATCTAAGACTGCCGCTGATCTGACAGGAGGCAGAGCTCAGGTGGTAATGTGAGTGATGGGGAACAGCTGTAAATACAGAGGAAGCTTTGCTCACTCACCCACCACTCACCTCCTGCGGGGTGGCCTGGTTCCTAACAGGCCATGTACTGGTACTGGTCCATGGCACAGGGGTTAGGGTGCCTTGTACTAGAGTACATACAAATAACATCTTACATAAGTGTTAAAATAATGAACTTTCTCTCTGAGAACAGGACTGAGGTTAAGGATGTCTGCTATCACCAGTTATATTCAGCATTGTGCTGAGGGTCCTTCCTAGTTTAATAGGTTAAGAAAAATAAATAAGTAAATATTAGAGAGAAAGAAATAAAACTGACTATATTTGTAGATGGTATAATTTTGTACATAGAAAACCCCAAATCATATACATATAAATTATTAGAATTCATAAATGAATTTAGGAATATTTTTAGATATAGAATCAATAAAAATTAATTATATTACTCTATACTAGCAGAAATAATTAGAAAATAAAATTTAAAAGTAAAACCATTTAAAATAACATCAAAACCATCAAATACTTAGGAATAAATTTAACTAAGCTTGTACAAGAACTCTACACAAAACTTACATGACAGTACAGAGAGAAATTAAGACCTAGATTAATGGAAGGATATACCATGCTTATAGATTGGAAGGTTAATATTTTACAGATGTCAAGTCTTTCCACATTGATGTCTCAATTCAAGGCAATCTGAATAAAATTTCCAGCAAGTTTTTGTTGGCCTTGAGAAAATTATTTTAAAATTTATAAGGAAAAGGAAAGGGTCAGTATTAACAAGGCAGTTTAAAAATTAAAAGAACTGAACAGAGTTAGAGGACTGATAATACCAGATATCAAGACTTTTAGACAGGAACAGCAATTAAAACTGTGCAACTGATACAAGTACAGACAAATAAACCAATGGAACAGAATAGAAAATCAGTATCAGGCTCACATATATAATATAATATGTGTCACTGAAATGAAGCAAAGAAAGAGTAACATTTTCAATAACTGATTCCTGGTCAATTGGTTATCCCTATGGGAAAAAAATTTGAGCTTCACCTCTACATCTCATCCCATTTGCAAAAATCAATTCCAGATGGATTGTAAACCTACTTGTGTAAAGTAAAAAAAATAAATGCTCTAGAAGATAATATAGGAGAATGTCTTCATAGCTTTGATTGGGATAAGCAAAGATATTGTAAACAGTACATATAAAGGAAAACACTGATAAATTGGACTTTGTTAAAATTAAGAACTTTTGTTCATCAAAAGTCATCATTAAGGCTGTGAAAGGGAAGCCACAGAGAAGAAATTTACAAACACTTATCTGACAAAGAACAGATAACCATAATAAACAAAGAACTCCTATGAATTAATTATAAAATACAGACAACCCAATTTAAAAAAAGGCAAAACACTTGAATAGGCACTCTTTTACAATAGCTACTAAAAGTGAACTTTTGCATACCCTTGGACCTAGCAATTTCACTCTCTTGGCTAGACTCAGCTACCAAAGTCTTGGCCTGAGTCACAAAGAGAAAATTTATTATCTAGCCTCAAATGAGGCTGAATACATCAAGTTTACAGTTGGAAGTGACACAGAGAGTATATCAGGACTCTTTAAATCAGAATCAAACTGCTTAAATTTGAAAAATGTTTCTGTCTTATGTACTGATAACATGAAAGAAAATCCAAGAATATCAATCATTTCAGACTGTTTGATACCAGAAATAAAATGATGTCATCAGGACCCAGTTATTCTCTTGACTCCGCTCACCATATTGGTTTTATTCTTAGGCACCACTTAGCAGCAAATGGTGCCAACAACTCTAGTCCTACTTCTCCCCAGGTTCAAGTCCAGCTGAAAACTGAGCATTTTCCCCCAGTTGCTACATTGTAAATTGTAGGACTCACTCTAATTGGAACAATTTGAGTCATTTATTCAATACTGAAATAACTGTGGTCACTGCAATGGAATTACACTGATTGGTTAGACCTGAGTCATGTGCTCATCCCTGAACCAATCCCTGTGGCTAGAGGAATGCAAAGTACTGGCTGGTCCATTATAGGGGATGTTCTCTTTACCTGGGGTCAAGATTCTCACCAGATCTACATGGACTGAGCTAGAAATGGACAAAGGAACATTGAGGCGTTACTCCCAGAAGAAGTGGGTAATGGATGCTGAAAAGATTCAAACCACAAATATGTCCCCCAGGGGATTGTTGCGAGACTGAGTTTCAGAGAGTAAAGCTAAAGACTCAAGGTCCGCAGAGTGAGTATCAGAAGCTGGACTTCTTCACCTAAAAAGCTTAAGAAAGGCAGGTTTCTCCTGAAGGCTGTGAGATTCAGACAGACCCTGAGACCTTAATTCTGTCAAGCATTCTTCCCTCAGGTTCAGGCTGGCTCTAAGACCAGGGAAGGGAGGCATCTCATGCTGGGGGAACAGGCTGCCAGACAGTCTCCTAAGGTATCTGGATGCAATCCCACATGACCTTCATGGGAGAAGGTTGGGGTCTTGACTAGGAGCCAGGACTCTGGTGGCCTGGCTGAACATGCACATCCAGGATTGGCGAGAGGAGGCTTATGCGCACTATCTCCCCATAGCACCATCTGCAGCTGCCTTCTTCATTTGGCCCAAAAACAGCATTGCCAATCACCTCAGGGGATTGCTGGGCCTTCTGTAAGCAACACTTGGGAAAGGCCAAATTTGACACTTGGCTGCTCTCCCTGAAGTTAAAAGACTCAGCTTAGGTCAAGAAACATGAAAAAAAAAAATTTAAAGAACACATAGCATTCTTGCATGCCTGAGAAAATGCAGCCATGCAAGACAGGGGACCAGAAAGTACATGCCAAGGAAATGGGTGAAGGTGGCCCAGAAAGGATCTATGGCCTTGGGTTTGTTAAAAGATGCTCTGCAAGTTTGAGGATTTTGTTTTTAAGACCACATGAAACTTAAAAGCAAGAAAGAAAAGGATCATTGGATTCATTCTTCTACCTTGTTTTTCCTAAAAATCAAAGGTGTGTGTAATTAAGTAAGCAAGTAAATAAGTAAGTAAATAAGTCAAGGACTTACTAGTTGCTTATGGTTGTACTAAACAGTGTCTGATTCTTCTCTGTTTTCAGTGGAGGCCGTAGGAACAGTAGGCTCCAAGAGAGCCCAAGAGAGCAGGAGGGTCCAAGAGACAAGGGCATTGGGCATTATCACAAGACCTGTGACCTGAAAGAATACTGAACCTCACAAGCTGTGACCTGGAAGAATACTGGACCTCGCCCTAGGAGATTAAGCAGAAGGGGAGTCATACTGGCAAATCAAAGAGTCCAGAACAGTTAGGTTTTTTTACCTTGCCCTTCCCCACACCATGGCATGGCACTAAACTAAAAGGATGCCTACTGCAGCTCCCATCTGTGGAGGAATTTATGCATAATTCCTCACCCTGGCACAATGCATTCATTAGACCACCAACCTGCAGCTCCTTTTCTGACTCCTTGTATTTAGGCTGCAAGCATTCCACCTTCCCTGGAGATGTCATAATCTCCTGACCATGGCTCTGCCTCTCCCACAGCCTCTATTCCCCAGAGTAATGTGTCCTCCAAGAAAAGCTCTTAGCATCTTTCTCAATTTGACCCTGGAGAAGGCAGTGCTACCTTACCTTCTGGCTAACTCTAGCCCCAGACACAGACAAGCCAATATCCAATATTGTAGAGAATCAACCAGCTTTGTGGGTGGGGTGGGTGAGGCAAACAGGCAAATATAACTTAAACTGAAAACCAGGTGAATGTATGATCAAATCTGCAAAAGCTGGTCAGATTTAAGGGCTTGCAGGATACCAGCCAGAGTTAGGGCTGGCTCTCTCTGTTTTCACCCATCTGAATAGCCAAGGAAGACCCTCCAATTCAGTTCAAAAGAAGGCTCCTTCTTTACACTCACTTCACAAAGGTGGGAGGATTGAATTGTAGTCCCCTTCTAAGCGTGACAAAGGAACTACTTAGGGAAGCCCCAGGTGCCAGGGAAGATGATCATCAAACAATGATTCACTGGAGTCTGCAATGAGTAAATTGACAAGTAAATGATTCAGTTTTAGTTTTCCCCTATTAACACCAGACAAACATCCTTGAAACTTTCAGAGATTCTGTACAGATTCCCATGACTAACGAGAGGTGGGATACAATGATGTCAAAGGTTCTTTATCAGTTCTGAGTTCATTTCTTGGGTTGTTCATTTGCCGGGTAATCAGACACTGCTCACATTACCTCTCCCAGTCTCAGCTTTTTCATCTGTAAACTGCTGATAATTTACCTGCTCTATCAGCCTGAAAAGGTCATTGTGAAGAACAAATAAAATAATAGATGTGAAAAGACCTTCATAGAGAACTAAATTTTATATAGGGTTGGGAAAACTATATAGATAGAATATTAAAAACTTTGGACAAAAATCCTCACTGGGGAAAATTTGGTCAGGAAGCAGAGAAAGGAAGCAAACAAACATAAAAACTGGCACGCACTATGAAATAAGAACATCTGAAGATACCTGGGCAGCCTGTGAGAAGGGTGGTAAGTGTGCCTAGAAACAAAAGGGAGAAGTCAAGAGGTACAAGAAGAGATAGTACAGAGAAGGCCTGCCACCATGGGAAACACCTGGGACATGAGATGAAGAAACTCCAGGAAACAGGTCCCAGGGGTAGGAAAGGTTGAGGACTTTCTACAACAAACTGGAGGTTCAATTTTGAGCTGTGAAATAACCTTCCTATATTCCCCTAAGCCTATTGCACACAACTTCATTAGGCAAAAAGTATTCAGGAGGAAGCAATGACAGGAGTTATGTTCCACATTTAGGTTGACTTAGGGTAGAGATGAAAAAAAAAAAAGCCATAGAAGGAAAGATGTTTGAGTGTTCAAGAAGAAGGGAAAGACAGAGCAAAACATTAAGTCCCTCAAAATGCACAATAATTTTGGGAGGATGTTGGCTCTAATAATAAATGTTACAGAAACTTGAAATATTTTTATTTGACTGTTAGTTATTATCATCATGGTGGCTCTTTAAGTCGGGAGTGCTGGGTACTCATATATGTTTTAGCTTGAAGGGTTAGAAAGGGCTCTAAAAATATGTTTGGTTGGCCAAAACATGGAACCAAAGATGGTTTACATTAAATGAATTGAAATACCAGAACAGTCTTAGTGTATTATGAAGGAAGATATACAAAGGCTTAGGGACTTGAAAAAGAATAGATACATGTATCTGTATAACTAAATCACTTTGTTGTACACCTGAAACTAACAACATTGTGAATCAACTATACTCCAATATAACATTTTTTAAAAAGGTTTAGGGAGATTGGAATGGTAGAGTGGATTTATCATGTAAGACTAACTCACCCACTGTGGAAGGGTCCAGCTTTTGAAACACTCTTACCTTGGCTGTGAGAAATAAATTTATGAGGGGATCCCCAGCATCCTTTTTTTCTTCTCCCAGTTTTTTAATTATTAATTAATTTTTACTGGAGTATAGTTGCTTAGCAATGTTATGTTAACTTCTACTGCACAGCAAAATGAATCAGCCATACATATACATATATTCCCTCCCTTGTGGATTTCCCTCCCATTTAGGACACCACAGTGCATTAAGTAGAGTCCCCTGTACTATACAGTATGCTCCCATCAGTTGTCTATTTTATACATAGTATCAATAGTGTATATGTGTCAATCCCAATCTCCCAATTCCTCCTACCCTACCCCTTTCCCTAGCATCCCTGAAGAGGTGTGTGCTTGCTCTTCTTCGTAAGTCAGATATTATAGTGAGAATTGTTGCCATTGAACTAGGATCCTTAAATGCAATGTGGATCACTGGATCTCAAGTGGTAGGGACCAAGTGGCAGCACTTAATTACCAAAGGCATGGTGAGTATGGTTACCGTAATAGATAATAAGGTCAAAGTAGTAATCAGACCAGTCTGACTTACAGAGACACATGGTATTGGCTAGTTGATCTTAGTATCCCTAGAAAAGAAATAGGTAGGCAGTCTATGAATTTTTTATTTGATTGGTATAAGCAGAAGAGTTCAGGTAAACAGAATTCTAACTTGAATCATCAAAATGGAGATTTATAGCACGTCAATCAATTTTAAGACTTTAGTCAGTTTACAGACCCAGGATCCCTTGAATGAAGGGGAGATGGGGTCCCCTTGAGGAAAAATCCCAATACAGTACAAAAAATGTATGTTATTAACCTTTCTCCCTACTTCAGAGGGACCTATGGCCATATACTATGGAAAATGTGCACTGGGGAAAGGGAAATAATCAGACCTTTTTAGGGACTACTTGGACACTAGCTCTGAACTGACACTAATTCCTGGAGACTCAAAACATCACTGTGGCCCACCAGAGTAGGGCCTTATAAAGGTCAGGTGACCAATAGAGATTTATCTCAGGTCCATCAGAGTGGGTCCTTGTAGGTCTCTGAATCCATCCTGTGCTTATTTCCCCAGACCTGGAATACCCTTCAGGAATATGGATATTCAGAATCTCAGAACTAACTGGCAAAATCTTCAGATTGGTTCCATGGCCTGTGGAGTGAGGGCTATCATAGAAGGAAAGGCCAAGTGGAAGCCACCAGAATTATCTCTACCTACGAAAATAGTAAATAAAAAGCAATACTGCATTCCTGGAGGAATTGCAGAAGTTACTGTCACCACTGATGACTTGAAAGGTGCAGGGGTGTTGATTTCCACCACATTCCCATTCATCTCTCCTATTTGGCCCGTGCAGAAAACAGATGGATCTTGGAGAATGACAGTGGATTATCATAAATTTAATCAGATGGTTATTCCAATTACAACTGCTGTTCCAGATGTAGTTTCATGCTTGAGCAAATTAACACATCCCCTGGTACTTGGTATGGAGCTATTGATCTGGCAAATATTTTTTTTTTTGAGACCTGTTAGCAAAGATAGCCAAAAGTAGTTTGCTTTCAGCTGGCAAGGCCAGCAATACACCCTCACTGTTCTGTCTCAGTGGTCTATCAGCTCTCCAGTTCTATGTCATTATATAGTCCACAGGGACCTTGATCACATTCACAAAACATCATGCTGGTTCATTACATTGAGATATTATGCTGAGCAGGCAGTAGCAACTACTCTATACATATTGTTAAGACATTTGCATGTCAGAGGGTAGGAAGTAAATATGACAAAAATTCACCTCAGTGAAGCTTCTCGGGGTCAAGGTGTGTGTGCGGGGCATGTCAAGACATCCTTTCTAAGGTGAAGGATAAGTCGTTGTATCTGGCCTCTGCTACAACCAAAAAAGAGGCACTATGTCAGTGGGTCTCTTTAGATTTTTGAGACAACACATGCCTCATTTGGGTGTGCTACTCCAGCCCACTTACTGAGTAACCTCAAAAGTCACTAACTTTGAGTAGAGTCTGGAACAAAAGAAGCCTGCTGTGCAAACTCCTCTGGCACTTGATCCAGCAGATCTTACAGTGCTTGAAGCATCCCTGTCAAATGCAACTGCTGTTTGGAACTTTTGGCCAATCCCCATAGGTGAATCACAGCACAAAATTTCAGGATTTTGTAGTAAAGTCCATCCTCCCTCCATGGATTACTAATCCCCTTTTGAGAAACAGCTTTTAACTTGCTCCTGGGATTTAATAGAGAGTGAAGAGTTACTTAATCATGGACCATCAAATTACCATGTGAGCTGAGCTGCCCATCATGAACTAACCCACCAATCCCTAAGTTAGCCAAGCACAGGAGCACCTTATTACCAAATGAAAGTGGTATATGTGAGATTGGACTCAAGCAGGTCTGAAAGGCAAACATAAGTTCCATGAAGAAATGTCCCGAATGCAAATGACTATGACCCCTGCTACCTTCTGTACCCCAGCCTGCATCCATGGCCTCATGGAGCATTTCCTATGACCAGCTGACCGAGGAAAAGAAAACTCTGGCTTAGTTAACAGATGGTTCTACCTTTTCCTCAGGCATTGCCTGAAAATGGACTGTGCGGCACTGCAGCCCCTTTCTGGAATTTCTCTGAAAGACAGTGAGAAGGCAGGTAGAACCTTGAGTAGTACACATGATTGTTCATAGGAAGGAGAGATGGCCAGAGGTACAAGTCCATGCTGACTTATGGGCTGCAGCCAGTAGCATGGATGGATGGTCAGGGACTTGGAAGGAATATGATTAGAAAATTGATGACAAGCATGTCTGAGGAAGAGACATGTGCATAGGCTTCTCTGAATGGACAAAGAACAAGACATCTCTGTCCCACGTGAATGTTCACTGACATGTGACCTTGGTGAAGGAAGATTTTCATAATTAAGTGGATAGAATGACCCATTCTGTGGATAACAGTCAGTCTCGTTCCTCAGCCATTCCTGTCATTGCCCAATGGCCACAAAGTGGACATGGTGGAAGGGATGGAAGTTATATAGAGGCTCAGTAACGTGGACTTCCATTCATCAAGGACAATCTGGATACAGCCACTTCTGAGTGCTCTATCTTCTGCTAGCAGCAAAGACCAACACTCAGCACCAAATACAACACAATTCCCAGAGTAATCATCCAACTGTCTGGAGGCAGGTTGATTACATCAGACTGTCCCCATCACAGAAGAGACAGCACTTTGTTCTAACTATATTTGCCCTGGATATATATTTGCCTTCCTTGCATGCAGTACTTCTTCCAAATATACCCTCCATGGACTGACACGATGCCTTATCCACCATCATGGTGGTATTCCAGACAATATTGATTTGATAAAAGAAGTCACTTTTCAAAAAAATCAAATGTGACAACAGGCCCATGCTCATAGAATTTTCTAGTTTTAATGTGTTCCCCATCATCCTGAACAGCTGGCTTGATAGAAGCGAGGAATGACCTTCTGAAGACCTAGTTACAGTGCCAACTAGGTGGCAATACAAGTGGTGCAGGGTAATATCCTGTAGGAGGCTGTATATGTTCTAAATCAGTATTAAATATATTCTGCTGCTTCTCCCATAACCCGTATTCCTGGGTCCAGGATTTAAGAGGTGGAAATGAGAGAGATCCACTAGCAAAACTTATGCTTCCCATGCCTGTGATCTTAGGCTCTGCTGGTCTAAAGGCTTTAGTTCCAAAGGGAAGGAATGCTTTCACCAGGGAACACAAAATAATTTCCTTGAACTGGAAGTTGAGACTGTCACCTGATCACTTTGACCTCCTTGTGCCTCTGTGTCCACAGAAAAAGAACATAATTATAAATACCATCTACAACACATAACCAGTTGCAGAAACCAGGACTTTGATAGTTACAAGCATTTATTCCTTATTTTGTTATGAATATGTTTCTATATATTCTAATAAAAAATTTTTGTTTTCTACATTTCTTATCCCCTTATCATATAAGATTACTAATAATAGTTAGCTTTATATAACAGTATTTAAATTATAAAATATCAAAGGAGAAGAGTACATATCATTCAAGGACTTTGCATGCTCTTCTGGGGAAAAAGCATTTTTTGGTTGTATGCAGAATAGTTGTAGTATTTTAGGGGTAAGTATATAACTGTGCTACTGCCTTTATTTGGAGATTAAGTCCGTTTAAGGAGATTAAGTATGTTTTCGAAATCTGTGAGTCTGTTTCTGTTTTACACACAGTACTGTATATAAACTAGATAACTAACAAGGACCATACAGCACAGGGAACTCTACTCAATATTGTGTAATAATCTATATGGGTAAAGAATCTAAAAAAGAATGAATATATGTATATGTATAACTGAATCACTTTGCAGTACACCTGAAACTAACACAACCTTGTGAATCAACTCTACTCCAATAAATTTTTTTTAAACAGCTATGTATGGATGCTAAGTTAACAAGGGGTAGACTGTGATGATCAATTTTATGTGTCAATTGTCTAGGCTGTAGTCCTCAGTTATTCAATCAAACATTAATCTAGGTATTGCTGTGAAGATATTTGGTAGATGTGATTAAAGTCCATTATCAGTTGACATCAAGTAAGAGAGATTATCCTAGATAAACTGGGTTAGCCTGATTCAATCAGCTGAAAGACCTTAAGAGCAGAACTGAGGTTTCCCTAAAGAACAAGAAATCCTACCTGTGGATAGCAGCTTCAGCTTTTGCCTGAGAATTCCAGCTTGCCCTTCTTGATGACCTGCCCTTTGGACTTCAGACTTGCCTTTCCAGCCTTCACAATCATGTGAGCCAATTCCTCGTAATAAATATTTTCGTATGTGTCTCCCACTGTTTCTGTTTCTCTGAACCCTAACTGATACAACTGGTTATAAGACTACGACAAGCATAATGATATGTGAGAAACTATAAATAATATTCGGCTGGGTTCTGATGGTACTATCAAGTTTTACTCTAATAGTCCAGACTATCAAGTCACACAGACCTGAAATTGAATCCCACTTCTATGACTTTTTAACCATGTAATTTGGGACAAATTAGTTAATCTCTCTGAGCCTCTTTCTTGTATCAGTCTGACAACACTAACCTTGTAGAGTGTTAAGAGGGTTAAACAGAGCATGTAGCACAATGCCTGGAGTATCACTGCAATAATTATCTTCATCATTATAGCAACTGATGAGCCCTTTAGTCAAACGCATCTAGAAGATTGCTTGGGGGCTTATTATAGTCTTCTATTGTCAAGCCAGTCTATCTATCTTTGCCTTTGTATTATTCCTTTTCCATGTGGTCCAGGTTGGAATTGATTGCTTCCTTGAATTAAATAGCAAATAATTAAACAGAAAAGCTATAATCTTCACTGGCAGTTGTCCAACCCAGACTCTTCAATAGCAAAGTGAAGTAACTAAGTGCTTTTTATGCTCTTATAATCATAGCTTACAGTCTTAAATATATTAGCTTATTTAATCCCCACAACAACCCTATGGGGTATATAAATGTAACTATCCTCCCTTTACAGATGAAAAATTAGGCACAGACAGTTTAAATAACTTGTCCACAGTCACTCAGCTAGACAGTGTGAGAGCCAGGCTTTGGGGCCCAGCAAAGTGACTCCAGAGTCTGTGCCTTTAACCACAATACCACACAGCCTCTCATTCCTGAGCCTGCTCCATCTGCCAAGAAGTGTAATTAGGTCTGGAAAGACAGGTCTGGAAGTCTGGGTGACAGGGTAGGTCCTGCAGACACTCCAGCAGACAGTGTAAAATGATGGTAACTTTCCTCAGTGACCCACACTGGGCGGCCTGGGAGAAGCTCATCCACTCCCTGCTGTTGCATTGCCTCCCTCCGTTGAGGTGAGAGATGAGCTCAAACCGCAGAGCTTCCTTACATTTTTCTGAGACAATGACTTGAAGTGACCATTTGCTAAAACCTGTCTTGCTTTTGTAAAGCTGACAAGTCACCTGCAAAAGTTACCACAATCCTCAATTACTGATATGGAAGCCACTCAAGATTCTGATGGTCTGAGGGTTCACCAAATGATCATTCCCCCTGGGGCTTGCACACCCCAAGGTGGAGGGATCCATGAGGAAAAGGTGTGCTCTGTCCATGGTATCTGTGGAGCATTGTGACTTCAGGAATAAAAGAGAAAGGGGATGGGAATAGTCTCACAACCCCCAATACTGGCGCATGGCCTGGCAGCAAGGCCTGGAACTCAGCATAATAAGGAGGCTCCCCTGCACCTCTCTCCACAACTATTTCTCCCGGAAGCAACCCAGGGGCCTTAGCTCGCTCCTCATGTCATGAAGCATGCTCCCCAGAAAGGTCCATAGTGTACCCGTTATAAACAACCTACCTCCCTCTCACAGGATGATCTTCAGCCTAACCCATGCACCATGATGCAATAGATGGTGATCCCAGATGTCAGGATTTCAGAAACCCAGGAGCAGATTGAAAGCACTTTTGTGTGGCAGAAAATCCCTCCCTAGGCAACCCCCTGCTCTACCCAGGTGTGTTTGCCTTGTCTAACCAAGTCATAACCAAGTCATCGTTCTCAACTTGGCTGTCGTAAATCACCTAGGAGCTTTAAAAATCCCACTGCCCATGCTGCACCCCAGACACCTCATTTAGCATCTCAGGGGCAGATCCCAGACCTCTGTATTGCTGAAGCTACCCAGGTGATTCCCATGTACAGCAAATGTTGGAAACCACTGGGCCAAGTTCTCATGAGAAATATGGGAATTTGTATTTTCAACCTTCAAGTCCTTGAGTCATTCAGAAAAGTTCTAAGCATCATGAGCAGTCCCTGTAGACTGACAGGGACTCTGTTATGAGATTATTCTCCTTTGCGAAGGAGCAGGCTTCCTCTGAGCAGAACCAGAGCGGGATGAGCCTGAGTATGGACATGTAAATTCACATGCTCCTGAGGGATGTGGGCACATTGTTCTGTTTCAGCTAATTGTTCAGAATAATCAGAGACAGCTCTGCTGCTGAGCCATCATTGGCCTCAAAAAGATTACTGCAGGTGTGCTGTGGGTGTGAGAGAGATTGCCCCTTGCAGAAGGAAACATACTGCACATCTCTCTCTTTGCTTCTCAGCATACTCATGTGTGGGAAGTCTGCATCACCAGCAAAGCTGTGAAGCCTTTGCTGGCTTCTGCAGATCACTATTGGAACAAGATGGAATTGGGAGGCCCTGGCTGGGTGAGGACACATGGAAATCCTGGGATAGGTTGATGTGTTATGGGACCAACATCTGGTCCTTTGGATACTCAAATCACAACTGGAGTGACAGATGCACAGTGCGGGTACTAATTGAGGACATAAAGGGCCAGAGACTTCCCAGGTCTCCAGCACTCAACTGTAGCCATGCTCCTGTTTGCCATACACACAAAAAAACAGCCTTTCAAGAACGCAATACAGGGCAATTCTGCCTATTTTTAAAAATCTTAGTGTGTGGGAAAAGAAAATAACACTTATTAGCATCTGTGTTAGGAACTCCACATGCATTAAATTATTTAATCCTCAAAATAGCCCCAAACCTGAAATAGGTATTTTCACTCCATTTACAAATGATAAAACTGGAGGTATCAGAAATTAGGTAAATTTTCCAAAAGGGAGGAAATTTCAGAATTCCGGTTCACCCCATCACTTTCTGCCTTCAGAACCTGGTTTTTCCCCTCACCAGGCTGAACTGGGGGCTTATGTTGAGGCTTAATAGTGTAACTACTGCTAGGATTAATGTTATTAACTCCCATTTCTCAAGCAAGCTTTGTGAACTGAGTATTCTGCATGAAATATCTTAGGTAGTTCTCACCACAGCCCTGGAGAGTGAGTCATATTCTACCCATTTCACAGATGGGGAAACAGGTTCAGAGAAGCTAGGCCGACTCTTTACAGCCCACAGCCAGTAAATGCAGTTAGATTTACCCCCAGATCTTCACTTCTCCATTTCTCTTCAAAACCCAGGGTGATAAGGGGCTCATGATAGATTTTCAGACTTCAGTTAAGTATCAGAGGAGAGATCTTAGGATGTAAGGATAGGGAACCTCCACTGACCTCAGGCCACACTACATGGTGGGTGGTTTCTTTCTTAATCTCTGTATAAGGGCTGCTGGAAACTTCCAGAGCAACTTCAGAACTCAGAGCCTGCTGCAGACAAGGCACTGGGCATTCAAAATGCCAACATCACTTCCTTTGAAACATATGTCTATCATTGCAGCAGAGTCACTGTGCACTTTCCCTGCACCCAAAATTAATATCTAATTCATTGTCCTCATCAGGCTATAATGTACTGCATATGCAGACAATAAATACTTTCCTTTTTTGATAATGACAGCAGATAAACACCTTCTAAAAGGCATTCAAAGATGATAAGCACACAGGCAGCCAGGTTGCTGAGACTTGTGGGCAAATTATGAACAATAATTATTCTTCTTATATTGTCTCAAGTTGCTAAATGACAAAAACAAAAACAAAAACAAAACTCTGTTCCTTTAAGGCTCACACACTTTCACTTTCAGTCACCCCCTCCCTTTTTGTCCTTTCTATTTTGGCATTTCATTTGCAAGAAGTCTCCATCTCCCTTATTTACATGTGAAAAAACTTGGAGCATCATGTGGTGAGGGTTCAGGCAGACACTGAATTCCATTCAATTCTCATTTCCTCTCTGACAGTCACCATTGAATCAATCATGTTCTCCCTGCCCTCGCTCTGACCACCTCGGAGATCCCAAATCGCTTTTCATCTCATGTGTCAATCACCCTCAGACCATGTCCACTTTTCATTACTAACACACCATCACATGACCCTCTAATCTGTCACTTTCTGACAGCGGTTAGTGTGCCAATTGATTTAATTAGCAATCAATTAGCTTGTTACCATTGGAAGTAATTACCTTTTATAGAGAAAAGAGTGCAGCTGGTGAGGGCAATAAAATTGCGCTAATAAAACTGCATCTACTCCCCTCTGTACAGCAGAGTCACTGCACTCAGGGCTGGCCAAATTATGGGTGACATACACATCTTTTGAATAGTCCATGGGGATATATTCTCCTCCTTATTATGTGCAAGGTCCCTCTGTCATTGATATTACCCAGAATTGGTGTTTTCAGGGAAAGATTGGGTTCATGGTTTTCATTCTTGCTCTCAAAGCATGCACTTTTCAAAAGGCTTATGTTTTGGAGCAGGAAGAGAACTTGGAAGTACACCTAGATGCTCCCTTTTCCAAAAACAGAGTTACTAAGGTTCAGAGAGGCTAAGTGACTTGTCCAAGATCACACAGCTAGCCAGGGCTGAAGCCATGAGGAGAGATCAACCTCCTGACTTCTAGTCCCCACTCCCACATGTCTGAAAGGGGCATCTTTGCATCATTTCCCGCACCTTTGTAAGTCTCTTCTCCGCATCAGGGACCAGCCATATCTATGAGGGGAAACAGGCAGGGAGGAAGGGAAGAGGAGGGAAGAATGGACATATTCAAGGGGAAGACCCTCATGGTCCAGAAGATAAGACGCTGTGATTTTAGAGAGTCACATTTTGAAACCATGTGGAGAGAAAGCTCTGCCATCCAATGAGATAGGGGCACGATGCAGTCTTGGGTGGCACAGAAGTGTAGCGATTTTCGGCACAATTGCCTGTTCTTGTACACACAGACTTAAAATGCACCCTCTGCCACTCCTGACCCAGGGCGACAGTACATTTTCCTCACTTCCACTATTAAATTCAGCCTCCAAACTACTCCCCAGACATGCGATGACTCGCTACATTAGCTCTGTGCTGAAGGAGAGGCAGTAATGAGATGACTAAGGAGACCCGGATTCCATTCATCATCCTGTTTGCTCCAATACAAGTGTCCTTTTATCAGCACTATTGGTACTGATGTCATCACAGGAGGCATAAATCACCTCACCAGTGACAGGGTCCTATTAAGGGTCATGGCCTAAAATCATTATTGACAAATTAAGGATCACACTTGGCCATTTTGTCTGCGTGCCCTCAATTGGGGGTACGGCCTGGTTCCTGTATCTGGTCGGAAATTAAATAGTCATTTAGAGCCCTGAACAGCTGTGTTGTTTAATTCAAAGAGCAGCTACCTCTTCCTCTCTCTCAAATTTGAGAAACTCGCAACTTCTGCAAAAGCAAGGAACTCCTCAGTGGAGTCCTGTGTTCTCATCATAAATTCTCCTCATTCTAGTGGCTGCGGGTACATATTACTTGACATTATAGAGTGCAAAATGGCACATCCTGGTCTTGCATCCACTGCAGACTGCCGGTGGGGGCTTGTCAGAGAATTACTGAGAATTCTCATTTGGAATGCTGTCACCTTTGTCCTTCTCCATCACCATCTAATGTGACTGCAGAGGACTTATTTGGAGGGTGGATGAAATGTAGATGAGAGGGGGAAAGGTGAAGACTTAATACTACCATATTTTTCTATAAATCTGATACCCTACATTAAAAGAAATATGACCTCTCCTGAAATATTTGGCAAGATCAGTGTCCTTATATTTTTTAGGGTGAACAGAAAAGTGGCGTTCTACTTAAGTAGCTTCCAGTTTCTGGACTTCTAGTACTCATTTTAAGAAAGTTATCTGGGCCTGTAAGTAAATTCAGCACTGGTAATCCATGGATCATTGGCACGATTTTGGCCTTTTGAGTCATTTTATAGAATATGATCCTCAGTAATGCTGAAAGAGGTTTTTAAAACATCTGAATAAATAGCCTTATCAGATCCTTAGTTCCAATCAAGAGTCAATATTGTTAAGGTGGCAGTTTGCTCCAAGTTAGTCTACCAACTTAATGTAATTCCACACCAGTATTAATGGTATATGTCTCTGTGTGTAGAACTTCTGTAACGCATATGAAAAAATAAACAACTAAAACCATGCAGAGAAAAAATCATAGAGGACTCCTTGTTCCATCAAATTCTAAAACATATTACAAATCTGTAGTAATCAAAATAGTGTGGCAGCAGCACCAAAATAGACAAGGAAAACAGTGGAAAACGATGTCCAGAAATAAACACAAGTATAAGAATTTAGTACATAATAAATGGTGCTTCAAATAATAAGGAAGAGATTGATTATTTGATAGTTAATATCATAAAAAGTAACTAATATTTTGGAGAAATGATTAAGTTCCTAATGCATACCTTATAAAAATTTAACTTCCTTAAAACTATAAGTGTAAAATATGAACCCACAAAAGTAATGAAGACACTTGCAGGTAAAAATGTCTATCATTCTGGGAGAGGGAAGCCCTTTTAAAATATGATTCCAAAAACAGAAACCATAAAGCAATAAAAGTGAAAGATTTAATTACATAATAATTATGTAAATATGGCAAAAAATTTAAAATTAAAAACAAACCACAAACTAAGAATACATGAAGTAGACAAAGGGTAGATAAAGAGAGTGGCTACTCCAATAGAAAAAAAAATAGACCAATGTATAAAGAGACTATTTACCAAAATAGAAAAATGAATAACTGATAAATCCAAGGACTACACAAGTAATCAAGGAAATATTTTGAAACAATGAATAAACACCACTTTCACTTGTCAAATTGGGAATATTTAAAAATAATACACAATGCTAGTGAGTATGTGAGGAATTAGGTACATTTATATTTTGTACATGGATATATAAATTGTTACAATATTACTGAAAAACAATTTGATAAGTTACCAAAGTCATTTAAAAAAGTACATTTTTCTTTGGTGAGCAACCCAGCTACTAGAAATTTATACTAAAAAAATACTTAGATAAGTGTGTAAATATGTTCTTAGCATATTGTTCATAAAGTGCTATTTAGAACATTTTTGAAAATTGCTAAGAACCTAATTTTCCAATAGTAAAGGGCAAGAATGTTCAACACAGTATTATTTTTTATAAAAGAAAAAATGGAAACAATCTAAAATTTCAATAGTGAGTCATCAGTGTGGTAGTTTTGGATCTACTCATATGGCAAGATGTTCACAATATCTTTTTGAACAGAAAGGTTGCAAAGCATGAAAATATACAGATTTTCATGAGGGAAAAATACATATATACACGTAATTAGAAAGTTTGGTAGACTTTGAATCTCCAATTTAAATTTACTCAATTTGAATGTGATTATGAGTTTGAGTGTGATTAAAGTTTTTTCTTTCTTGCGAAGCAGTACAAATGGTAGTTTTGCTTATGTAGGCAAACAGTACATGGAAAGAAAATATTAACTTGCAATGTAATAAAGAAATGATTTCTTTGGGGGCCTTAAGCTCAAACCTTCAAATTTGTACTGTTTCCTTGTGGAATCATTTCATCAAACTGAAATTAAAACCAAAAGGTCTAACTGGGTCTGGTCAGCTTGCCATGCTGTCCCAGATAACTGCTGGAAATTTCCATCTTCTGCAAAAACATCAAGCAACAATTATGATTGAAACCTTGCATGGAGCTTATCCATTCATTCAGCTAATATTAACTGAGCACTTTCATTTATCCCAGTGAACTTCCTGTTGGGGTAGGTTGTTTATAACTGGTGCTCTCAGCAGAACTGATGAAAGTAGCAAAGAGGCAAAGCCTAGTACTGGTGCCAGAAGAGGGAGGACATGTATCAGAACTTAAGCTTACGGCAAAAATGAGCCTAAGACATGGCCCAAGTGAAAATGCAAGGAATCTGACCATGAACATCAGCAACTGCTGCATTTTTAAGTTATATTTTTGTCACATTCATTCAAGAATCTTCATAGATCACTTACATATTATTTTCAAAACACTTTCTGAGATAGGTAACTGACCCACTGTGACCCCTAAGTGAAGACCCTCAGCTATGTTGGTTAGATGGATCTGCCATACACATTGGGAAGCCAACTCCATCGGAAGTAACTTCTTTTCTGGGTGGTGGGCTGCCTTGGTGAAGAGACTGGGAGAGTGGGAATGGTGAGGGGTGTTCTATGGAGCTGAAGCTGATAGCATGGGGTCTTTTTCCACCAGGCTTACTCCACAGCTGATTCTAGGACCCGAAATGAAGAAGGCTGGAGTTGATAAACCAGAGACCACCCAAGCATGGCAGGAGGACCAACACAAATATTGATGACTGGAATAAGAAGTTAGGGAACTGGAAAGTTGGGGAGAAGGAATGGGGGCCAAGATAAAATGGGTACCTGGAGGGCCCTTTTGATCCAACCAATGAGGGTAGAGATTATTGCCTTTGGAGAGTTCCCACCTCTCTGTATTGAGCTTTCCCAAACTCCAGGCACAGCCAAGCCTCAGCTGGAATTCTTTATCCAAGTCAACTTCTTTTCTGTCTCTTATGTGAATCCATTTAAAAGTTTTAAACTTTGTATACTGCTATTAAATGGAAAACCAGTCTCATTTATCATAAAAGAGATGGTAATTGTGAACGTATATAACAAAAGCCAGACATTAGTATTTAAACATTTTCCACCGAAGGTTCTGAGCCTAGAGCTCACTGTCTATTTGTTAAAAAGGAACATTAGTTGTTTGGGATTGACATGTACATACTGCTATATTTAAAATGGATAACCAACAAGGACCTACTGTATAGCACAGGGAACTCTGCTCAGTATTATATAACAACCTAAGTGGGAAAAGAATTTGAAAAAGAATAGATACGTGTATATGTATAACTGAATCACTTTGCTGTACACCTGAAATTAACACAACATTGTTAACTCTACTCCAATATGAAATAAAAAGTTTAAAAATGAACAAATAAATAATAAATAAAGAACGTTAGCTGGAGTTAGGGAGGCCATAGAGACCACCACAAATGCAGACTTCCTCCCTGAGCGCATCAGAAGGACTGAGAGCATTTCAAAGAAAGCCACTCTTGTTCTTCTGTGGGCTTCAGTGGTTGTTAACTCCTTTTTTGGTGCAACACATAAAATCATAGGCCACCCTAAACAAAATTACACTGTGAACCTCCAAGGTGTGTCTTCCTTTTACAAGGCACGTTGCTCAGAGCCTAGCGACTGGCTGGGAGCAAGGTGCCCTGGAACAGAGGGACCCAGAGTCCCTGGAGGCCACTCTCAGTCTCAGTGCCTGATGGTGGCAGGGATGATGTCTGGCCCCATGTACCCAGGGAGCACAGGTGTTTGAGGGAGGACCCCAAGAGGCAGGCAGTGCTGAACACACCCCTGTGACATTGTGCAAAGACCTCAGCTTAGAGCCCATGGGACATTCAGAGACCATGGGACAGAGGTAGCCCTTGGCATAGGATAAGCGAACTGTCACTGGAGGCTTTGAGAAAGAGAGGTCTGAAGTGTCTCTCCATGGGGAAGGCTCAGGAGGGGATGGAAAGGTGGGCTCAGGGCAGTCAGGTCAGCCACGGGTGTGGTGAGATGTAACCTAGAGCCCCAGTTCAGTGGGGCAGGAGGAGGGTATGCAAGAGCTGAGCATGAGGACTCCTATCTCACTTCCCCCTCCTTCCTCTCCCCCTCCCATTCCCCCACTTCCCCCACACTCTGCCATACCCTGTCAGAGCCCTGCATTATCAGGGCAGCGGGTCTTGGGATCGTCCGGTCCAAGTCCCTCATCTTACAAATGGGAAGACCGAGGCCCAGTGCAGAGTATGCCTGATCCACACTGCAGAGTTGGTCTGCACTTCCCACCTCACAAGGGCAGGGCCACCCCAGGAGCAGGCCCTTGTCCACCAGCTGCTGACCCAGCCTCATTTTTGTGTTCCACAGGTTGCTAAGTGGAAGCACATCTCTGACTGTCCCCTGGGGACAGTTATGGCTGGTGACCTCGAGGTGAGAGGACCCACTCAGCCAGTCACAGCTTTGAGGTTGGGGAGCTCTCCTGACAACCCCAAACTGCAGAGAAAATTCACATTAAAGAAAAGGAAATAAAATGTTTTTCTTATAGGTACTGAGGACTCACACCACCTCTTGAACATTTTTTTCTTTTCAGTTACATGATTTCAGCCCTAAATCATTAGAACTTCCCTCTAGAACCCCCAATTTGCTGTTCCCTGAACCTGGCCCTCACAGTCACACCCACTCACTGCCCTGCACTGAGTAGAGGCAGAGAGCACGGTACTCCCTCTTCACTCCAGCTGTGGCTCAGGTCCCCTGCACTGCTCTTGTCCACAGTGAAACATGAGGGCTGGAGCAAGTGATGGCCACATTTGGCCTCTGGGTCCACCTGTGACACTGGGGAGTGTTAGATGATCAGAACTCTCAGACTCCATCAGCTCTCAAATATTGAAGACAGAGCTGCAGGGAGAGAGAGAGAGAGAGAGAGAGAGAGAGAGAGAGAGAGAGAGAGAGGAAGGAAGGGAGGGAGGAAGGAAGGAAGGAAGGAAGGAAAGAAGGAAGGAAGGAGGGAGGGAGGAAGGGAGAGAGGGAGGAAAGAAAAGAGAGAAAGAAAGAAAGAAAGATAGAAAGAAAGGGAGGAAGGAGGGAAGGAGGGAAGAAAGAAAGAAAGAAAGAACGGAAGGAAGGAATAAAGAAAGAAAGGAGGAAGGAAGGAAGGAAGGAAAGAAAGAAAGGAAGGAAGGAAGGAAGGAAGAAAGACAGGAAGAAGGGAGGGAGGGAGGAAGGAAGGAAGGAAGGAAGAAAGGAAAGAAAGGAGAAAGAGAAAGAGAGAAAGACAAAGGGGGAGGGAGGGAGGGAAGAGAAGTGTTTTTCTGGAAGGACTGAGGGAGGGAGCTCAAATCTGAGATGCTCAAATCTGACATGGGAGCTGGGAAAACAGGAAGTGGGCAAACGGCCTGATGTTCCCCTCCCACCACGTGCTGACATAGAACAACTTCCTCACCTGCTGCCAGGCCTGTGTTGACAGGTGCTAGAGGACAAAGGCACAGAAAGAGTCCTTGTCCTGGATGCTGTCACAGTGCTATGAGGGGAAGTCAGTGTACCCAATGAGGGACTAGAGAGTAGTACCCACCTTGTTCCAGACCCTCAGTGAATGCTGGACCATCTTCTGCTTAGCTCTGAAATGTGTGAGTACACAGCTGTACTTACATGACTCTCTCCTCTATGTTCTTATATGACACCCCAACTCCGCCCCTTCCCTTGAGGCCAGGGGCTCTACCTTTCTATCACTACACCACCAACACCTAGCACCACGCACACCTGGCTCATCACTGGGACTGAGTCGGTGATGAGTGAACAGATGAAGGAATGAATGGATGAAGGGTGTGAATGTGTTCAGGGAATGAGGAGCTGTCTGGGAGCCTTGGTAGCTTCAGAAGGTAGGCAGGGTGTGTGCAGTCAGAGGAAAGAACCAGATGAGGTGCTCTGATGGTACCACACTGCTAACCAGCCCAGAGTCACATGTGTCCTTGGCTACTTGGTTGAATTCAGGACCCTACCTGTCCTTTGGTCATTTGGTGAGACAGCCTGGTCCCAGGAACAAGGCATCTCATTCTTTTCCACCAGGTTTCACTAATGACGGAGGAGAGTGAGGCTCAGGGAGGAGCTCAAAGCAATTATTGTTGGAGATATTGAATTTTACTATTAAAAATCAACTCTAATTTTGCCTCAGAATGTACTTAAAAAGCATGTGAAAAAATAATCTCTCATAATTCCACACCTTTTAAAATTATTTGCATTAATAACATACGTCCACAGTCCTCATCCCGCTCCTTAGAACGATTGATGACAGGATGAAGGTTTGATATGTATCTTTCTCATCTGTTTCCTGTGCTTCGATAGATATATTTATATACATATTTCTTTTTCTTCAAACGTTAAAATGATGCCATGCGTATGACTCCAAAAATTGCTTTCAAATTTAACCATATGTAATAGGTATTTCTCTGCATCAATATATTGAGGTCTACTTCATTCTTGTTCATGGCTGCATAGTTTTCAATTCAATCACTACACTGAATGTATTTATCTCTTCCCTTATTAATGGACATTCATAAGGTGTCCAATTTTACATCAATTTTGGTGGATGTTACTTCACACAGTGCTGTAGGAGACATCCCTTGTACACATACCTGCATTTTTTTTTTAACATCTTTATTGGAGTATAATTGCTTTACAATGGTGTTAGTTTCTGCTTTAAAACAAAGTGAATCAGCTATATGTATATATATACCCCCATATCTCCTCCCTCTTGCGTCTCCCTCCCACCTTCCCTATCCCACCCCTCTAGGTGGTCACAAAGACACTGAGCAAATTCGGTGCTATACGGCTGCTTCCCACTAGCTATCTATTTTACATTTGGCAGTATATATAGCTACATGCCACTCTCTCACTTCATCCCAGCTTACCCTTCCCCCTCCCCGTGTCCTCAAGTCCATTCTCTACATCTGTCTCTTTATTCGAGCCCTGCACCTAGGTTCTTCATAACCATTATTATTATTATTATTTTTAGATTCCATATATATGTGTTAGCACACAGTATTTGTTTTTCTCGTTGACTTACTTCACTCTGTATGACAGACTCTAGGTCCATCCACATCACTACAAATAACTCAGTCTTGTTTCTGCTTATGGCTGAGTAATATTCTATTGTATATATGTGCCACACCTTCTTTATCCATTCATCTCTTGATGGACACTTAGGTTGCTTCCATGTCCTGGCTATTGTAAATAGAGCTGCAACGAACATTGTGGATACATGACTCTTTTTGATTATGGTTTTCTCCAGGAATATGCCCAGGAGTAGGATTGCTGAGTCGTATGGTACTTCTATTTTTAGTTTTTTAAGGAACTTCCATACTGTTCTCCATAGTGGCTGTATCAATTTACATTCCCACCAACAGTGCAAGAGGGTTCCCTTTTCTCCACACCCTCTCCAGCATTTACTGTTTATAGATTTTTTGATCATGGCCATTCTGACTGGTGTGAGGTGATAACTCATTGTACATTTGATTTGCATTTCTCTAATGATTAGTGATGTTGAGCATTCTTTCATGTGTTTGTTGGCTATCTGTATATCTTCTTTGGAGAAATGTCTATTTAGGTTTTCTGCCCATATTTGGATTGGGTTGTTTGTTTTTTTGATATGAAGTTGCATGTGCTGCTAGTAAATTTTGGAGATTAACCCTTTATCAGTTGTTTCATTTGCAAATATTTTCTCCCATTCTGAGGGTTGCCTTTTCATCTTGTTTATGGTTTCCTTTGCTGTGAAAAACCTTTTAAGTTTCATTAGGTCCCATTTGTTTATTTTTGTTTTTATTTCCATTTCTCTAGGAGGTGGGTCAAAAAGGATCTTGCTGTGATTTTTGTCATAGAGTGTTCTGCCTAAGTTTTCTTCCAAGAGTTTTATAGTGTCTGGCCTTACATTTAGGTCTTGAATCCATTTTGAGTTTACTTTTGTGTATGGTGTTAGCGAGTGTTCTAATTTCATTCTTCTACATGTAGCTGTCCACTTTTCCCAGCACTTATTGAAGAGGCTGTCTTTTCTCCATTGTATATTCTTGCCTCCTTTATCAAAAATAAGGTGATCATAGGTGCATGGGATTATTTCTGGGCTTTCTATCCTGTTCCATTGATCTATATTTCTGTTTCTGTGCCAGTACCATACTTTCTTGATTACTGTAGCTTTGTAGTATAGTCTGAAGTCAGGGAGTCTGATTCCTCCAGCTCCATTTTTCTTTCCCAAGATTGCTTTGGCTACTCGGGATCTTTTGTGTTTCCACACAAATTGTGAAATTTTTGGATCTAGTTCTGTGAAAAATGCCATTGGTAGTTTGATAAGGATTGCATTGAATCTGTAGATTGCTTTGGGTAGTATAGTCATTTTCAAAATTTTGATTCTTCCAAGGCAAGAACATGGTATAACTCTCCATCTGTTTGTATCATCTTTAATTTCTCTCATCATTGTCTTATAGTTTCCTGCATACAGGTCTTTTGTCTCCTTAGGTATGTTAATTCCTAGGTATTTTATTATTTTTGTTGCAGTGGTAAATGAGAGTGTTTCCTTAATTCCTCTTTCATATTTTTCATCATTAGTGTATAGGCATGCAAGAGATTTCTGTGCATTAATTTTGTATCCTGCTACTTTACCAAATTCATTGATTAGCTCTAGTAGTTTTCTGGTAGCATCTTTAGGATTCTCTATGTAGAGTATCATGTCATCTGCAAACAGTGGCAGCTTTATTCCTTTTTTTCTGATTTGATTCCCTTTTATATATTTTTCTTCTCTGAATGCTGTGGCTAAAACTTCCAAAACTATGTTGAATAATAGTGGTGACAGTGGACAACCTTGTCTTGTTCCTGATCTTAGAGGAAATATTTTCAGTTTTTCACCATTGAGAATGATGTTGGCTCTGGGTTTGTCATATATGGACCTTATTATGTTGACGTATATTCCCTCTATGCCTACTTTCTGAAGGGTTTTTATCATAAATGGATGTTGAATTTCGTCAAAAGAGTTTTCTGCATCTACTGAGATGATCATATGGTTTTTATCCTTCAATTAGTTAATATGGTGTATCACATTGATTGATTTGCATATATTGAAGAATCCTTGCATTCCTGGGATAACCCCACTTGATCATGGTGTATGATCATTTTAATGTGCTGTTGGATTCTGTTTGCTAGTATTTTGTTGAGGATTTTTGCATCTAAGTTCATCAGTGATATTGGCCTATAGTTTTCTTTCTTTGTGATATATTTTTCTGGTTTTGGTATCAGAGTGATAGTGGCCTCATAGAATGAGTTGGGGAGTGTTCCTCTCTCTGCTATATTTTGGAAGAGTTTGAGAAGGATAGGTGTTAGCTCTTCTCTAAATATTTGTTAGATTTCACCTGTGAAGCCATCTGGTCTTGGACTTTTGTTTGCTGGAAGATTTTTAATCACAGTCTCAGTTTCAGTGCTTGTGATTGGTCTGTTTATATTTTCTATTTCTTCCTGGTTCAGTCTCAGAAGGTTGTTCTTTTCTAAGAATTCATCCATTTCCTCTAGGTTGTCCCTTTGATTGGCATATAGTTGCTTGTAGTAATCTCTCATGATCCTTTGTATTTCTTCAGTGTCGGTTGTTACTTCTCCTTTTTCATTTCTAATTCTATTGATTTGAGTCTTTTCCCTTTTTTCTTGATGAGTCTGGCTAATGGTTTATCATTTTTTTTTTATCATCTCAAAGAACTAGCTTTTAGTTTTTTTGATCTTTGCTACTGTTTCCCTCATTTCTTTTCCATTTATTTCTGATCTGATCTTTATGATTTCTTTCCTTCTCCTAACTTTGGAGTTTTTTGTTCCTCTTTATCTAATTGCTTTAAGTGTATGGTTAGGTTGTTTATTTGAGATGTTTCTTGTTTCTTGAGGTAGAATTGTATTGCTATATACTTCCCTCTTAGTACTGCTTTTGCTGCATCCCATAGGTTTAGGGTCATCGTGTTTTTCTTTATTTTCATTTTTTTCTAGGCTTTGTGTTTTTTTTTTTTCCCGCAGTATATGGGTCTCTCACTGTTGTGGCCTCTCCCATTGCAGAGCTCAGTGGCCATGGCTCACAGGCCTAGCTGCTCCGTGGCATGTGGGATCTTCCCAGACCAGGGCATGAACCCATGTCCCCTGCATCTGTAGGTGGACTCTCCACCACTGCGCCACCAGGGAAGCCCTTTTCTAGGTATTTTTTTATTTCCTCTTTGATTTCTTCAGTGATCTCCTGGTTATTTAGTAGTGCATTTTTTAGCCTCCATGTGTTTCTATTTTTTTTACAGATTTTTTTCCTGTAATTGATATCTAGTCTCATAGCATTGTGGTTGGAAAAGATACTTGATACAATTTCAATTTTCTTAAATTTACCAAGGCTTGATTTGTGACCCAAGATATGATCTTTCCTGGAGAATGTGCAATGAGAACTTGAGAAGAAAGTGTATTCTGTTGTTTTTGGATGGAATGTCCTATAAATATCAATCAAGTCCATCTTGTTTAATGTATTATTTAAAGCTTGTGTTTCCTTATTTAATTTCATTTTGGATGATCTGTCCGTTGGTGAAAGTGGGGTTTAAAATCCCCTACTATGATTGTTTTACTGTCGATTTCCCCTTTTATGGCTGTTAGCCTTTGCCTCATATATTGAGGTGGTCCTATGTTGGATGCATAAATATTTACAGTTGTTATATCTTCGTCTTGGATTGATCCCTTGATCATTATGTGATGTCTGTCTTTGTCTCTTGCAATAGTCTTTATTTTAAAATCTATTTTGTCTGATATGAGAACTTCAAGCATCTTTCTGACCACAAAGTTATGAAACTAGAAATCAGTTGCAAGAAGAAAATTAGAAAAATTCACAAATATGTTGAGATTAAACAACATGCTACTGAACAACCAATGGGTCAATTTAAAAAATTCAAAGGGAAAATCAAAAACTACCTTGAGATAAATGAAAATGGAAATAAAAGATTCTAAAATCTATGAGATGCAGCAAAGCAGTTTTAAGAGGGAAGTTCATAGTAATGCAGGCTTACCTCAAGAAAAAAAAAAAAAAGCTCAAATAACTTTACACTTAAGGAAACCAGAAAAAGAAAAGAACAAACAAAGCCCAGAGGTAATAGAAAGAAATAATAGAGATCAGAGTGGAAATAAATGAAATGGAGACTTTAAAAATTAGAAAATGTCAATGAAACAAAGAGCTGATTCTTTGAAAAGATAAACAAAATTGACAAACCTTTAGCTAGACTCACCAAGCAAAGAAGAGAGAGGGTTCAAATAAATAAAATCAGAAATGAAAGATGAGGAGTTACAACGGATAACAGAAAAAATTTTAAACATCATAAGAGACTACCATGAACAACTGTACACCAACAAATAGGACAACCTATAAAAAAATGGATAAATTCCTGGAATATACAACCTTCCAAGACTGAATCATGAAGAAATAGAAAATCTGAATAAACCAATTATTCATGAGGAGATTGAATCAGTAATAATAATTTTTAAAAAACCCTCCCAACAAACAAAAGTGCAGCACCAGATGGCTTCAGTGGTTAATTTTACCAAACATTCAAAGAAGACTTAATACCTAAACTTTCAATGCTTTAAAAAATTAAAATAGCTGGAAACACTTCCAAACTCATTCTACAAATCCAATATTACCCTGATACAAAAACCAGACAAAGATGCCACACACACACACACACACACAAATTACAGGCTAATGTTCATGATGAACATAAATGCAAAACTCTTCAAAAAAATATTGGCAAACCAAGTTCAACAATATATTAAAATAATCTAACACCATGATCACGTGGGATTTACTCCTGGAACACAGGGATGGTTAAACATTTGCAAATCAGTGAAAATGATACACCACATTAGTAAAATGAAGGAGAAAAATCATATAATCCTCTCAATAGATGCAGAAAAAACATTTGACAAAATTCAACATCCATTTATGATTAAAAACTCTCAACAAAGTGGGTATATAAGGAATATACCTCAACATAATAAAGGCCATATATGACAAACCCACAGCTAACAGTATACTCAATGGTGAAAAACTGATAGCTTTTCCTCTAAAATCAGAAACAAGAGAAGGATGCCCACTCCTGGCACTTTTATTCAACATGGTATTGGAAGTCCAAGCAACAGCAATTAGGCAAGAGAAAGAAAAAGAAGTCATCTAAATTTCAAAGGAAGAAGTAAAAATATCACTATTTATAGATAACAAGGTACTATATATAGAAAAGCCTAAATACTCCACAAAACACTGTTAGAACTAATAATTCAGTAAAGTTGCAGGATACAAAATCAATATACAGAACTCTTTTGAGTTTCCATGCACTAATAACAAACCATGAGAGAGATAAATTAAGTAAACAATCCCATTTACAATTGCATAAAAAAAAAAAAAACTAGGAATAAATTTAACCAAGACGATGAAAGACATATACACTGAAAACTATAAGACATTGTTGAAAGAAATTTAAGAAAACACAAATAAATAGAAAAATATTTCATACTTATGGATTGGAAGAATTAATACTGTTAAAATGCCCATATTACCCAAAGCAATCTACAGATTCAGTGTAATTTCTATCAAAATTCTGATGTCATTTTTCACAGAACTAGAACAAATAAGTCTAAACTTTGTATGGAACCACAAAAGACCTCGAATAGCCAAAGAAACCTTGAGAAAGAACAAAACTGAAGGTATCATACTTTCTGATTTCAAACTATGCTACAAAACTATAGTAATTAAAATAGTTTTGTACTGCTATAAAAACAGACACACAGATGTATGGAATGGAATAAAGAGCCCAGACATGAACCCACACTTATATCAGCAACTAATTATGACTCTTGGCTCTTTTAGCCAAGAATATCCAATAGGGAAAAGAGAGTCTCTTCAAAAAATGGCATTGGGCAAACTGGACAGCCACATGAAAAAGAATGAAACTAGACCACTGTCTTAAACCATACACAAAATATAACTCAAAATGGATTAGTCTTGAATCTAAGACTGGAAACCATAAAGCCATTAGAAGAAAACATAGGCAGTAGGCTCCTTACCTTGGTCTTGGTGATTATTTTTGTACATGTGACTCCAAAAGTGAAGGCAACAAAAACAAAAACTAGTGCAACTACATCAAACTAAAAAGCTTCTGTACAGCAAAGAAAACAATGGGCAAAACGAAAAGGCAACTTACCGAATGGGAGAAAATATTTACAAATCATATATCTGATAAGGCATTAATATCCAAAATATGAAAGGAACTCAGACAACTCAATAGCAAAAAACCCATGCAATCTGATTTTAACATGGGCAGAGGATCTAAATAGACATTTTTTTCAAAGAAGACATACAGATGGCCAATAGGCTCTTGAAAAGATACTAATGTCACTAATTATCAAAGAAATGCAAATCAAAACAACCATGAGATGTCACCTCACACCTGTTAGAATGGCTATTGTAAACAAGGAATAACAAGTGTTGGAGACGATGTGAGGAAAAAAGAACCCTAGTACACTACTGGTAGGAATGTAAATTGGTGCAACCACTATAGAAAATAGTATGGAAGTTCCTCAAAAAATTAAAAATAGAACTTCCATATCATCCAGCTATTCCACTTCCGGGTATTTATCTGAGGAATACAAAGACACTAATTCCAAAACTTATATGCACCCCTATGTTCATTGCAGCATCATTTATAATAATCAAGATATGGAAACAACTTAGGTGTCCATCAACAGATGAATGGATGAAGAAATTATGGATTACTACTCAGCCATTAAAAAGAAGGTAATCTTGTCATTTAAAACAATATGGATGGAACTTGAGGGTATTATGCTAAGTGAAATAAGTCAGACAGAGAAAGACAAATAACATATGGTTTCATTTATATGTGGAATCTAAAAAACAAAACAAATGAACAAACAAAACAATGCACATAGATAAAAAAACAGACTGGTAGTTTAGCAAAGGAGAAGAGAGCTAGGGGGTGAGCAAAATGGGTGAAAGGGGTCAATTGTATGGTGATGGATGGTAACAAAACTTACTGTGGTGGGCTTCCCTGGTGGCGCAGTAGTTGAGAGTCTGCCTGCCGATGCAGGGGACACGGGTTCGTGCCCTTGTCTGGGAAGATCCCACATGCGGCGGAGTGGCTGGGCCCGTGAGCCATGGCCGCTGAGCCTGCGCGTCCGGAGCCTGTGCTCCGCAACGGGAGAGGCCACAGCAGTGAGAGGCCCGCGTACCGCAAAAAAAAAAAAAAAAAAACTTACTGTGGTAAACACTTTGTAGTATATACACATCTAATTTTTATGTTGTACGCCTGAAACTAATATAATTTTATATGCCAATTTTACTCAATAAAAAAAGCAAAACAAAACAAAGAGGGATATTTCAGTTAAGATTTGTTTTATGTGGAACAAGAGCCTGAAAACTAGTGGCTAGATCAAGAAGGGAGTTATTTCTCTATCATGAAAACATATCTAGAGGTATGCAGACCAGGAGTAGTATGAAGGGTTCATAGTGTCATCAAAGACTCTGGAAGTCTCTCATCTTTTCCTGCTGTCCTCAGTATGTTGCTTTTACTCTTGGATTCTTGGACATTATCTGTTCAGACATCTGTCCCATTCTCTCTTTCTGGGACAATAATTATATATATGTTAAACATTTTCACCATGTCCCACGTTTGTTATGTTCTTTTTTATATTTTCCATTCTTTTTTTCCTCAATAACATCAGTCTGAATATGTCCTCCTGACCTATGTTCTGGCTCACAACTTTTACAGTTAGATCTAATCTGCTGTTAAAACCTTCTGCTGAGTTCTTAATTTCAATTTTAGTTTTAAATTCCAGAATTTCTCTTTAAACCTCCTTATGTTTTCCAGTTATCTGCTGAAGTTTCTTATCTTGTTATATAATTTTTAAACATATGAATCATGTTTACTTTAAAAGTCTTGTCTAACTCAAATGTCCATGTTATTTATGGGTCCGTTTCTATTGGCTGTATTTCCTCTTGGTTTTAGTCACGTTGCCCTTGTCTTCTAGCATGCCTGGTGAATTTTTACTGAAAGTAAGATGTTGTAGATGAAAACTAAGTTTAGGTTCCAAAATGATGATATCTTCCTCCAAAGACTTGTTTTTATTTCTGGCAGGCAGTTAGGGAATGAGTAGTATGTCTTATTCCAATTCAGACTGAGCTGATTTGCAGGACTAATTTATTTCGCCACCACATTTTTATAAGGACTCACCTATTTCATGACCATTTCTACGGTAAGGCATTATAGGGTCGCAGCTGAGGCCTGGGGTGTTTGCCATGACCCCTCCTGCTTGATGGGTCTGCACTGTAATGTTCGGCCATGTCCTCAGCCTTCTCAGACTGCTAAATGCTCTTCTCAGCTCTCAGTATCTCAGCCAGTGCTTTCTGCTGTTTTCAGCCTCTAAACCACCACACTGGAATTGACAAATGCCTTAGTGGGGAAAGAGGCAGGGAATTTGAGGCTTATTTAACTTCCCTTTTTTAAGAATCTCACAGATATGTACCTGCATGGACACAGTGGCTCAACCTTGCAGGAGATAAGATTCCTCAATGAGCTTCAGCCCTCTGTGTGGTGGCTGGTAGTTTAACAAGCACATCAAGGCTCCCATGACCTTTCTCAACATGACCAGATTACTCTGCTGATGACATCTTGTGTTCCCTACCCTTGACCTTGGGAAGAATCCAGCAGAAAGACTGAGATGTCTGGTTGGGCAAAGGGTCAGAAAGGCTTTGGAACCCCAGTATCTTTTTCCTTAGACCCCTGATTGATGATGGAGCGCACAGCATCTCTCTCCCTCCTGCTCTTTGGTCTCTTGAATCCTTACCACCGTGATAGCTCCCAAGACATTCAAATAGATATTTTGAAGAAAATAATAAAACAAACAAAACCCTTCAGCTTTTCTAGTTGTTCTCAGTAGAAAGATTGATCTGCTAAACTTAGATACAAGTACCAGAAGTGGAAGCAACTTAAATTTTAAAATTCATGGTCTTAAATGATTGCAAATACTCCAGCCAATTTATGTCCAAGACTTCCAACATTAGAAGGGGCCAAATAAGGACCACCCCTCCCTCTAAGGAGACATCAAGGAAGTGCAGCACAATACCATTTACATCTGATTGGACAAAACTTAATCCTGTGGCTACACTGAGATGCAAAGGAGGCTGAGAAATGTAGTCTTAGTACATAGTTGTCCAGTTAAAAGTCAGGATTTTGTTACTAAGAAAAAAGGGGAGAATGTATGCTGAGGGTGAGCAACTAGCACTCACTGCCCACAGGGATGTTCCAAAAATATCCTTTGTAAGAAATTTCCTAACTAGGCTGAGAAATAATGTAAGAGCTATGAAGATGTTTTGGGGGGCAAGCTGCAGTATGAAAATGTACTAAATTATTAAACAGTGTTATAAATAATGTCTGATTAGCATAAGACACAAAAATATATTTCAGGGCAGAGGAAGGAAAGGTGGCCATGTGTAAAGGAGTTGCAAATTCAAATGCCTATAACCATCAGGGACATTACTGGTATAGGGTGGCAAATCCCACATTCTTTGTGGTAGTAATTGACGGACCTGCGTAGGTACCACTCTCGCACAATGACCAACTTGCCGCGCTCTCTAATATCACAGACCCTTGAGGCTGGATCTCGACTTGGCCACGAACACGACTAATAAGTGGCAGAACCAAGTCTGGATATCGGCATGGTTTCTTGAAGAGCTGTCTTTGGAGTGAAAGGGATAGTATCTAGATCCTGGCCCTGCCACTTACCTTCTAATCTTGGGCATGCTCTTTAACCCTGTTGAGCCTAGTTTTCCGTATAGAAAGGCAGAAATGCTTATAATAGTAAAAACCTCAGAGGACTGTTGTGAGGCTCAAACTAGAGGACAGTGCCCTCTCCAGGGCAGCCGGTCATCAGGAAATATATCCTCCCAGTGTTCCCTTTCACAGATGGACATTGTGGCAGCCAAACCCCATAGACATCAGCATCTGAGGGCCTTCATTGTTTGGTCAAGTGATAGTCACCTGTCAGGTGTTGTCAATCACATGCCACCAAGCAGAAGCTTAGGGACGGCAAACACGGTGGTCTGGGCACCGATAAGTCCTCTTTGTTTTACCTTCATGATTCTGATTCCTCTTGGCTGGTTCCCAAATCTTCACTATTAGATTGGATAATCCCACTTTTAATAAGGCTCAGGATATTTGGCTCCCTTGGGGGACTGCGATCACAGCAGTGAAGGGTATTAAAATGAAGCTGAATGCCATGCAGAACACTTACCCTTTAAGCTGTGTGTATGTGGACATGGTGTTTTGCATGTGCACACACAAGGGATGTGTGTGTGTGCATGTCTGTGTGTGCCTTCTCTTAGCCTTCTAAGATTTTTTCGTAAATAGAATATTACATTGAGCACCTACTTTATTTGCGATGTTAACACAGAACACTGCAGAATCAGTTCAAAACTCAGGTTTTCTAAATCAATGACATTATTAACTTCCAAATTCTATGTTTTTATTTCTCCTAAATGGCATTAGCTCTATATTAGCCTTAAGTGCATAGTAACACCTCATGAGACCCCAGAAACACTAAGTTAATACACAGTTGAATTTATTTCAAGTTATTTGAACTGTGCTTGTTTTTTTTTTTGTTGTTGTTGTTGTTTTGTGTTTTTTTTTTGCGGTACACGGGCCTGTCTCTGTTGTGGCCTCTCCCGTTGCGGAGCACAGGCTCCGGACGCGCAGGCTCAGCGGCCATGGCTCCGCGACATGTGGGACCTTCTCGGACCGGGGCACGAACCCATGTCCCCTGCATCGGCAGGCGGACTCAACCACTGCACCACCAGGGAAGACCTGTGCTCGGTATTTTTAAACTTAGTATACACTGAGTAGTAATCAGGGATTTGACTTGCTCCCATTTATAATAATAGATTTTGAGGGCCAGTTTTTCACCCCCCTGACGTGACTATTTCAGTAATCAAGAGGCCACACTAAAAAATAATTGGTAGAGAACAGAGAAAAGAAATATACAGAGTTACTAATATACACCAGGGTTTAAGCTGACATGAGATTTTTATCTTAATTATCGGGAAAATTTGTACTCCCACTATCTAATTCAATTTGCATGCATCGGTAGACACTTATTAAAGGTAATATTACATCTGTCATTTTAAGACTGGTGAGAATTTTATCATATGAGCTGCATGAAACAGCCACTCTATTATGTACAGAACTCTTTTGTATGGCTTAAAATAACCGGCATTGCATCCTAATTAAGTATTTTTTGTAATTGTCTTCAGGGCAGTCATAGTCTTGTCCATTTTGTGTCCATCTTGTAAGTTATTTGGACACAGAATTGAAGTTGCAGGAATGTACTTTTCCTCCTCTCTGCTTTCTCATTCTGTATGAAAAATGAGAGCTTTACTAATAAAATGTAAACTGGAATCACATGTTCAAATAAGGTTTTATGAGGAGCATGCAATGCATAAACCCGTCTCAGAATTCTCCACTGCATTTAGAATTCTGCTGTATACAGATATATTAGGCTGCTGAGGCATTAGCAGTTGAATACATTAGGGTTATTTTTTAGATGAGTTTATTAGATTTGTACTTTTGTATAAAATGAATTGGTGGAGTGCTAATATAACATCATCAATTCAGGATAACAATGGCAGTTTCTAAGCATAAAGCCCTAAAATGCCATTAGATGTTGATACCATACATTCCCCAAAATAAGCCCACAGATTTCTGCTTTGAGCTTCAGGACTCTGTGAGGTTGGAGATAAAAATCCAGTTTCACGAAGCCCTCATTTAATTGTACATTTGCTCCCCCTGCTACAGCCATCTTGGTTTTAGAGCTCTTTTGTTCCACCTACTGAAGGAAATTAAAGAATGAATTAAGGAATGAAAATAAGAGTCAGTATGCAAGGCAAAAAGAGAGGGGAAAATCCAGTAGGGCAAGTGTGTTCAGACAGGAATTGCTGGTTCAGGGCTCTGGTAAAGGGTGGAAAGCGGGGATGGGAAACCTTTGAGCAGCGGGTCCCCTACTCTGCATCTGCCTGGTTTTCCTGGAAAGCCGTGTCCTCCCAGCAATGGAAGAATCAAACATTGCAGCTTTTGACTTGCTCATCCCTGGACCCACAAGTGCATTTGACATGCTCACCGACCCCTTTTCTGCTTGGTAACAGGATTTGGTTTTTCTTGTCCTATCAGAGTTCAACCAGGTGTCACCCACTCATGGAATTGTCGGAGCATTCAGTTGGTCACAACACTGCCTTCTTCAATGGGAACTTTTAAAAAAATTTAACCAAGATGTTTTATCATAGGATTTTATTTTATTTTATTATTTATTTATTTTATTATTTTTTTACTGAGACCAAACCCAATCTGCTGCCACTTCCTAGAGATGAACAATTTAACTTGAGTTAAATTGTTATAGCTTTTTTAATCATCGTTTTATAATTACTTGGGTCTGTAACAGGATGCGCTTGGTCTTGGAGAATGCTGCTCCTGTTTTAAACCATCTCAGAATTCAAATATTCATGTACCTCCGCAGTGCTCTTTTTCTCCAGCAGTCAGTCATGGCAGTCATCCCCTTGCTGTCTTAACTCCCCAGATACATGGCGGAGCAGTTTCTGGGTCTTGGAGTGGAGAGGAGGGGAGGAGAGACTCCATTCTCCCTCACCCCCAGCCAGGAGAAGCAGATGAATAATTCATGGTGCCACATGGAGGTCTTCTCTGAGACTTCTCTGGAATACGTCTGAGGCGGCAAAGGACCAGGGAACTTACAAACAGTCACAGTGTGCTGTGTCAAAGAACAGTCAATCAATCTCCAAAGAAATGTGAGGAGAACAGGTTTTTCATGCCTGTGCGTTGGGAGGGAGCCAAATGTGTGTTGCCATTTGATGGTAGAATCAGTGTACACCTGTTCTGACCAGCTGTCAACATAACCTGTGTCAGAGGCAGGCATCACACCCGCCGCATCCTCACAGCAGGCCGTGTCTGCCTGACAGTCGGGACAGACAGCACCAGGAACTTGGGGACCAGGAGAGGAGGAGCTAGCAGAGCCACTGAGGGGACACAGATGTGTGAGGAGTGTGATAAAAGAAGGAAACATCTGAGGGAATAAGCTCAAACAAAACAGCAAATGTCATTTGCATTATATAATTATGGCCAACCATTGAGTCCTTTGTAATAACACTCGGTAGGCCAATGTTAAACCCACAGTGAGTGATAAAAAGGCCTCAGCTTGAAAAAAGGTCAGCGTGAATTAGTATATATTTGCTGATTAATTCAGAGTGTGCCTTCATAAATTTTCTAGTCCAGGGCTCCAGCCTGGTTTGAGGCAGCCTCCTATGAAATTCAAATGTGCTTTCTTCAGCACCAACATTCCAACCAGGCACTGTGCTTTGTGGAAAACTTTATTCAGTAAACATGGACACACGCAGGCATGCAGCACTTTATAGAGATGGCTGGATTTGTGAACAGACAGATTCTGAAGAACTAGGTGCACAGAGCTCCAGAGGGAAGAGGCCCTCTGTGCTGTTTCTCTGATCACACACGTTAAACAAGACATGTGCCTGCAGACAGCACTTGCCACCTGCCTGTGGACGCCTGGCCGTGGCAGGCTTACTGGGAAGATTCCTACCTTTTTACCAAAATCTCCATAATCAAGGCTGCTGATTACAACATTAGTCTCTTATGATGCTGTTTAGTCGACATAAGGAAAAAGCAGTTGTATGTGTGTGTGTGTGTGTGTGTGTGTGTATGTGTGTGTGTGTGTTGGGGAAGGGTGGAGTTGGGGATTAATATGCATTTAAGGAAAATATTTAGCCTAAGAGAGTTTTGGCCTAAAACTACTCTTAGGATTATAAATACAGATTCTGATTTTAGATGGAAGGAATATTAATGAGCATCTACTATGTGCAAGTTGATTTGTCACCTTTAATTCTCCCAGTTGTGCCATGATATACCAATTAGTGTCTTCATGAACCAGCTCTCCCAGCCGGCACAGTGATCAGATGATGCTGTTGGGATTTGACCACAGGTTTGATTGCATCCAAAAGCCCTTGCTTCCCATTTTACCCACATTGGCTGTCTTTGCAATTGCTTGTTACACAATTTTTGCACCTACTTTTCTTTCGGGGTGTCGTGTGGCATGTGGGATCCTATTTCCCTGAGCAGGGATTGAACCCACACCCCGTGTATTGGAAGTGCAGAGTCTTAACCACTGGACCGTCAGGAAAGTCCCCCATTTTGGTACCTATTTTCTAAATCCCTGGCCAGCTGCTCTGAGTTGGAAGCCCACATATAATATAGACACTTAGTAGATTTCAAACTCTTACCTTGTTTATTTCAACCCCACCCTTTCCCCAGAAAGCCAGGAACTACAGCCAGCAGCTCAACGCCATCCAGATTGCTCCAATACAAAGATCTTTACTCCTCCATCCAAACCAAGGTCTCCCCTCTGCTTCTACACGGTGGCTTTTCTTTATACAAAGGATGGACGGCCTACCCTCAAATTCTGGCTGAGCTCCCCTGCCCCTGTCAACAAAGTCTGTAATTGCACCAAGTGGCAATGAATTGCATTTCTTAAAATTTAGCAAATCTGTTGGTTTCATTGACCAACAGAGGCCCTCCCACAATTAAGAGAGGTTTGCTGATGCTTTAGGAGAAGTGCTGGCTATGTGTCAGAAAAGGAGGAGCAGGCCAGCCGTGAAGACCAGTTGGATTATGTTGCATGGTTTTAGATGTTGGTTTGGTGGACTCAAACCTAAACTGGAAACTTTCTGTCTGTTTCATATTTTATTACAGACCAAGAGTAGGAGGTCTAGGTGGAGTTGTCAGGTAGGTTGTCAGCTACGTTACCTGGAGGAGTGGAGTGATGGCAGGACACAGGCCCGGAGGTCAGCAGAGCTGCCCCTCTGCTGGGCTCTCTCCGCTTCTAGCTTGCAGAATGATGCTGGGCAAGTGTTGACCCTTCCTGGGCCTCCATTTTTCTTGACTGAAGTAAATGTTTGATCTCCAAGTGCCATCTGACTTTGACCTTATACACTTAATTACAATACCTTGTATTGTGACGTCTCTCATGGTTCACAAAGTACTCATACATATATTATACCAGAAAGAACCCTGGAGAGGTGAAGCAACTTATCCAAGGGCAAGAAGTGGAAAGTCGAAGGGTTGCAGACTGACCAGGTTTCCACAGCTCCCGCCGCATCTGGGCATTGGTGGGACAGCTCCTGAAACACGATGCTCACCCTTGTGGATGTACTGGAAATGGTCCATCTCTGAAATGGTGTTTCAACCAGTTTCTCAAGGCAGTAAACCTCCTACCCCATCCTCATCCTGTCAAGTCCACACCCTGTGGCCTCCCTGAGCTCCTGCTACCTCATCAGCAGCAGAGTGAACAGTGTTCTGAGTTGCCTGACCTTTACCCCATGGTTGTAAAGATACAGCAAAAGGTCCTAAACAATCTACAAGGGCTGCCTGTCTTCCCCCCACCCCACGTACCACTGCAGCTGCTCATGCAACACTCCCCTTTGCTTCTACACATGAGCTACATGCTTCACTCAGGTCCTCATTCTGAAAAACACTTGCCTCTTAGGGCCTGGAACATTCTCCATGTCTCTTCTTTTCTCCCTAAACCCTCACTGGCTATCGTTTACTCCTTTCTTGTCCCAGCTTTCATGTTGCTTCCTTGGAACTGACTTCCCTAACCCTTAAGCTGGGGACAGTTCCCATTTCATATTCTCAGGACTCCCTGTACTTCTCCCTTGTAGCACTTCCCTCAAGTTTAATGCATAACCTGTGTGATTATCTGATGAATGTCCACATTCCCCCCAAAATGGACCTCCAGCTTGCCCAAATGTATCCCACTGCATCTAGAAGAGGGGTGGCACTTACAAAAGACACTTGAGCTGAATTAGCTGAACCCAGGAGTGATGGGAAGGGTGTGACTTTTGTCTTGAACAGGAGCTGAGACTTTGGACCTGTGTGTCACCACACCTAGAATGGAGCTGGACACCTTATAGGTGGTCACAGCCCTCGAGGGCTGATCTTTAGGAAAGGAATGAAGTCAAGGAAGTGGCAAGATATGAATTTCAACCATGTCATGAGGTTCTGCAGAGCAGTTTCCAAGCCTGCCCTGAGGGAAACACTGCAGAGCCGCTGACCCCAGGGCCTGCACACCACAGGTGCCACATTCCCATGCCAGCTCTCTGGCTATGGTCCTTTAGAGGTGGAAACCAAAATCAATGCAGGTATTTAATACCGTTCACTAATGGCCAACCAATGGCCAAAAGAGTTTTAGCATTTAAATTTTGGGTTCCGAGCTTTCAGGATTTTTCTAGATCCCTACTTGAGCAGTAAATCATAGGGTTCTCTGAGATGGGCCATAAAATAGAGTGTGATCTGTTCCCATTCGCCAACCTGTGCTAAGGTGACCAACTATCTTGGTGTGCCCAGGACTGAGCGGTTACCAGGCCTGTGGGACTGTCAGGGCTAAAGCTGGGAGAGCCCCAGGCAGATCTGTGGCAGATGCAGTGAGAACACCTAAGACAGAAACTGGATTGACTGACAGGTTTACCTTGATCTCAGGGTGGAGTCCCCCAAAAGCAAACCCAAGAGGAAGACTTAGGTGCAAGCAGTTTCTTTGAGAGGTGATTGGAGGAAGCACAATGAGGAATTGTGGAGTGCCAGAGAGGAAAGTGAGGAAAACCAGAAAGTGGTTTCCATTAGGGGCAGCAGGAGCTCAGAGGAAGCTTGTAGTCTTAGAGATGTCTTACAAAATGACGGATCAGCATGGGGTACGTTTGCCTACTGACTCCAGCACCTCTTTGGTTGCTCTCTAGTGGTGTTAACTTCCTCACCCTTGGGGCTACTTCTGCACTAAGCTGTCACCATGCTGAGAATTCCTTACAACAGCTACCACAGTGGACCAAGGCGATATGGGCCGCTGGTGTATGGGATGGGCCCTCAACAAGTGCTATAGCCTGGGAGACTAGAAAGAGATGAGCCCAAGGTGTGAACTTGAGTCAAAGAAGGGGGCCAAGAGTCAGAAAAGTGGAATCCAGTATAAACTCAAAGGGACAGAATGAAGCCAAGTGGTTTGGTACATAGCTCTTGACCAAGGAGAATGCTGGTTGTGTGTATCTGTTAAGATTCAGGGCAGGAAACAGGAACCTCTCCAAGTATTTGGGGCAGAAAAGATTTAATACATGGAATAATTGTTCACAAAATATTTGGACGGTCTGGAGGAGCCAATGGTGGAGGAACCACCACTAAACTACCAGTTTCAAAGTCACACCACCCTGACTGTGGTCCAGGGGTCAGGAAGCCAGTACTCTATTGCTCCCATTGCATCTGACTCTCACTGTGGTGACCCATCACTGCTGTGACCACCGCAAGTCCAGCCTTCCTTGCTGGCAGCCAAGATGGCCACTGCCTTGTATTCCAAATCTCCCACAAGTTCATCAGGTTAGCAGAACCTAATTTGTATCCAGGGCTCTGGACAATGTAGATTGTAGTTTTCCAACTTCTTCAAATAAAATGGTGAAGAAATGGAAGTTGAGAGAGTCAGACCCAGCATTTACTAGACCACATACAAACTTGGATGGGTGCTGCTTTCTTGAAGTAGTTTTATCGTACTTTAAGTGGAGCTAATGGAGATTCCTAAGAGAAACAGAAAAAGATCAAGATTGCATTCAGCTTTCTCCTCTATTTTGTGTTGTCTTATAGTCTAAACTGACCCATCAAGATGAATGATGCTTGGGGACTGCAAGGGTCTCCTTTCAGAAGGAACCCCACCCTTGCTGCCTCCAAGCTGAGATTGACTCTTCTTGGTGCTTTCAAAAATATGATAGGGGCCATTCCCTGTGCTTCCACGAAGCTCAGAGCTCATTTCATTCACTGTCTGTTTCTATTCTGGCTCCACCCGTCAGATCATGATCTCCTTAAAGTCAGGGACTATTCCTGCATTGTCTTTGAATGCCCTGCTGGGTGCCTGGAATAGGCCAAAGGTGCAGCACATTGGTGTAGAATGAATGCACTTCCTGCCTCATCAGGTGTGTGGTGGCTTTGTGGAAGCTCCATCATTCACCCAGTGCTGGTGCCACAAATACCCTCACGTACTTCAGAAGCAAGACCACAGGCTGGGCTATGAAACAGAGCTGTGGCTCCTCTGAGATAATATGACCATGTAGACATGAAACCGTGGTCTCCTGACCAAGTTCTTTCCCACTGAGCTCACACAGTGAGCTCTGGGTCCGTGACCACGTGGGTTTCCAAGGAAGCTTGCTATAAAGCATCCCTCTCAGCTAGTACACTGGTTCTCAGAGCATAGCAATGTGGTTTTCCTTGGCAAAAATCCACTGCATTTGAAAGTTGGGTCTATCGATCATATCTGGGGAAAACTCAAATCCCCACTAGTTTCTCCATTTCCCACCTCAACCTACTGTGGCACCTACCCACAAGACCCATAGAAGGATCCCTTCACCAACCACATCACTGTCTTTAGGAAACTGACATTATTAGGAAAGCAGAACCAGGCCACACATCCATCCAGTGTTGTATAATTTCTTCCCTAAATACAGATTCAGTTTCATTTCTACCAGTTTTATCCAGAGGAAATAGAGCTACTGATTTTAAAAATATAAAAAATAAAACTTTCCACCTGATCTCAAGCCACCATGCCCACTAACATGGGAAATATCTCTTTAAACTTCACTTTTTTTCTACTTCTTTTTCCACTTTCTTCTGTGAAAAAGAAAGAAAGAAAGAAAGAAAGAAAGAAAGAAAGAAAGAAAGAAAGAAAGAAAGAAAGAAAGAAAGAAAGAAAGAAAGAAAGTAGGGAGAGTGGTAAAAAAAATAGTGATTTATTATCACGTGAGACTGATGGAGTCAGATAATACGTTTTATTATGTAGGCCCTTGTTACTCATTTTGGCAAGGGTTGGGTCTGAATGGTGTATGTAAAGTGCTTCTCCATTCCCCTTATTCTCTGCAGAGACTGAAAGCAGCCCATATAAATTTCTAGCTAGACCACCCACAGCCCAATCCCCAGTGAGTTTCATGTCTGGCCCTACTCCATGATCTAGCTTCTGCCATTTTGAGAATGCTCATAGGACCCAAAAAGTGAAGGCTGTCCAATTGGTCTCCAGAATCCAAGGGAAAGAAATTTCACCTATTCCATGGATTCCCCCCAAGTGACCAACGAAAGATCAATCAGTAAAATATCAGAAAGCCTTCACTGCTTTTTGGGTACCTGGAATTACACTTTTAAAATGTATTACTTTGCATCTCAAAGACTTCTTGTTCTTTAAGGAACCCTTATTAAAATAGGATTTCAAGGTTCCCTGATAAAGGAACCACCTTCTTTCCTTCTTAGCCTCTGACTGAAGAATAAGTTCTAGCACCTGGGACAGGCAAGCAGGAAAAGAAGGGACATGCGGCTGCTTCCCACTAGCTATCTATTTTATGTTTGGTAGTGTATATATGTCCATGCCACTCTCTCACTTTGAAGCAGCCGCAGAGCACAGGGAGATCCGCTCGGTGCTTTGTGACCACCTAGAGGGGTGGGTTAGGGAGGGTGGGAGGGAGATGCAAGAGGGAAGAGATATGGGGACATATGTATATGTATAACTGATTCACTCTGTTATACAGCAGAAACTAACACACCATTGTAATGCAATTATACTCCAATAAAGATGTTTAACAAAATAAATACAATAAAATAAAATGGTGCCCCATTGAATCTCAAATAAAATGGATGCTAAATGAGATTTTAATGGACATGTGCAGCAGTTTTTGTATTCTAATAAAAACCATTATTGATTTTCAAAAGTGAAGGAAAAAAAAGAAGGGACATGAAGGCAATGATGGAACCCAGCCCTAGAGATGGATTTTGCCTACTTTACACTTTGCGGGTGAGAGTCAGTTCTGCCAAGAGTTCATCCTGGGGCCTGCTGTGTATGGTTGTTCAGGTTGTTCATTGCTCAAGGGTGCCTGGTCAAAGGAAAAAGTTGTGCTGAAATCCAACCCTGCCCTTTGCTTGCCAAGCTATGGGACTTGGTGGAAGGCTGCTATGGCACAGAGGAAGAGATCCTTTTTCCAATTGACTTCAAGATGTCAAATGAGCCAATGGCCACTCTGTCCCAGGCCCAGGCTAAGACATGAGAAACTCTCTTTGGATATTTAGGTTAAACTTGGTTCTCCATATTTATCCCTTGCTAAATGACACTTGTGAAATTGGTGAAGATTTGGAGACAGTCATCACAAATAGGTTCAAATATATTTTTGCATGAACTTGTGTGACAGAGAGATTTATTTTGCTTGGTTTTGTGGATAGTGGATTGTGCAATGGAATATGGAGCCAGGTTTCTGCAAGAGGGAGAAGGAGATGATGGTGAAGATGGAGAAGTTGATGAAGAGTAGTCAGGGCATCCACCTGTTGGTGTAAAGGGATGGACAACATGAGCTCTGCAGGACCTTCCAGATGTAGGTTCTGGTCTCCCCATGGTGGGGGCAACATCCACTTTTAATGTGTTCCTGATGCCAGATGTGAATTTTACATCTTCTGAACTCCACTGGAAGATCTATTAATGACGTAAACTTAACTGTGTAAGAAACCAACTTCAGGCACATGAGTGGGTCTCCTTAGAAGAAGCAGAATTTTTTTTAAAAGAGAAAGAACACAGTTCTTCTGATGAAATGGCTTCTTTAGGCTGAATGAGGCAGAGATCCAGACAATAAAATAATGATTTAATAGCCTTGAAGTCAATCAGCTGAATACAATAACATTAATTAGCCTTTTTATGCCCAACTCACAACTAAATCTGTTGTCTACTTATTTTTGTTCCAAAAGGATTACTAATGAAATATTTAATATTTCACCAAGTTCCACATTCATTTCCACTCTGGCTGGTAATTTTCTCTTATATAGCTTGAAATTATACTCTTGATAATTTCACTCCAGAGTGTATCTACATCACAGGATCACTGACTGCAGGAGGAAAGGCTCTTCTGTCTTTGACTATCGGATAATAGCTTCACTTTTAGCCAGCAGAGGAAGTCAAGAGCAAGAGAGTACAGATAATGTGAGTATAATTCATTATTCAAATCTACAAATGAAGCACTGAAAACAAAGAGAGAAGAGGAATAATGCTGTCATTATTTTTATTACTCTTGTTGGGCAAACCTAGCGTGAAACGTTAAAGGAGGCCGGAGTGAGCTTTCTGACCGTACGGTGACAAATTGACTTTTGGAGAAATATTGATAAGGGGAAAGTAAAGCAGACAGATTTTCTGTACAAGGTTTGCTTTCTTATTAGTGGTCCCATAAACTATTTCCTTGTTGCCAGTGCTTTTTAAAATTCCCATAGTTTCTTATCCTTTGGAGTCCGTACCAGTGGCTGGGATGAAATGGAGTGTGGTTTCCTGAGCTCCCTGAGACAAGAGCCCCATGCCCTATGCATGAGTAACAAAGGCCAGGTGAGTGTGTTGGGTGGGCGCTTTCCTTCAGAGACAAAAGACTTCAAGTCATAGAAGAATATTCATTCAAGGAACGAGGCTTTTTGCGACTTTAATGGAAACGGGAGTGTCATAGATTTGTTTTATCTGAGACCTTCAAAGTTCCCTCACCTTTAACCATTTTAATGAATATCTCTCTTTAATCATTGCTCTCCTTGGGTTCCTTGTCAATCAAAAATGCATCCATCGACGCTCCAGCTAGGGCAGTCTTTACAAGCTTTGTGAGAAAGCTGGAGGCCTGGTTGGGATTATTGTATGGGGAAGGATGATGGAATCAGGTGGGGCTGGAAAGGTGAGAACCCTCTGGTGGAGCTGCCCTAAGGAGGGCTGGGCTTTTGTAAATGGAGTGTGAGGTTGCCTGATTACCATGATTCCAGGGTCAATGAGAAAGGTCCCCGTATCTCTTCCCCCTCCAAGAATAGTTCATACTCCAGGGTGCATGGTACCTGGAATTCAACTATTATAGATTTATTCCTTTGAGTTTTTCTGTATAAATGAATGTTTTGCTAAAGCAAATAACTTTGAGAGAAGTAGTGTGCTGACCTATTGCTCACTAAAGTGCTAGTGGTCAATCAAAATAGCTTTTGTACCAACTGGTGGGGCAAAGAAGGAGAGAGTAGCTACATGGTAGAGGTATTCTGGTAAACTGGGAGGGATGAAAAAGGCATAGAAAGGGGAGGAGAAGTGAGGAATGGAGAGCAGAAGTGTGAAGACCATGTTCTTACTACCTTGGCAGTAAGAAAGACAACCATTCTGTGGTCTGCCCAGCCCCTCTAAATTTGACTATCTAGATGATGCAGGGAAATAGTAGTAGCAGAAACGTGAATTAACCTGTTCAAAAACTGATGAACTCTCTACCACAGCTGATGACCCAATTCATTGTAGAAAGCCAACAACATTAAACCCTTATCTGAACCTCAGTTTTTGTCATCGGCAAAATGGACTTATAACATCAACCCCCACGTGAGCCAACTCATTCATTCATTTATTCAGCCAATATATATTGAGCATTTACTATGTGCCAGGTACTATCATAGGAGCTGCAGAGACTAAATGAAAAAAAAAATTTTTTTTCAGTAAAACCCGTGTCAACCTGGAGATTACTTTCTAGTGACAATATTTTTGAAAGGATATTGTGAGTAGTTAGGCACTGCAAAAACGTAAAAGAAATCTATCTTTAAATTCTGGTTTTGTGTTCCAGGGCAACACTGAGTAAGTGTCAGCCTCCCAGACAGAATCGTTCTCTTCGGGCATTTGAAGACAGCTCTCACATCTGCTCTGGCCTTTGCCTTTTCATACTAAACAACTCTATTTCTTTGGCTACTCTTCCTATGGCTCACTTTGTAGATCTAACCCTTTCTCGTTGCACTTACCATGTTCCTTTAAGGGTGGGGCCTTGGGCAGAGCACACGATTCTAGAACAGACTCCAGGGTGTGACTGTACCTGCCTGTAATGCAGACCTCAGAGTAGACTCAGCACGCTTAATTAGCAACCATTGTTTTTCCTCGGCACCAATGCCCACGTACACACAAAACATTCAGGCCAATTTACAGAGGCATCAAGTCTGAAAACGAGACTCCAATCATCACTGTGAGTAGAAAGAAACAGAGCTGGCACATCAGTGTGGCAATGCATAATCCAGTAGCCTCCATAATTTAATAGAGAAATAACATTTCTCATTCTCATCACCAGAAAACAATCACCATGTGAATGCCCTTTAGGTATTAATACCTATTCCTTGATGCATAAACAATCTCATTTAAAAATTCTCGCTCCCAAAGATGCTTATCTTCTTCTATAGGGGGAGGAACGTGGGTAAGGGAGACGGCAAGGTAAGCATGATCCATCACATACAGCTGAATTCCCAGCCAAATTCCTAGCCATAAGAATAAAAAAACAGTTAATGAATATCATCAGAGTCAGCGCCCCAAATAGTGAGATACAGAATTCCATTCACTCTATCACGGCCATGACTGACATTTAATTATTCTCTATTTTTTGGTGCTTATAATTCCATTCTTATCGTTCATTGTAAATCCTTTGGAACCCCTAGAAAAAGCGAGATCGAGTGACAAAACAGAGATAATGAAATCAGAGGCAGTAGAATAAAATTATATCTTGTAGGTAAAGCAATGATTCAGTAGAGCAAGTTTTTTCATAAGGTTGCAGAAGCTGGGGGAGGGAATCAGAATGAACGTAGCAGCCTTTCGGGAGAGTTGAGAAGGAATCTATGGGTGGGGGACACACAATAGATGGGAGAGTAATGGGTTGTGGAAAGAACGTTCGACCAAGCATTAACTCAGCAGCGCTTCTGTAGAGTCTGGCTATGTGACCTTAGGCATATCACTTAACCCTCTCTGGGTTTTTCACTTCCCCACCTATAAGATGCCATCACATCCTTCTTAGCATTATTGTAAAACCTAAAAAGATGCATAGTTGCTCTACAAATGTAAGGATTGAAACTATTTCCTAACATTAGAGGTGAAACTGGAAGGCTATGGGCAATGTCAAAAGATGAAGAGTATTTTGATCAATTTAACCCAGGAGAGATAGGAGTATGGAGTTCCCTACTGTCTTCCAGGTCTACCTGAGGGACCCACATGCCCTAGTCTGTCCCCACTCTCCATGACTTGCCAGTTACACTGAGGAGTGAAGGTCAGTGGCCTGGCTTGGTCAGTGAGCCCTGCTGAGAAGAGTTGAAAGAGAAAATGATTCCTACACACAGCTGTGGGAGCCACTGAGCCCAAGGGAGAAGCCCAGTTGAAAACCCACTGGTATGGAGGCGCTAAGGCTGCTAAACCCAAGAAAGGAATGTGAATGAGTTGCCAACCAAGAAGGAGGGGACAGGCTACCATGGGGAGTTAAAGTATGAATGACATCAGGGGATCAAAGATCCAAGAGTCAAGAGTGGGGAGAGGTGGGTGCAGTGGGCCTATGGGAGGGTGGTCTGGCCACCTTGAAACTGACCAGTTGCACCAGATAGTTTCAATGTTCCAGTCAAAGGCATCCATGGGCGGGCACCTTCTCTTAGTCTAAAAGTGCAGAGCCAATTGCATCAGGCACCTGGCAGGAGATGCTTCTCCTCTTCACTAGTCTTCCACTCACCCCTCTCTCTGTGTATCTCTGCTCGTAGAGACAGTTGCAGCTCTCTGATCACCGGTTTTCCTGTACGGTAACAGATGATGGTGCAGTCTTACTTTTCCTGAGAGATACCTTGCCCCTCTGTTCACATGGCAGCCACAAGAAGGCTCCTCTCACAGCTCTGATGTCAGGAAGTATAAGTAACCCACGCCTAGCTGCCATGCTCTGAAGTCCATCATTGTGTTTGTGCTGAGACCACTTTTCCCACAGCATCCCCTCACCAATAATTAAACAGAGCAGGGGTGCTGAGGCAGGCCCCTTCCTGGTTGACAGGGGACTCCTTTGCTGGGAGAATGTCTTGGCACTGCCTTAAAGCCTTATCGAACTTTCCATAGAACCACACTGTAATCTGAAATGCTTTCACCCACCTCTCCTTCCTTCCCTCTCTCCTTCACTTGAAGTCAGGTCACCATCAAAGTACGACAGCTCTTCCAGCCTCTCCTCCACTCGTTTCCTCTCAGAGCCATTGCCCCTAATACATTTCTTTCATGTCTAATCCCATCTTGATGTCTGCTTGTCAGAGGATCCAAATTTTCACAAGTCAACCAAAACAAGAATTTCAAGAATAGATTTCGGCCCCACTAACAGCATCAGGAAGCTGCCCTCACACACACTCTTCCTCGAGACCAGACCCCAACAGCATGCATCACTTTCGGGAAAACATTCTAAGGTCCCTTGAATCAGAAAGGTCCCCAAGATAGTTGGTATCTTCCTTTTCCTCCTCCTTCCCTTCCCTTCCATACTGGGCACTTCAGCCCTAAAGCTTTTAGGTGGGGCAGAGCAAGGTAGGCCTCCATGCCAGGACTGGTGGTGGGGAGAGCCACAGTGGCACGGAGTGGGAGCCACGTGAGATGAGGGCATCTATGAGGGGGAGTGTGGCCCTGAGTGGGAGTCACAGCCCAAGAAGGCAAAGGAGGACCCCACAAGGATGGCTGGCCTGAGTGAGGTCAGGAGGGATTTCACCAGTGAGGAGAGAGGGTGCTGGAGCAACCCCATGTGGGTAGCCAAGCACAAGGTTCAAAGGCTGAATGGATCTGGAGGACATCTGTGTAAGGCAGGGGTGGTGGTCAAGGTGGGAGACTGGTTATATACAAAAGGCTTGAACAAATAAGTAGATATATTTAGGATAATAGCACCTAAGGTTATTATTGTCAGAGAGTTTAAAATACGGAAAGGGAGAAAATCAGACTGAACCATGTGGTGCAGGGTAGGAACTATAAGTAACACTGTGAACTCACCATTTTCAATATGTATAGACAGACAAAGAAATAACTATAATGTAAATATGTGCTCCTGTGTGTGTGTGTGTGTGTGTGTGTGTGTGTGTGTGTGTGTGTCTGTCTGTCTGTCTGTCTGTCTGTGTCTATCTAAACATTATTCAGCCCTAAAAGAAACCAGGACTCCTTGGAGAAGTGGCTGAATGCAGGACTGGGGGAAAGTACAAGATGATATGGGAACATCTCAGGGGCCAGACAGCAAGGAAGCTCAGTGATGCAGACAGTTCGAAAGCACACAGAAGCTGGTTTGAAAGAGTTCCCATGGCCAAATTCAGAGCAATCTGAGCACCAAAGTAAGTAATGATTGTAATGGAATGTAACTTATTGAATTAAATAGTAAAACATACTAAGAAATATCAATAAATGAGTACATGGGAAGTCTGAGGAGGAACAAGATTTTTACACTGTTTCAAAATTCCTCCTGACAAAATACTAATTAACTCTAAGACCAAAAGAATAACTTTAAAGTGAAGGAAAAGCACCCATCACCTTAATCGAGTGACCAAAGTGAACAGCAGCAGCAATGCGACAAATACAAGTCAAGTGTCACCTGCTGGGATGCAGTGAAAAGACTCCAGCATTGTCTGCGTGATATTTCTGCCAAAGATACATCACCTGAATCTTATCACAAGAAAACATCAGAGAAACACAAATTGAGGAGCGTTCCATGAAATAACTGGTTTGTAATCCTCAGTCCAAAAAGAACTGAAGGACTCTTCCAAATAGGAGACTAAAGAGACATGACACTAAAAGGAACCATTGATTCCAGACTGAATCTGTTTGCTACAAAGAACATTGCTGGGGCAACTGATGAGAGTTTAAAAAGTCTATTTTCATTACTCTAGGAGGTGGGTCAAAAAAGATCTTGCTGCGATTTACATCAGGGAGTGTTCTGTCTATATTTTCCTCTAAAAGTGTTACAGTATCTTGTCTTACATTTAGGTCTTCAATCCATTTTGAGTTTGTTTTTTGTATGGCGTTACAGAGTGTTCTAATTTCATTCTTTTACATGTAGCTGTCCAGTTTTCCCAGCACCACTTATTGAAGAGACTGTCTTTTCTTCATTGTATATTCTCGCCTCCTTTGTCATAGATTAGTTGACCATAGGTGCGTGGGTTTACCTCTGGAATTTCTATCTTGTTCCATTGATCTATATTTCTGTTCTTGTGCCAGTACCATACTGTTTTGACCCATCTCCTAGAGTAGTAAAAATAAAAACAAAAATGAACAAATGGGATCTAATTAAACTTAAAACCTTTTTCAGAGCAAAGGAAACTGTAAACAAAAAGAAAGACAGCCCACAGAATGGGAGAAAATATTTGCAAGCAAGGAGATTGACAAGGGATTAATTTCCAAAATATACAAACAGCTCATGCAGCTCAATAACAAAAAAACAAACAACCCAATCAAAAATGGGAGGAAGATCTAAATAGACATTTCTCCAAAGAATACATACAGATGACCAAAAAGCACATGAAAAGATGCTCAACATCACTAATTATTAGAGAAATGCAAATCAAAACTATGATGAGGTATCACCACACACTGGTCAGAATGGCCATCATCAAAAAATCTAGAAACAATAAATGCTGGAGAGGGTGTGGAGAAAAGGGAACCCTCCTGCACTGTTGGTGGGAATGTAAATTGATACAGCCACTATGGAGAACAGTATGGAGGTTCTTTAAAAATCTAAAAATAGAACTACCATACGACCCAGCAATCCCACTCCTGCACATGTATCTGGGAAAAAAACATGGTTTGAAAGGATACATGCACCCCAATGTTCATTTCAGTGCTGTTCATAATAGCCAGGACATGGAACCTGAATGTCCATCAACAGAGGAATGGATAAAAAAGGTGTGCTACATATATACAATTGAATATTACTCAGCCATAAAAAAGCACAAAATAATGACATTTGCAGCAACATGGATGAACCTAAAGATAGTCATACTGAGTGAAGTAAGTCAGACAGAGAAGGACAAGTATCGTATGATATTGCATATATGTGGAATTTTAAAAAATGGTACAAAAGAACTTATTTACAAAACAGAAATAGAGTCACAGATGTAGAAAACAATCTTATGGTTACCAGCGGGGAAATGGGGGGAGGGATAAATTGGGATATTTGACATATACACACTACTATATATAAAATAGATAACTAATAAGGACCTACTGTACAGCACAGGAAACTCTACTTAATACTCTGTAATGGCCTATATGGGAAAAGAATCTTTAAAAGAGTGGCTATATGTATATGTATAACTGATTCACTTTTCTGTACAGCAGAAAGTAACAACATTGTAAATCAACTATGCTCCAATAAATTTTTTTGTTGTTGTTGTTGGGGATACGCAGGCCTCTCACTGTTGTGGCCTCTCCCGTTGCGGAGCACAGGCTCCGGAGACGCAGGCTCAGCGGCCATGGCTCATGGGCCCAGCCGCTCCGCAGCATGCGGGATCTTCCTGGACCGGGGCACGAACCCGTGTCCCCTGCATCAGCAGGCGGACTCTCTACCACTGCGCCACCAGGGAAGCCCACCAATAAATTTTTTTAAAAATTAAAATAACGAAATAAAAAATAGTTTTCTAAAAAATAAAAAGTCTAAGGATTAGATAGTAGTAATGTATCAATGTTAGCACGTTCCCTTGGATCATCAATTCTACAGAAATAATCACACTTGAGAACAAATACGTGTACACAAGGGTGTTCTTTGCAGTGTAATCCATGGTAGTAAAGAGATCAGAAACAATCAAAATGCCAATTAATGAAGGACTAGCTAAATAAATTATGGTGCGTCCAAATAATGAAGTACTAGGCAACACTGGAAAATAATGATTCGAGGGATCCAAACTCCAAATAAATTAAGTGAAGTGAGTGTGTGTGTGTGTTTGTGTGTGTGTGTGTGTGTGTGTGTGTGTGTGTGTACATAAAAGTATCTCTGGAAGGATATCCCAGAAGCTGTTGAGAGCGATTGTCAGGAGAGGAGGGTTTATATACCTTGTGTACTGTTTGCATTTTTTTTTTACCAGATTCATTTAAATCTTTTTAAAATGGTAGTTAGGTTTTTAACAAAGGATAAAGAAGAATTTGCCTACAAACTCTGTAAAGAGAAAAGCATATCTGCAATTACATTTACCAAACTTCTTAGTTGTTCTGAATCTGCTCAAACTCTCCAACCCCTGCCCTTCTACTCTCGTACACCATTACACAATGTGTGTCACCACTGCCCCATCCCACACCTATGACAGACATTGCTAATTGATCCCAGGACTCACCACCACTGAGCCCAGACACGGATAGAGACTCCTTCTCAGCACACACAGCCCAGCAGCTACTATGTATTTGTCAGTTTGGTAGGGAAGGAGAAAGTCTTTACATCCCTGTCCTCCAGGGAGCATTTCACAGAAGTCATCAGATGGTGTGGTCTCTTCCAGACGCTCCAACCTGCTGTAAATAGAGCATCAAGGTGCTGGACCTGGCCCGCCACTCACAGTCTAGCCCCGCCCTGCTCACCCACCCCTATTTGTCTGCTCCATCTGGGGTGGTAACAGTCTATTCCTGGGACTTCAGGAGAACCTGGTTGGACCACAGTGTGGACTCAGCAGTACCTTCAACCAACAGTCAGACCCTTCTCCAAATTTGATGTACCCTCAAATCCCTGGGAATCCTGTTGAAATGCAGACTCAGACCCAGGATCCAGGAGGCGGCCTGAGATTCTGCACTTCTCACAAGCTCCCTGGTGATTCCTTGTTGCTGGTCCTGGGACTACACTTTGACTAGCAAGGCCTTAGAGCAGGGGCTCTGAAACTTTGGCTGCAATCAGAATCACCTGGCAGCTTCACTGAAACACAAACTGTTGGATCACCCTCCCCAGAGTTTCGCATTCAGTAGGTCTGGGGTGGGACCCCAAAATTTGCATTCTTAACAAGTTCCCAGGAAATGCTGGTCCAGGATGGAAGAGTTCTGTTCTCCAATGGCTGGGAGAGACGTCCTCCAGGAAGCCTGCATAGGGAAAGAAGCAGAGAGCGTGGCAGTATTGGGCGCATCTGATTTGAAACCCTCAGCTGTCACACTAGGAAGGTTACATCAGGAAAACGGCTTAACCATTCTGAGCTTCAGTGCCACTGTCTGTGAAATGGGTCTAGCGCTTCCTCACCTCATAGAGCTGTCAGCAGGACTCAGGGAACAAATGCAAGTAAAGGACTTAGCATAGTGCTTGGCACATTTTAGTTCCCTCCTCCCTTTGCAAGGGTCTGGAGGAACAAGGGGTAAGTCCCGCAGATGAGCACAGTGCCCGCAGGCAGACCTCAGATTTAGAGACTGTTCACATTTGACATTGGCAGGTGCCCTGAGTGCTAACATGGCAGGAGCAGCCAGATTTTTCCCTTAAGAGTCTTCCAACTGCCCCGTCCCTGCACTGCCTCTGTGAAGTGGTCTCCGGCTTCCTCTCGGCCACAGTCTGGAATGCCTCTCTGCTTTTACAGACGCTCGTCTGAGGACAGTTTAACCACAGGGAATAGGGATCCAAACCAGGGTTTCCTTGGCCTTTCACGAAGGTTTCCAGGCCCAGGCTCCTGCCCGCCCCCGTCACCCCACGACCCAGGTCACCAGATCCACAATAGTTGTTGCAAATTACTAGCTATAGCAGTGAGGTGGCGGGGAGAGGAAGTAAGGAGATACTGTCTGGCACGAGGCAGCTGGGGTTTTCAGTCAGGCTTTCTCTCTGTGTATCTTCCCAAAGCAGCACAAAATAGAGGTGAATAGGGCACTTGACAGCACTGAAGCCTGTCTCAGATGCCCTGGCACTCTGGGCATGGCTTCCCTCAGGGCTCCATGGGGACACATTCTCCAAGACACCCCTGGAATCCACGTATCCCTAGAAGAAGAAGAACAGCCAGGAGAGGGCCTGATATTTGGGAGGGATTTAGATAAGGAGATTTCCAAGTAACTGAATCTTAATCCTTTAAGAACCAAAGATTGAATCCCCAATCCCTCCATCCCAAATTCACTGTTGGTCAGAAAGCTTCCCAGGGAAATTACGTGTGTCCGTGTTTCCTTCAGTAGAGGGACATAATTTCTTTTTATCAGAATGACCCAGGGTCATTATTGGAACATCAGTTAGTGTGTCTAATTGAACCACCTGAACAATCTTCTTAATCTTGGATCTCTTGACTCTCAACGCACTTTTTACTTCATGTTTTTCTGAAGACAGTTTTTCCCTCAGACCTTGGATTTGACAGGTTGGGTTTTAAAACAATTATTTGGTGTATCCCTTGCTCTTGCTTCTTTACTAGCTCATCTACTCTAGCCTGGGAGCCAATTTCGTAACTGTCTTGGATTCCTCTGGATGTCACATGAGCTTAACTCCTGCCATAGAGGGAGATAGATGTAGTTAGATTGTGTAAAAAAAACCTCCTCCCTAGGATCAACAATTCCTATCTTCAAGTGCCTTGGACTTCTTGCTCCAGCTCCAGCAGGTCCTAAGCTGTCACTTAACACTGCTTCATAAGTACATGACGTTTGCCAGCTGTCCCTTCCCTGCCACCGGTTTTCTGCCGCAGACTGTGACATCAAATCACCAACAAATCTAACCATGTTAGAATTGTACATAAACTAAGAATTAGTGAGCACTGAGTGAGGGCTTAGGTGGCCTTCCTAAGAGTAAAGTGCATACATTTTGTCTTGATGGTCCCAGGCCTGACTCCCTGGATCTGATCATAGTCGGCACAGCTGATGTCATACAGGGTCTTGCTTTCTAAGCATTCATTAAAGCATCGTCACAATACGTTTTATTTAAATTCCTTTAATCCCCACATAATGGAGAAATATAGCCTCACCACTGGAAGGGACACAGATCATCTGTTCAAAACCAAGCATGCGGGCTTCCCTGGTGGCGCAGTGGTTGAGAGTCCGCCTGCCGATGCAGGGGACACGGGTTCGTGCCCCGATCCGGGAAGATCCCACATGCCCCGGAACAGCTGGGCCCGTGAGCCACGGCCGCTGAGCCTGCGCGTCCGGAGCCTGTGCTCCGCAACGGGAGAGGTCACAACAGTGAGAGGCCCGCGTACCGCGGGAAAAAAAAAAAAAAAAAAAACAAGCATGCGAAATACAAAGAAGCAGAAGCTCCAGGTGAGGATAAAAGGCTTGCTGAAGATCTCATTATTTAACGTAGATCCTGGATTCTCTTTTACATCTCCCGATTCCCAAATGAATCTCCTTTTTACAACACCAGGGGTTTAGTCATTAATTCATGCATGACATATTTGCAGCAGAAGCTAAATATGTACTGATACAATGGATTCATGGGGATCTGTTCGGACTGTGCTTATCTGTGGGCAGTATCTGAAGCATCTCCGAAGAAGTCTGGAGCTTTTAGGACTGGCGTATCTGAAAGCCAATAGCCCATGCAATCTGTACTATATAATCCAATCCAACCTTAGGTGAACCAAGAATTATATTCTCCATGTTTGGGAGACAGTAAAACTGCATCCAAAGAGGTAGGGTTGTTGGTCCAAAGTTTAGGGCCAGGACAGAGCCTGGAATCTGGTGTTCTGACTCCCACCCCCTCTGCTTCCTGTGCATCCTGTGCTCCTCTCCCCAGAGCATCAATAGATTCTTGGAGGGGAATTCCAAATCCTTGAAAAACGACACGCTGGTGGAAGTGCTGGTCTAGAAATGACAGGATATATGGAAGAGCCTGTAGAGAAAACCAGGAAGGATCTCTGACTTTATTCACAATCGAATCACCCCTGGGTGCTGACTCAGCCTCCAGAGACTTGCTCACCTCTAGAGAATGAGTCACAGCATGTGACACAGAACACCTAAGACTTCACAACACTTCCGCTGATGGACATTAAGAAGTTGATCTTCTGTGATACATAGCTACGATGGAATATTACTCAGACATAAAAAAGAATGAAATTTTGCCATTTATATCAACATGGATGGACTTGGAGGGCATGATGCTAAGTAAACTATGTCAGATGGAGAAAGACAAATACTGTATGATATCACCTATATGTGGAATCTAAAAAATACAGCACAGTAGTGGTTATAACAAAATCGAAGCAGATGTAGAGGACAAACTAGTGGTTACCAGTGGGGAGAGGGAGGTGAGGTGGGGCACAACAGGGGCAAGGGATTAAGAGGTACAAACTATTATATTAGGTAAAAAATCAGCTACAAGGATATATTTTACAACATGGGGAATGTAGCCAATATTCTATAAAAACTGTAAATGGAATATAACCTTTAAGAATTGTGAATCACTAGATTGTACACCTGTAACCTATATAATATCATACAGCAACTATTCTTCACTTAAGAAAAGACCATTTGATAAAAGTTCAAAACAAAACAGAAAAAAAGAAGTTGATCTTCCCCCAACAACAAAGCCAAAAATATATAGAAGTCAAACAGTCTTCAAGGGTGGGATCCTCAAAATCTGGATTATTACAAGAGTCTCCCACTCATCTCTCTGCATCCTTTCTGTCTTCTCCGATTTGTCTTCCACACTGTCACAAAAAATAAGCTTTCTAAATCACAGGCTTAAAAATCTCCAATAGCTCTCCTTTGCTTACAGGAAAACATGTCCAAACTCTATCAGGTATTAGAAGACATACACACCCTTAAACTACAGGCTTTTCCAAGTTCATCTCCCTATGATACCCCTCTCGGGGTAGCTTATTCCAAACTCAACTATTTGAAGTCTCCACATGTCCTCCATGCTCTGCTGGCTGGAGCCTCTGAACAGCCATTTTCTCTGCTGCAATATCGTTCCCTTTAGAGCCAGAGGCCCAAATCCTACTGATGTTTCGGGATCCAATACAAGTGCCCACGCTACTCAGAAACAATCGCTGCCTCCCCCGAATCCCTTCATATTTCATCCGTACCTCTCACAAGGCATTTATCACACACTATTTTGTATCACTGTTATTTATAGATATGTCAGATCTCAACCTTCAGGGCATTTTTTTAAAAACTAGGATCTTCTTCTGCTTTATTTTTACATCCTTTGCGGGATTTAGTGGTACCCTGATCACAGTAGATATACTGTGGCAGAATAGGAATTGTGAGGCGTTTTCAGTCTCGGAGCCTTGGATTCAAACCCTGACTCTGCTACCCGCTAGTTGCATGACCTTAGCCAGGGTGCTTAACTGCCCTGAGCCTCAGGTTCCTCATCTGAAGAGAGAAAATAATAGTATCTCCTTCGCAGGGCTGTTAGGAGAGTTAGTGATAAGGTGAGTAAGATGTGTGCCATAGTTTTTGACACAAATAAATAAATAAATGGGCACTTTACTAAGTATTTTTGGAGAAAAAAATGAAGAATTTGGGGGGGGGGAATGTGTAAGACAAAGATCCAGCTGAATTGAAATTGACAAGTGATCAAATTCAGAGAGCTCAAAGATGGTCTTCCTCCCTTTAGACCCAAACAAGACAGCATCCCCCTATAGAAAACCTTTGTCTGCTTCACTGCCACCCCTTTCTGCAGCTGATCCTTCACTTCTTCCAATTTAGGGCAGCGCCTTCTAGTTCCCCCAGGATCCTCTCCCTAAACCCCAGGTTGTGGGTGTTTAAATATGGCCCCCAGATGGTGCTGAGAAGGAGGGGACAGCCCCATCCTTCCTTCCCCATCCTGCCTGCCTCACCCACCAGGCCAATGAGAAACAGGTGATTGCAGAGTGTCCTGGGGGAGGCTTTGATCTGCCGGCTGCACAGAAGCCAGCTGAGCCAAGAAGGAGTAGTGTCAGATTTATTGCGGCCCTGAGAAGTACAGATATTAGGTTGGCTGTAGCTCACTGACCTCTTCAGGCTTTCCATTTTGGTCTAAGATTTATTACCTCCCTGGCTTTTTTAATTCCCAGGGATCTGTGCCTTTAACATTTCTGCTCAAGCCCCCCAATTCACAAGGACTTCCTGTTTGCCAAGGCCACAGATAAAGAAGACACACACCACAGAACACCAACACTATGTAATTTTTTTGTTCCTGACTCCTTAATTTCTCAGCCATCCTAGGTGTTCTGTCAAGATGCAGTCTGAAAGTCTAGACCAAGAGATATCTATGATAGAAACTGTACATCAGTATTTCAAGTCCTCTGAATTTATTCTAGCCATTTGACAGTTGCTTGGAGATACAATCTCAATTTTTGCAATGGCCCCTTCAGCGAGATATTTATGGCAGATACAACTGTAATTATTTACCTGTAACAAAGTCCAGGTCTGTCTGCTTCCAGGTGATTCAGGCAGCAGAGGGACAGAGAGAAAAGATTCATCTTGCTCTTGTCCAAGAGTTGACCTTTTGCCCTAGGGTCCCTTCCCCACTCATTATAAAAATGCTAATGCACTGAGCATGGGCTGTTTCCCATGTCTCTTCCAGATACCCATACTGAAATATGTGGACCAAAAAAGTATATATATATGTGTGTGTGTGTGTGTATATAGATATAGATAGATAGATAGATATGCAAGGATGGCAAAGAGACAGATTTGGGGAGCCCCTTGAAGGCAAGCAGAGGCTGTGCTTCATTTTCTGGTTCAAACTTACATGGGGGTACACTTTCCATCAGGATTTAAATGTTTCATGTTTTCCTACAGACACCTGCAACATCATAAATAACAATGAATGTTGGTCCCCAAAGTAGTCCTCTGCAGAGACTGCAATTATTCCAAAGCTGCAGCCCCACAGGAGGTCTTGGTGCCAGTCTTGTCAGCAGCATCTTCCTAGGCAGGTCATTTCTGTTTCTGGTCTTTTCTTGTCGCGTTTCACTTTTACCCAAAAATGTTTCCCAAGGTAATGGCCCAGTTTAAGGATAGACAGAGTTCCCAAACGGGTTTTGGAAAATCATAATCCATCTCGAAAAGGCAAAGATGTGGCAGCTTTGACCACATCCATAAACCTGAGCTGTGGATCCCAGGACAATTCCAAAGAGGAGACAAAGATTTTTCTGAGCTGTAACAACGATGTGAGCATAAAGGTACTGCCCACCTAAAAGAGTTTTCTTCAGGATCAGCATCTATTTGAAAGAATATAAAAATCCCTGTATGTTTGTAAATATAACAACAACACATTTAAGCCACGTTAACTTATATTCTTAACTTGTGTACTGTTGTGCGGGTTGTTGTTATTTGTGCTCTGGTTGGAGGCTTCAAGAACAAAAGGCATCTGTGTGTCATTCCGTGCTCCGTGTGGTGGTGAAATTTTTGTCTTTTGGCTCTTCTCCTGGCATTTGCATGGTTCAGAATCTTCTTGCCATCATGTTGAAATGATCAAGCTGCTGCCCAGTTTAAACCTGCAGATAAAGCACTCCAGCTTGCTTGCCTCAGCATGACGGCAAAGAAATTCTGGTTTAATTTTTTTTTTTCATTTGAAAATACGATATGCACCCGGTAGAACATTTGAAAAGACATCAAAGTAGAAAGCCAACAAGGACCACCTAGAGTCCAGTGATTGATTTCTTCAAGGATTGTTTTTCCTAAGCCTATGGTTTACTTATTTGCAATCAGGTGGATATACCAGTTTTTATTTGACGTTGTAAGACACATACCTTCAGATCTTACGGAAAACTCTTCACACAGATCACTTTTAACAGCTACACTGCATCTCCTTGTATACACGTGTGCCTGCATTGCTTTATTCTTGTCAATTATTGATGCTGTTGCTTTTCCAATGTGTTTCTATTTTTTCTTCAGGATTTCTAATACAGGAGCAGCCCAGAGAATACAGACGGAAGTGCATGGTGTCCACGTCCAAGTGGACAGGTCTGGGCCCAGGTACAGGGTCTGTGGTGACAGCTGCTCCTTGGGGACCTGGGGGATCCTGGTCCAGTCATCTGCATTGCTGAGTCAGAAGCTGCTCTCAACCACCCGGTGACAAAGGTTTCCCCTGAGCCCCACCTGGGGAGCCAGCTGGGCTGATTCTTTCAGCCATGGGCTCAGATTCCTGCCCAGTCCTATCTCAAAACAGGACCCAAGTGGTTTTCCTCTGGTACCATGGTGGGTTTATCCCAGCCCACTGGCCCATGCCTCAGGACCTCAGGGATTGCACCTGCCTTGCTAGAGGAAACCATGGCAGATCTCTGTGGCCTATAATGGGGTTGAGCTGGGGGCTAGCACTTCAGAGGCTCCTGAGGGCCTTTCTGAGGGCAACACTGCAAACCACAGCTGCCCAGCAGAATCATGAGATTTTTGTCACTTGGAGCCTCTTGCCCTGAAACTGTTCTAATGATGTGTTTGCGTTGACTAATGCTTGCATATCAGGAAGACGGTTACGCCTAAGTATATTTATTATTTATTATTCATATTTATTTATTATTAATAAATATTTATTATTACATTCATATTTATTATTACATGGAGAAGTTACACAATGCCAGGCACCGTGTAGATGAGAGAGACCAGCTTCCTCAAGATCAGACAACCAGGGAGCCACAGAGCTGGGTTTAAATCCCCATCTGCTGACTTCAAAGCTAAGGTCTTTACCTTTTACCGCCCTGTCGATGCCAGCAATCTCCACAATTATCTAGTCTCATTTTCAGATAAGGAGACCGAGACACTGAAAAGGAAAGCAGAGTGCCCTGTGGTAGCACAGCTTGTTGGTGACAGAATCGAGTCTCCACAATCTGTCCAAAGCTGATTGCTTGGTAGCAACTGAAAATAGAACGGCTAGTGTGAGTCTGGGGTGCTGAGGAAGGAGCAGAGGACACCTCAGAGCAGTCCTTTGCTCTTCCAGGCATCTGAGGGTTTTCTCTGTGTTCTGAGCACGCTGAGCCCCTGCCTCTCCAGCCTGCACGCATGGGAGGCTGTTTGTACAAGAACAGCAAATTCCCATGAACTCCGGAGAGCAGAAAGCACTGCCAGTTCACCCCAAGCAGGCGTTCCAAGCTGGCCTGGGGACCTGTCAGTCAATGATCAATTTGCCCCTCACCGTCACTGGAGCCTCTCGGAGATTAGCCTGCCTGTGGTGATTCCTTGGGGCCTTGCTGGAGGGCGGGACCTGGGAGGGGAGAAGCTATTGCTAAGCCTCAAAACCCCAACAAATCCTTTCCCCAGCTGGGAGGGCACCAGACAGTCCGACACCCTCGTTGAACCGATTTGGCACACCCGTAAGCAGCTGATGTGGCTCTCCATTTTCCACAGTGCATCTTGAGAAGCTGTGCGTCTAAGCCTTCCTGGGTGGCAGGATGGGCACTCAGAGCCTATAGGTTTGCTATTTTTCTTAAGAGCTCAGGCAGAAAATAATAACAGGATGGCTGCATCTTACATTTATACTTCATTTTTTTTCCCGAAGAGCTTTTGTATCCATTATCTTACATTGATGCTCTGCTTACAAAACTATATTTCAGAAGGGCTTTGGCTGATGTGACTGCAAAGACCTGGAGGGGAAATGAGTGACTGTGGATCATACCATCAACTGGCTGAGTGAGCAGAGTCTGCCTTTCCTGGCTGCGGATCCAGACCTCTTCCTGCTCTAACTGTGTTCCGCTTAAGAAAGTTTCTTCATTTCAAGCTGTCTTTGTTAAATGTACGACTGTGTAAACACTCTCATTAAAACCTTTCAGTGGCTCCCCATCATCTATAAGATTGAGTCCAAAACCCGTACCAGGGCACACGAGAGCTTTAGGACCTGACCCTCCCTTCCAGTTCCCTGAACACATCAAGGAACTTAGCCTCTGTACTTCTACATAAGCTATTCCTTCTTTCTGTCATGCACTCCCTTCCCCTATCTACCTGGAGAACTCCTATTCATCCTTCAAAGCCCTACACAGGCATCCGCTCCTCTCTGCACATACTTGAATCATGCTTCCTCTCGATTACCTCAGAACTTTGTACCTCTGGTGTTCAAAGTCCACATGCATAGTGGTCTCCTTCCCCTTCATTTGGCTGTAAGACTGTTCTTACAAACTCCAAGCAGGCTTGGTGTCTGACACATCACACATACTGAATAACAACTTGCATCCTTGGCCTATAAAGAGGATTCCATTGGAACAAATCTTATAAGGAATTTGGGCCAAGGACTGGGGAAGGGAAAGACTCTATCAGACATCTCTACTTAGAGCCCAAGAAGCTTAACATGGCATCCGAGCAGGGATGACCGGTTAGGACAGAGGCAGGCTTCCGGCAACTTGAAGTGTTTCTCTGACAATTATTCCTGAGGTCTGAGATTACAAATGTCATTCCTCAGGGCCATGTGGTTGGGTACATGCTAGGTCCTGGTTGCTAAGCCAGGTGTCGAGCCCAGTCCCCGGCAAAGTCTGTCTGAGTCCACACTCCAGGTATACGTGTAACATGGAGATGATAGTAGATGACCAGCCTTCATGGCATTAACTTCCAGATGCCCTGCTTCGTCCTGAGTCTGGAATCACTGCCCATTTTCTAGATCCCTTCAGTTCTGCCCCAGACTTAATCCATCCACTGACATTCACTTCCAGCTACTACCATGATTCCCATTCTTGTCTTTCTTCCGAACCTATCTCTCCAGGCCACCTAACTGCAGATAGTATGTGATCTTCTTTAAAGGCACAGCCCCAGGATAGAACTTTCCCAGTAGTAGAGCCCAGGCTAACTCACCCTCTGCATTTCCTCAACTCAAGGAAGCTTGTACTGGGCCTGGTCCAACCTAGCAAAGGGCTTGGACACCACATCCTAACTCCCTAAGTTGAGGGACTCCATAGCTACCACTTAGGGCATTGGAGACTGAACCCTAGCTCTGCCTTCCTCAGACTCGTTTGGCTGCAGTCCCCAGAGATTTGGGGATTCGTAAAGTGAAAATACCCCATTTAGGGTCTGGGTGTCTCAGATGTTTCCTACTGCCCAGGGGAGATTTCCAGCCTGGGCGAAGGTTCACCAAGCCTGAGAAATTTGTCCGACTCCATCAAAGTCACATTGGGACTTAAAACTCAAAACCCCTCTCCCCAGCAGGAAGGCCCCACTCTGCCAAGACATCAGCATGCCCAGCCATCAGTAATAATTGCCAATGAGAACGGAAGGACTGTGTAAGATAAAAGAGATTTTCGATTGTTCAGTCATGCCGAATTGCCTGTGGCCATGATGCGGGTGTCAGTCAGAGGTGAGGAAGGAGACCCTCCTCTCTGAAATTCACCTGCCAACCCACACTCCCGCACTGCTCTAGTTCTAGGGTTACTCTCTATCAGCCACAGTGCTGTGCCTGGGCTATTCCTTTCTCTGTCCAGCTAAAATTAACCCCTTGTGTCTTTGGCCAACTTGCAACATGGAGCTATGAAATAGTGGAATGGCATACGAGAAACAAAAAGAAGAGAAGAATTATTTATATTTATCACTGTATTACTTTTGAGCTCCTGGGGGAAATAATCCCAGATGCTATAGGATTAACTTGGGTCATTTCAAGTGGACTAAAACACAGTTGTTGAAAGGGTTCTCATTCTTTGACAAAATATGGGCGCCAAGGGTGTGCATATTAAACAAATGAGATGATCAGCCCTGGAGAATACATGACTCATCCCTAAAATATTTTTGACCCTGCCCTGCCACGCAGGGCAGGATGCTGGAAGTTAGGTCGAAGGATGGGGGGAGGTGAACAAGGAGAGTGAAAGATGAAGGCCCATTTGAAGAACTTAGAGTCTATTTTGTGAGACAAACAGGAACTTATGAAAACCCCCAAAATTGCAAGGTGTAAACAAGCACTTTGGAGTTCAGCTGTCAGCTCCCCCAACAAGCCTGGTGATATGGGGGGCTCCTGGTAGGACTGAACCCTGAAGGTTCAATAAGAGCCTGATGGGTAGGGAGGAAAGAGAGGGTCTCAGCACAAGCTGGGGGATCAAGCTAACAGACAGATGAGGGCTGCTAGAGAAGGTGGGAGGGTGCGCAGTATGATTTCAAGTCCAGTTATTCTGACCTCCCTAACTGGCCCTGCCAACGTGCTTGCCATGAGCACTATTCTTCTATGGCTAGGCTAACCCCTGAGATTTATTTCATCTATTGGTTTATATGTTTGATTAAGTTCATCAATGAACTGGTGACAGAACAGTCTTGAAGGGTGAGTAGGAATTAGGTGGAAATAGGAGAAAAGATGCCCCTGGCAGAGGTGTACTCAGTGCAAAAGCCCAGAGGCTGAGGACATCAGGCCTGTCTAGGAGACCATGTGGTTGGTGGGGCAGGAATGTTCCAGGTGGGAATGAAAAGGGTCAGGACTGGGGGGCTGGGCAGGGACCCCATCCTGGAAGGCCTTACAGGCTTTGTTATATATTTTAACCAATTCCAGGAAATATAGAAATATTTGCTTATTTTTTTTTTCTTTAGTGATAATCTGTCTTTCTCAATCCCAACAAGAAGGTGGGCTTTCCAAGTTGGTTTTGGAGTTGTTTGGGGGATTATGGTGCAGACAGGGATCCCCTCTCTGAGCATGAGTCTCAAGCAGCCCTTAAAGCTTTGACATAGGTGTCTGTATCCTCCTTTGCCTGATTCTCTGGATGTGGAGCTGATGTGCTTGGGCAGGTAAACCATCAAGCTGAGACCAGGGTTTCCCGCCTCTCTCTCCCAGTGTGACTCAGACTGGGGTTCTGTGGCCTGGGTTTGGAGCCCCTGGCTCTCTCCCTTTGGTCTTTCTCCATTGGAGGCAGGACAATGTGTCTGGGCCCAAAGCATCCCTTAGACAGGGTAGCTGTTGTCTGGGCTCAACCCCAATGTTCTCTCTGCAATTCCCCAGGCAGGGGCTGGTGCCTGTTTGGGCTCCAGCTCAGGCTCACAGATTTGCTGTCGGGTTGGGCACTGATTTACAATCTGCAAGTTGATGGATGCTTAGGTTGCTGGCAGTTGGATGAGTGAGAAGTGACTCTCAGATAAGAAAACCCCTCTCCAATATTTACAGCTGAGCTCTGAGAGTCCAGACAGCCTTCTGAGGTCTCAGCCAGGTCTGGAGGGGAGGAGGAAACAGCGGGTGGGTGGCCCAGGACTCTGGGAGGAGCAAGGACATCCAAGACAAAGGAGGAAGTCACTCCGGGCTGGGAGTCCAGAGACCTGGGTTCTCCTCTTCGCTCCCATCTAATAAGCTGCGCGACTCCAGGCAAATTATTTCCTCTCTCTAAGCCCTTTCTGCCATAAACGAGAGAAAACAATTTTAGCCTTGTTCTCAGCTGTGAATATTATAGGGATCGAATGAGATGACATCTGTGAAAGGACAATATCAGACTTTGAAGCTCCCTGAAAACATGCTGGCAATTAAAGCCCATGAAAGGATCAAGAAGGGGACCTCCAACGTGCTCACCTGACAGAGGCCCACATGGCACTGGGTGTGCTCACAAGTATTTTAGGAATTACATATTTTAACGATTACATATCCATTCTAATGTATATTAAGACATCCATGAAATAAAACCTGTGATTTTGTGGCCTTTATTATTTAGCCATGGCTAAAGTACAAATGTAAATGAAAACATTTAAAGTGCTGATGTGACAAATGTTATGAAGGTGCTCACAGATTCCTGGGGTTTAGAAAACATGGGCTGGGCGCAGTTTTGTTCAATCTTCTGCCTTATGATGAAGGCATTGCTGCCCCATTCCTTGGCCAGGCAGCCATCCACCGTCACAGGCTCTGTGGTGACACGAGCAAACAGGCTTGGAGGAGTAAATGCCTGAGCCAGGTTCAGCAGCTGGTGTGCTGGGGTCCCACCCAGGCCCCCAAACTCCAGACTGTGTGGTCTGCCTGCTACACCCGGTGGCCATTCTCATCCCTGTGGGCCTTTGTCCAAGGGGTGAGTTCATGAAGGACTCCTGTAGCCATTCTCTTAGGTGATCTTCACTACAACCCAGGCAGGTGGCTGAGGATGCTATTGTTACGATGACTTTACAGCTATGGGAGATTCTGGAAAAGGAAAAATGGGAGGGAGGAAAACAAGTCCCGTGAGCCGTGAGTGGCATAGCTAGACCCCTGAGGCTGATCGGAGGACTCACAGCTTGTTCCCAACTAATCAACGGTAGTTCTTTGGAGCTTTTTTCTGTAGCTGGTTTCCCTCCTGGGAGAGAAAGGAGGATATTCAAATTAAGAGCAGAAGTGACACTTTTAAGTCATCCTTTCTTTAAAAACAAATACATCAAACCCTTGAAAGAGAGTCAAGTTCTGGGGGAATGACTGAAGGTAGGGGATGGGTTTTAGTGTGAGATTGCATAAAGGGAACGTCTCCCCATTTTGGAAGAACCCCAAATGGAAAGCAGAGGGGTGCTGTGAAAGGCAAGGTACCAGCACAAGGAGCTGAAGACCGGAGTGGCACAGCCCTGTGGCCAGCATTACCTCTGGGGGCAGCTCCCCGCCAGACCAGGCCATGATGTGCATCCTGAGCCTTGCCATTTGCATCCTTAGGATGGGTTTACTAATCTCACCCAAAGAAGGTAAGAAATACAATCATTTGATTTAAAATGCCCATCTCCCCAGTTTTATTGTTCTTGGTCATTCTCATCAACACCTGACAAAGTATAGTTTTCAACATCTCTTTCCAAAAGCAAGCAGCCTGAGAGGAGGAAATTTGCTCTGTTGCAGCCCCAGCACCTGCATCGATGGCCTTCACGGTAGATATCCTGTAAACATGTGCTGACTGTAGGAACGAATGATGAATGAGTGAATGCTTGTACTGTAAGCTTCATTAGGGAGGGACTGTGCCTCGTGCCCTCATATGCATTTCAGTACCTAGCACAGAGCCGCTACATAATAAGCTCTCAACAAATGTTCACGAAACGCACGAATTCCAGGATGGGAAAGCATTTTGTAGATGACAACGGACCAGGGACCCTGAAACATAAGATACACAAATATGAGAGCAATATCCCACTACAGAGCAAATCCCAAAAGGGAAACTCAGCTGGCAGCTACACACTCAACCCACTTTGCTGCAACTTCTGACTCCAGTCAACCCACTGGTTATCTTGAAAATAACTGGCACGTGGCCTCTTGCTAACAGTCACTTCTAAGGATGAAGTCAGCTGATTGCTTTCAAATCAATGTGCCTGTGGAGACACAGACAGACTCCAAGCCAAAGGTGAAATTACAAAGTGAGCCCAGTGCCCTAGGCCTGCCAAGAGAGGAACCAGCCAGGGCCCATTAGGCCTTGAGAATGATCTCTGTGCTAATAATATAAGCTACCATTAGTGACTTAAGGCAGAGAATTTTTTTAAATGCTAGAATGCATATGATTTTTATCTTGACATTATCCCTGTAATCACTGGTACTGATTAAAGACTTCTGCCCTAAAAGATGGATGGGCTCAAGCACTTAAATGTATGGTAATCTTTCACCTCTTGAATGTTGTTTCTCCCAAGACATTCTTCCATGCACTTCAATTTGAAGACCAGCAATTGTCTTTCTTCAACAATTTGAAAAGCACTAGAGGTGGGTTGGAGGGGGACGGTAAAAAATAATAATAATTCTAACAACCTCCATTCTTTTGCACTAAGGACATAAACTAAGCAGTTAAGAGCCCTGTTACAATTGTTCGTAATCAAGAGTCAAATGTTTGAAAAAAAATGCCAAAACATGTTAGTGCTTGTTTCTCCGTAAATACACAGGGCAAGACAGTCATCAAAAAGGAAATGTTAGGGTACCATCCCCTTTGCCCCTCTCACATCTGGCTAATGCCAAATGGACTGGAATTCCCAGGGCACTCCTGTCATCTGAGTCCCCAGGTTCCCCTTCCCAGCCTGACCCAGTTGTCAACTCACTCAGCTGACAATCTGCAATGGACTGAGATACTTTCAGATCCCTGAGTTCTCACCTCAGGCTTACACTTAAAAGCACAGTAACTGGGGCCGTGCATATCCAGAGACCAACCTGGGTCCTCTGTGATGGATGGGGGTTGGAATTATTTTTCTAGTAGCAAATCTTGAACTTCAACAACAATCACCTTATCAGCAACATCTGAAAAAGCTGCAGTCAACAGCGGATAGATATCTTTGTGGAAATCTGGTTGTTCTTCTTTAAAGATTGCCTGAAGCAAGACACACACCTCTTTTAGGTCACTACGGAGAACTGAGTAGAGTTCCCTGAGCTATACAGTCAGTTCTCATTAGTCATCTATCAATATTTTATACATAGTATCATTAGTGCATATACATCAATCCCAGTCTTCCAATTCATCCCACGCCAGTTGACCTGAATCGGAAGGCAATCCAAAAAAAGGGGGATATATGTATACGTACGGCTGATTCACTTTGCTGTACAGTAGAAACTAACACAACATTGTGAAAGCAACTCTACTCCAATAAAAATTAATCATTAAAAAAAAGACACACACCTCTTACTTCAGGAAGCTTGATGTCCCAGGCCCCCCACCGTCCAAGTTCAGACTAGATTTTTCAGGCTCCAGGTTGGCATTTCTCCAAGTAGAAGTCACCTGCTAATGCTGCCCAGCACTCACTCTTCCCAAATGCCCCGTCCAGTCTCCTGCCTCGGCACCCTTGCTCTTGCTGCCCTGCTCTCCAGAACATCCTGCCTCTCTGTCTCTACTGGTCAAGACCCTACTTGTCCACTGAAGCCATGTTTAAAAGAGCCCATCTACCTGAAGTGTTCCCTGCTGAGCCCGGTCACAAGTATTCACGCCCTCTTCCTCCATTCCCTTGTCTGCCAGTGCACTCAGCACGCGGGGCTCGTGTGGGAAGCACCTGGTCACATGTCTATCTGTTCTCCCAGACTTTGAGCTACAAGAGGCCAAGGCTGGTTTTGTGTTCCTGATATCCTAGCATCTGGCGTAGGGCCTGGTACACAGCAGGATTAGTGTTTGCTGAATGAAACTGAATCTGAATCCTACTCTTGGTCCTAATTCTGCCTGTTAGAGCCTCAGGGAGGAGGCATCTATTTTCTATTTAACCCTAACGTCTAAGGATCTTTCTTTCCAAGCGAAACTCTCCTGGTTCCTTTCACGTCTCCTGCCACACACCATTTCCACTGGCGCAGGGATACAAGCAGGTCAGGATTCAAATCCCAGCTTCCTAGTCACTTAGTAATACAGTTTTAACAAGACTTTAACTGGTCTGGGCTGGAGCTTCCTTAACTGTGAAATGACTCCAACACTTCAGAGGGACGCCTAGAAGACCATGGAGAGGAGCAAAGGTAAGGCACCCAGCAAAGTGCTGGGAAGCTCCTAGCACACAAGTCTCCATCCCTTCTCTATTCTACTCACACTTGGGGACTTCTGATCAGCCAGTGTCCTCCTGAAAGAGCCTGGAACCCCCAAGGTGACCAGGGAATAGTGAGGATAGTTGCGCTTTCATCTCCCTTAGTGGTCGCATTTCACTGTTAGCAAGTCCTATTAGCTCAGGGAAAACTTGAGGTTTTAATCAAATGATGCCTAGAAAGGTTAGAGAAATAAACTTCATTAAATGTTAGTACTAGATGATGCCTTTTGAGCCAAGGCACTGACAGTTCTAACGAATTGCAAATATGAGAAGGCAGCACCCTCTCATAGATATCCCAAACTCACCATGGCAGAGTGGTTACAGCCACTCACTCTGGAGAGCAGCAGATGTGCTTTCCAATCCAGGCTCTGAAAGTGATGAGCTGTGTGGACCCAATCAAGTTACTTAGCATCTCTAAGGTTTGATATGCCAGGAGCCCTTGCTTCATCTGATTAATGTAAGAATCAACACACGGAAAGCACTTAGTACAGTACCTGACAGAGTAGGCACCCAATAGATGAGGGATACCAAATAAGGCTGTTGTGAGAATCCAATGTGAAAAAGTCTGTAAGAGAAGTGCTTGGACGATATGACAAGCCCAGTCATTGCACCTTTCAGCGTTTGAGGTTCCTAGCACAAGACAGAGTGCCCAAGTCAGATGCCTGGACCGTTCGTGACTTGTTTCTGTCTCCCTCCCCCTTTCTTCCCTCTCCTCCACCCCAAATGTCTTCAGGTCCTATTGATTCTACCTCCCTACAATCTGTCTAGACTGCCTCCTTCCCTCAGTGCCACAGCCACCATCTTGGTTCCTCTTGAGAAAGCCAGAGGATTTCTCACAGGGAGAGTGAGCAGGGCCACTTTAACCTCACCACCTGTCAGAGGTCAACACAAGCGTCACTTCCTCCTCGTGGCCTCCTGGACCCTGTCAAATTCTCCCACAGTTCCTTGTCCTTCCCCTTCATAGCCATGATCACACCTGTGATTTTCTGTTTATTTCTGGTGCTATATTTGTCCTCCCCACTAGACCAGAAGATTGAAGAGTCAGAGACTCTGTTCTGCTCATCATTGCTCATCCCCAGTAATGAACAACGCCTGTCATATGGCAGGTACTAAATAAAGATTGTTGGATGGATGGATGAATAAATAAATGAATGAGCACTGTGCCCTCTCCACCCTATAAACTGGGGTGATCTTTTAAAAAACTACTCTGATTATGTCATTCTCCTGTTAAAATCCTCTGTGATTCTCCACAGTGATTAGGATGAATTCCAAATTGCTTAGTCCATCTCACAATGTGTGCTGCCTGCCCATGACCATCTTTGTCCCTTACTCTCCCCTATGATTTTGTAATGCACTCAACACACCAGGCCTCTTACAGCCCCCGAAGGACCCTGCTGCCTTTGCACATGGAGCTTCTTCCCCTGAATCACTCTGCATAAACCCCCCAGACCGGCCCCACTTTATCTGACTAACTCCTACTGGTTCTTCAAGATTCTCCCAGCATCCCTCCTCCAGGAGTCTTCCTGCCCACACAGACTGAATTTGGGGACCGTTCTTTGAGCCCACAGAGTACCCTGTCGTTTCTTCTATCAGAGTCCTTTGTCTGTTCGTGGCGCATCTCCCCCATTAGCCCATGAACTTATTGAGGACAAATACCATATGCTATTCACATTAGTGTCCTTAATGTCCCCCACCAGGCTTGTCTCGGAAAAGGCTGACAGTACTTTTTCAGGGATGGGTGAGGTAGTGAATGAATGAATGACACCACCATTCCCCAGTCATACTTTAGCCAGGTTATTTATGTCAGAGCATCTCTTACTGGGTAGCAGTACACAACTGAAAGACCACAGAGCAGAGTTACTGTGGGCAGAGAAACAGGACCTTCAGGGCAGCAGATATAGAGTGCCCAAGACCAGATGAAACAGTGAAGTGGAGTTTCCTAGCCAGCCAGAAAACTGTGCTAGGGCATCAACCATTCTGTACTGGGGGCTGGGGGCTACAGCAGAAAATGAGAGACGGGACCTCAGATGTCACAGAGCTTCCCTTCTCCTGGGAGAGCTAGAGACAAACAGTACACAAGTGGACCAAATAGACACACCTAAACTAATAATAAATTATAATAAATTTGAAGGAAGCAAACAAGAAAATCTGAGTAATATGGTCATGGACAGCCTCTCAGAAGAGTGATATTTAAGACAGAAAGATGAGAAGGAGCCTCATGAGAAGTAGGCAGAGGAGCATTTGAGCTTGGCTTGTTTGAGGATCCCAAAAGATATATAACCAGTGTTATTAGAGCACAGTATGATAACATCAGAGCTGTGCGTGTGGATGTGTATACAGATGCGCGTACACACACACCTTCCTGTGTTTAAATCCCGAGCTATAAAATTTCTCATTTCTCATCTCATCTCAGTTTTCTTACCTATAAATGGCAAATGTGGAGGCTGAATAAAATAACGTCCCCATGGGAACTGTCATAGAGGCCATACTTAGGGTTAGGCTGCTTCCTACCTAGTTTAGTGTGGGGGAGTGGAGGCAGGACACAGCGAGTGAGCTGAGGGCTAGGCAAAGGATCAGCCATGGCAGCTTTAGCTGATTTGCTAAGGCTGCCGCCTGTATTCCCTTCTTCCATATGCAAATGTGTTTTACAGGTAATATATAAATTCACACAGGCGTGTACGTACAAATGCAAGCACACACACATACAAATGAATACACAGGGGAAATAAGACAGATGGGATCAAATACAATGAATCTATACATGTGTATACCTGTAATACAAATAGATGGTTTTAAGCATTTACTTCTTTATGTATTTGTGTTTAGGGACTTATTTAATAATGACAACAAAAAAGAGGTTTTGTCTACAGCCTTCCTTAAAGCACATTCACAGACGAAGGAGGACTTCTACCTTTGGAGGAGGGCCCCCTGGTTTTGGGAAATAAGCCTTGGTTGTTTTGATCAGGAGATTCAGATTAGGTTGCTTCCACCTTGATCCTTGGGAGCTAAACGCCAGCCACTGTCTTGGCACTAGATAGCATGTCCTCATCGACATCCGCTGTAATGACATAAAAGGGCAGTGAGTGACTGCCTTGATTATCTTGCTCATACAAAGAGGCCAAGAACTGTGCCTTGCTAAATAATTGGAAAAATGTGGAATGCTCCCCCAACTACTTCATAAAATGCTTGCATCTGTTCACTTATGTCTAACATTCCAAAACTCCCAGGTATCCTTAATTATAGGACCCAGAGAATTCAGAGGGGAAACGCCCCGCTCAAATGTTTTCTCAGCTTTCATCTACACAGTAAAGAATGTGCTCTTCTTTTTCCAAACCACCAAGATAATCTCATTCTATATTTTGCTGATTGGTCTGCAAACATAATCTTCAGTGGCAAAAATCTTGAAGGGCTGCCTTGAGATTTGAGCATTCAATCAGTCTTAGGAATTTCTTCTGGCAAAAACACTTAGGCCTGGTCAGGACTCGTGGGGCTGCGGTTGGCTCCATGTCTCTGAGGTTGGGTATGCCCAGTGGTGTGGTTAAGTATCATCGGCGCTAAATTTGGCCATGGGGTCTGTTTGAGGAAGTTGTGCTGATGTGATTTTGGATAAAAGTTAAAGGAAACAGTGCTATTTCACCTGAAGGACAGAAGACTGGGGAGCAATCAGATTTCTGTTGCCAAGTTCAGCAGTGTCTGTAGCCTGGAGCACAGCACAGAACTTACCACAGGACCCTGATTGCCTTTCCACCATCGGGATGGGAGCTTGTGGAAAGCACAGCACTGTTCTCTCACCTCTGCACCCTGACACACCTACACAGAGTGGATGTTCAGAGGATGTGTACCAACTTTTGAATTCACAAATGAAGAGAAGAAATAATATTCTATTTTCATTTAAAACTATACATGAAGGCATGTACTAAAGCTAAACAGTGATTTCTGATTTATATTTGGAAGAACTCTGTGACCAGCCAAGTGACAGCCAAGTGAAGACAGAAAATATAAGTGGGTTTACTGCAAAAGTTGAAGAGACTCTATTCTTGAAAATATTTTAGAATTCTTTGCCATTAATGCAGAATGTTTAAGTGTATTTATCTTCATGTAGATTGGGGACTGGATATGTCAACTTACCTCAAAGATTTAGTCTCGAAATAGCATAATTTTAAATGAACCCCATGATCATATGAATCCATACTTGCAGAATAGTTTGGTCTTTAATTTTGTCTGGAGCACCACTAAAGACAGAATATAGGAAAAGCTTTAATTCATTAGTGGTTGCTGGGGACACCAGTTAGCCCATAAGCAATAGGCATTCAGCATATGAGCCTGTGTTCTTTCATACAGTGTCAGTGGCAGGCATTGTGAATCAATCATCACACTCCCAGTGAACTCAGGTGGAGCCTCAACATTCGTCTCAACCACTTCCAAGTAAACAGTGTTGCTAACAGGAAGAAACCAGTTTACCACTTCAGATCTAGTACTTCTCTACTCCAAGCTTCTTGAGTAAGAATTTATTTAGCTCCCCCAGAGATATGCAGTTCACGCCAGGGAGTAAGTGTATTTATAGGAGGAAAAAGGGCCCATAGTAATTAACTTCATTAAAATATTGAGGGGAAAAGGGAGAGATTTTGAGTACCTATATTCTTGAAATCAGTAAGTAAACAAATATGTCTTGGGCATCTCCTATGGCAGGCACTGCATTAGGCACGGGGGACAGCAATGTCCAAGACAAGCAGAATGTCTGTCCTCAAAGCACTTTCATTCTAGAGTGTGAGGCAGGTAAAGAGCATGTAGACAAAAAGTACATATTATCATTTCAGACTCCTATAGAAGGTGGGGGTGTGAGCGTGTTGTTGCTTTAGTTAGAGCGTCAAGAAAGGTCTACAGAGGAGATGACCAAAAAAAGTCAGCCATGAAAGATTGGAAGAACTTTCCAAGCAGGAAAGAGAGCAGAGCCAAAATTCCTCAAGCCAAAATTAGAATGTTTGTGGAGACAACAGAGGGCCAAGGTAGCTGATGCAGAGTGAACGTTAGACAGACAGGGAGGTCAGAGAGGTATGCAAGTGTGCGGTCAAATAGGGTCTGTGTGCCTACATTTGAATTTTATTCTGGTTGCCATTGTAGTGTTTTCAGCACAGGAATGATGGTGATATAATATGCACTTCAGAAAAATCACTCTGGCTGCTGTGTGGACGACAGGCTTTGGGACTGTGAGGGAATGAGGCTGAAAGAAAATGAAGGTGGCTGTAGCTGTTGTAGCAGCAAGAAAAGACGGTGGCTGTTATGGATTGAGCTGTGTGCCCCACGATTCTTATGTTGAGGCTCCAACCCCAGAATTGCAGAATGTGACTATATGTGGCGATAGGTCTTTAAAGAGGTAATTAAGGTAAAATGAGGTCATTGGGGTAGACCCCAATCCAAGATGACTGGTGTCCTTAAAAGAAAAGGAGATTAAGACACAGACATGTACAGAAGGAACACCATGTGGAGACACAGGGACAAGGGGGCCACATCTACAAGCCAGGGAAGGAGGCCTCAGAAGAAACCAAGCCTGCTGACACCATGATCTTGGACTTCCAGTCTCTAGAACTCTGAGACAATATTTCTGTTGTTTAAATTGCCAGTCTGTGGTGCTTTGTTATGGCAGCCCTAGCAAACTTGGGCTTAGGTTAGGGTTAGGGCTGTGGTCCTAAAGACAGTGAGAAGTAAAGTGGTCAAGTCCAGGACTTTGGAAGAGAACTGACAATTCTTATTAATGAATTAGATGTGGAGTGTGAGGGAAAGAGAATAATGAAGGCTACTCTTAGATCTAAAGACTGAACATTTGGGTGGCTGCTGGTACCATTACAGAAATAGGGGAGAAATCCAGAGCTCTGTTTGGGCTAGGTTAGGTTGAGGTATGTCTTAGGTTCAGGAAACTGCAAAGAAATCTCATGGGCCTCCTACATGCTCCCAAGGGATGCAAGTTCCTTTTCCTCTGCTGCTAGAGATTCTCTAGAAGAAATGTTGGTGAAACATCATTTTAACTAAGACATGACAGAAAGCTCCCAATTTCATGTGCAGCTCATTTTATTATTTTTAGAATAATTGTTAAAGTTATTCCTTTGGTTTAGTAGAAATTGACCTCTTTGTAAATTCCATCCATCAGAATTCATCCAACCACTGGACAAAACAGAACAAATCTATTCTCTCACTTAATGGCTTCTAGTAATTACACACTTGTAATTGAAACCAATCCTCCTACAGAAAATAAGTAGAAGAGATGAAAAAAGTGTTTGTAAGAGCTACTGAAGTGATAAAGAAGTTCCAGGCTAAAACTCAGGAGAAAATGGAAATCTAAAGATGTAATTTGGTAGGGGTTGCTTTTCCCCTGTGAGCAGACATTCACCTTGGGTGAAGGGTAGGGGGACTAAGCAGTACTCCCCTGGTTTTTAGCCTCATGTGGCTAAAGAGACAAGAGGTGGATTCTAGAGCCAGCCAAAGGGGAGTGATGGGGAGCTAGTAAATGCCCCCACATTTTAGGTGCAACCCCAAAGGACTATGCCTGAGAAATAAAGGTGAATCAGAAATAAACCAACCGTGACATAGGAAGATTCATGTCATCTGAATAGCCCTTAAAATCTTAAGCTATAAAGCTGAGTTAAGGTGATCCTTAATTGCTGGTTTCCCTGGTATCTGTCAGAAACAACAAAAATCCTTCTGGGAAAGAGGTAGCCTCACTTTTGGTTTCACCATTTTTTCTACAAACAAGTTTGTAGTACAATTATGAGAACACAATCAAAAGAAAAGTAAGTATACAGAGATGTAAGACAAAATGATTGATAATAAATAGAAATAACAGAAGATAGAATCAGATCCGTAGGCTCTCCAGTTATCAAATTTATCAGACAAAGACTTTTAAGTAACAATCCCTTCTATATTCAAGAAGATAAAAGGCAGAATTAGAAATTTCACTAGAGAACTGAAAATATAAAAAATAACCAAAAAATAAAATGGACATTCTATAACTGGAAAGCCACATGATAAAAACCCAAATGCGAAGTTTAACAGCAAAACAGTCAGTTAATTGGAGTCCCATAGGAGAAAAGAGTGAAAAGGGTAGAAGCAGTATTTGAAGACAAAAATGGCTGAGAATTTTCTAAAACTGATGAAGAACACCAGTTGATAGATTTAAGAAGCCTAAGATTTTAAAGACTGATATCATCTTCTCTGTAAGTCTCTCTTTTCCATGCACAATAAACCCACGAGTTTCCATATATGGCACTGTATCCCGCTTCTTCATCTCCAAGCACTGAGGCATCTGCATTCCTCCTCAAATGTCGTATCTTTAGTAAAATCCATTGCTTCAGATGCAATTTAACCACCATCAGGTACAAGATGATCGACCCATCCCTAACTGGAACTATAAACACGTATTAAAACAATCTAAGTTGTGCGTATTTTGTTCTCGTATCCTCATCTCTTTCTTCTCTACTTCTCTTCAACTTTAATACTTTTTCTGTTATATACAAGAACAATGAAAAAATGTTCTACCCAATGCTTTTTGGAAATCAGAATCCTCTAAATTTGCTGAAGATGTGCCATCCCTGTAACCCTGAATGAAAAAGAAGCAAGATTAGCTTGGTGTGACATGTTCCTAGTGAACCTATGCTGATGACTAGAAATCACCACATGATTTTCAAAATGCCAACAAACTGCCTATTTAACAATGTATTCTGACATCAACCAAGGGTAAACACAATTCTACTAATTCTTGAAACAATTCCTGTCTCATTAACAAAAATAAGTATATAATTTGACCATCTCAACTATTCTTGAAACTTTTCAGGGTTTGTTGACTACAAGATAAGTTACATTTGCACGTTCTTTTCACAGTCTAGGATAGAACCCATCTGGGTCCAGACACCCCAAATCACCTACGAGGTCTAGAAGCTCTCTTACTAACTCCATCACAGACCTTGCCCCATGTCACATTTCCTTTCTATGCTTGATCTGTATTTTCCAAGCAACCACAATGAATAAGAGACAGCTCTAATAAGCGGATCATCCTAACGTCTCCTTTGGAACACAGTGAAAACTGCTACCTCTGCCTGAAATGTTCCCCTCTCCCTGCCCCGTCCCACGTGTCCTAGTTAATTCACAGTCATCAATCCAGATGCATCACACGTGCCCCAGCAACCATCTGAGCAGCTTTTTGAACTCCGCATTCTGCGTTAGAGGCTTCTCTCTGGAATCATACAGCACCCATGTCTTGCCTGCATCATAGCACTTACAAATCGTACTGTAATCATGCTTCTCTTGTTTGTATTCTCAGCTGAACTGCATGCAAGTTGAGGGCAGGGACAAGTTCTTATGCACTGTGTCACATGCATTAGTATGTAGTGTAATGTCTGGCATATGTGACAACTAAGAAACTGGTTTTTGGATTCATGTTGAAATGTTAGAATCTGGGTGGCAGCTGAAATTGAGTAAGAAGGAAAAATAATGATGGGTGCAAAGAAAGATGTTTACAAGTCCAGAAAGAGGACAGAAATATATGAGGTTCATTTTCATTAACTGCGGACTCTGGAAAACCTGCATCAATGCAGAATCAAGCTGATTTAAAAGACCCAGGAAATAATCATGGATGTGCCTGATGACTTAGTTACAAAGATGTTAACCTCACTATTATTTTGAATATTAAATGGTATTTATTTAATGTAATACTATTTATTAATTGTGTAATTATTATGTTTATACCTAATATTAGAATCATAATTGATTTGATTTATTAATACATAAAAACAATTTAAATAATTATGTTCAATCATTAATCTTGAAAATGATTTAAATATCTAATACTAGGGGATTGGTTAAATTAATCAATGTACAATAATACAATAGGATAGTATGTATATCCATTCATTTTAAAAGGTTATGAAATTGTGTATTTATTGACAGGTAAATATTTTCATAATTAAAAATATGTGAAAGTTGCAAAACAGTGCATATAAATGGAATATTAAATGGTATATAAAAATGCAAGGATACATAACTTTATGAAGGGATTACAGGTGGCTGAAATTGTTTTCTTAAAACTCACCTGTATTTTCTGAAGTTTGTTCAGGCAAAATTGTTCAGTAAACATGTGATGTTTTGTAAAAAGAATAAAAGTACAACTTTAAAAATGCTTAGGGTCAGCGTCTACCATATCTTCCTATCTACTGGGTTACTGGAAGACTCAAACAAGATAAATATGCATGAACACACTAAGCAAACTAAAATGTTTTTGAAGCCTTGTTATTAACATTATAAATATGATCAATAATACTTTTGGTGATTTGGTCCTGGGGGAAAGCAAACCCTATAATATAAAGGTTGGTGAGTCCCAGGTAGCTAGGTGGTCCTGGATTCCCCGTGCAGTGCTAAGAATAAATCTGCAGCCACTGGGTGAGACCAGGTTTGAGGCCCTGAGTCAGCACCCAGGCCAGCCTCTCTGTAGCAGTCACACCTGCCCATGTTCCCAGCCTATCTATAGACAGAACCCTTTGTGATTCTGTTGACTCCCCTCTTGTCAAAGTTGATTTCATCTCCAAAAGCCAACCCCTTGGATTTGTTCAGAGCTGTATTACTTTTAAAACCCCAGTCAGGGGCTTCCCTCGTGGCGCAGTGGTTGAGAGTCCGCCTGCCGATGCAGGGGACACAGGTTCCTGTTCCAGTTCAGGAAGATCCCACATGCCGCAGAGCGGCTGGACCCGTGAGCCATGGCGGCTGAGCCTGCGTGTCTGGAGCCTGTGCTCCGCAACGGGAGAGGCCACAACAGTGAGAAGCCCGCATACCAAAAAAAAAAAAAAAGAAAGAAAAAAACCCAGTCAGCTTTAGAGAATGGCCACCTCCCTTCCCTGGATAGGCTGATCCAACGCTCATTTACTCCAGGAGAAATTTACGGTTCTCTTCTCACCAGCTCCCTGGTCCTTGCTAATTCCCTAATCATATTGAATTATTTGGAGTTTACTGTGTCATCCCTGGTCACCTACAGATTCCCTCACTTCATTACTCCTTGGCCAAACTGTCTTTGGAGTGCTCCTGTGACAGATTTATATTCTGAGCAAAAGACAGGAATGCGTTTCTCTGCTTTTCCTTTGCTTGTACCACATAAAAATGTCCTAGGTTACTCCCAGGCAGGAGCGGAGGGTCAGACCTTGTTCAAAGAGGGCTCCCAGAGAGGAATCTTCTCAAAGGGAAGGTGGCCGGTAAGGGCATGGGATTAGCCAACCAAGGGCCTGATTCCTGAGAGGTGTGTTTAAACTTCAACGTGCCTCTTGATAGCAAAATGACTTAATTTTTCTGTAGAAACATCAGTTAAATGTATCTATTGGAGTTATTGATGTCTAAAAAAAGCTATTTCAACTTTGGGATTTCAAACAATATGTTTATATATGTGCTGGCACACTTCAGCTAAATTTATCACCTAGAGATAGCCATTATTGATTAGTGGTTTAATAGAAATATATCCATGTTGAAAGTTATCTAGCTCATTCTTTTGCAGTTATTAAGTCTACCAACATCATATGCAGATACTATTTTTTTGTTGTTACATTGAAAACTCCTTAATTATAAGGAGTCTTATTGATATTGATGTTATTGTTGCTATTGTTCTTTTCTTGTACTGAAGCTTGGAATAAGACAAGGCTCTCACTCTGAGGAAATATGGTTTTACAAATAAATTTGTTATTCTATGACAAGTACATCACAGATTTATACATAAACTTTATAGAACCACAGAAAAAGCAGTAACTAAACTTGGTGATACTGGAAGACTTCAGCTTGGATAGGAAACACTTATAATGGATCTCAAAGTATGTATAAGTGGACCCAGCCCAGAAAAGATGAGGGAGAAGGCAGCCCAGAAGGAGGACACATCACGAGGAAAGCTGTGGAGGCTTAAAGGGGCAGGATTTTTTCAATAAGTGTTGAGAAGTCTGCTCATTAAGGACAACAGACAGGTAACAGTAGTTTTTTCCAAAGTAGTGTAATGTGACCAGATATTTTTTTTCTAGACCCATAGCTCTGGCATTTATGTGAAGGGTATTTGGTACATAAAATAGAAACTGGTGGATGGAAGAACAATTAGGAAGTTGTTGGAGGAGAATGACAAAAAGGGCTTAAATTAAGGCCAAGCAATGAGAATGCAGAGGAGGGTCAGATTCAAACCAAGCTTAGGAGACAGAGAGATAGGGCTTGGGGCCAATAAGAAGCAGGGGAGTGGAGGATTCTATGATGAATAGGATAAGTAGAAAAGGAAAGGCACATTTATTGCGTACCCACTGTGCCCTACTCACTATAACTGAACTCAAGAATTCAGGAGAAGGGGATGGTTTGAGGTTAAGGTAATGTGTAAAATTATAGTCACACTAACTTGAAGGTGCCTAATACAGGCAGTCCTTGCTCTGGTTGGTAGTACAGGAACGTAAAGAGAGCTGGGCAATCTGAACTCATGCAAAAGTCTTAGTAATCAATTACAGTTGTTCTGAAACCTTTAAGAATTTTTATCAAAACATTAAAAACTCTTATTGTAGGTTATAAACATGTAGGCAAATGAAAAGAAATAGTAAAAGTAATATTTAATACTCTGTAACTTAAAACACTTGAAGAGAATTAAAGTGTTTTGTTTCACTGGTGAAAAAGAAAGCTTAACAAGAGTGATTGCCTTCTTGATACAGAGGTAGCATCTTTTCTAAAGCGTAATGGATTTTCATACTTCTTTCAATATTTGGATTAGCTTCCAACACTTTTTCCTTTATACTTTCAGTGTGTGAAATATCTCTGAGAATTCCTTTAGTGTGTAGTTTTTTCCTGGTGTCACCTCCTCTGGGACATCTTCATCCTTTTCATGACATTTTCTTCATTTATGTCAATAAGTTTGTCTTTGCTAAGTTCCTTGGAACATCCCAGAGTTTCCTGTAAAGGAGCAGTGTCAATATTCTCATGATCAGCTACTTCTTCTATAAATCCATTATGTTTCATTCAAATTTTACTTCCAGTATTATCATATTTTGTTGATTTTTTGCTGCACTTTCATCTTTGTTGGACAATTTCCTCTTTTAATTATCTATTTTTGTAAAATACTATGTAGGTTTATCACTGGGAGAAAAGGAGGCAACACAACGTGCTTTGCTGTCAGTGTGTGAACTGAATAAAAGATGCAGAGTGACCAGTCATCACAGACTTTAAAGATGTAATGGACATTTCTAACCATGATGCATATCTGTTATTTAAGTAAAGATTTTTGGACTTAAAAGCTAACAGTGAAATTTATGCAATCATTCATAGTTACTATGTCATGGTAACTAAAATTTGAACCATGTTATTGAGGACTGGTATTATTTAACTGTGGAAACTAAAACTTGTGTATATTGGAGCCATGCAAAGAGAGGGCTGCCTGTAGTCACCCAGGTGACACAGGAGTGGTTAGGTCTTTGGGAGCAAAGAAAAAGTTTTAGGAAGTATGGATTTATCACCAATGTCAAATACTAATCTCCAGGGAGGTAAAAGGAATGAGTCTGGCAATAATAGTTCTGTTGCTTTGTCCATTGGGGACCTTAGTGCACAAATTGTGAGGAAAAGATCTAATTGTAATAGGTTTCAGAGAAAAACACTGAGAAATTTGATAATATGAATATGAGCTATTTTTAAGAAATTTGGCAATAAAGGAAAAGAGAGAGTTAAGACCTCGGAATTAGAGGAAGGCATTTAATATTTTTAGGTAAGAACTTCCATTTACTATGAAAGCACCTAAATGTGTAGGTATGATTCAAAGAGATTTAGTCAACAACTTCTAAAATTCAGATACATCTTATCTACAGTAGCTCCCAATAGTATAAATTCCTATGGGTTTAAAAACCTTAATCCATAGAAAGGAAATGAGAACTGTCCGGCATTTCCCCTCACTTTCTCCATGGGGCCCCTTTCTTAGACCTCACGGTCTCTTATTTTGCCTACTCTAGGGTCAACATCGGTCAACAGAGATCATTGTTATAATTAACCTGACATTTGAACAGAGCAATAACACTCTGTCTTGAGATCTTTCTAGGAGAGATTTTAAGACATCTTTCTGGCATCTGACAACCTGAAAAGCCAGAAATCAATGACCATAAATACAATGATTTCAATGATGGCAAAATAGACACCATCAAACCAGAAATGATAGGTGAAAAACATATTTCCCTTGGACCACTGTTCAATTCTCAGTCTCATTACCTCAAATTAGTGAAGATTTTATTAAAACAGATACTCAAGGGCTTTAGAACTCAAATATCAACTCTACCACTTACTAACTGCATAATTCTGGACAAATTATTGAATATCACTCATCCATAAAGTTGTGTACTAACATCTCCCTCATGGGGTTGACTTGAGGATTAGGTGAATTATATAAGAAAAAGCCTTCATTATTGCTTTGTATTGGCTTGGAATACAACCAAAAAATGTCACTTCCCTTCCAATCAATAAGAATGACAAAATAAAAAAATAAAAAAATAAGAATGACAAGCTAGAGGTTTGAGCCCAGCGTTCAATACAGGAACTGGGATGATAGACTAGCATGAGGACAAGACTGGAACATGAGTGCATATAAAGCCATTGAAGGTGAAGCACATTGCACACCCCAGAATGTCACAATAAAACATCATCACAGTAGATTTCACACACACACACACACAAAAAAAAACCTGGTATAATAATCTTTCATGCCTATTCTTCCTCAAATTTAGAGAGTGTTCAGTCAAGTTCATTTCTGCCCACTAGGAGGCAAACTTTCTTATCCAGTTCTTCAATGCTGACAGGGCAGCATTGTCACTGGCACAGTCACATCCCAAATCTGCTCAGAGACTCTTCAGAGCTAAAACCTATTCTGTGATCACCATAAGCAAGCGATACATTTGTTCCCGCATCATCTGTCTCCCTGTTGCCCAACCCCCTCCACCAAAGACAAGCTTATGCAAGAAGGGACATTGTGGTGGTCCTGCTGTACCCCAGTGTCCACTATGGGTATGTGGTGGAATAAAGGAAGGAATGAGAAACTCCATAAAATGCACAGAACTCTACAGAGGGACCAAATAGACATTTCTCCAAAGAAGGTGGGGAAATGATTGACAGGTATAAGAAATGAGCTCAACATCACTAATCATCAAGGAAATGCAAATCAAAACAACAATGAGATATCACCTCATACCTGTTAGGATGACTAATTAAAAAAAAAGAATGATAAAAGTGTTGGCAGGAGACCTTCAAGATGGCAGAGGAGTAGGACATGGAGATCACCTTCCTCCCCACAAATACATCAGAAATAAATCTACATGTGGAACAGCTCCTACAGAACACTTACTGAACACTGGCAGAAGACCTCAGACTTCCCAAAAGTCAATAAACTCCCCCACGTACCTGGCCGTGTGGCTGACATGGTCTTGGTGCTCCAGCCGGGTATCGGGCCTGTGCCTCTAAGGTGAGAGAGCCGAGTCCAAGACATTGGTGCACCAGTGACCTCCCTGCTCCATGTAATATCAAATAGCAAAAGCTCTCCCAGAGATCTCCATCTCAATGCTAAGACCCAGCTCCACTCAACAACCAGCAAGCTACAGTGCTGGACACCCTATGCCAAACAGCTAGCAAGATAGGAACACAATCCCACCCATTAGCAGAGAGGCTGCCTAAAATCAAACTAAGGTCACAGACACCTCAAAACACACTATCGGTTGCAGTCCTGCCCACCAGGAAGTCAAGGTCCAGCCTCATCCACCAGAACACAGGCACCAGCCCCTCCACCAGGAAGCCTACACAACCCACTGAACCAAACTTACCCACTGGGGGCACACACCAAAAACAACAGGAACTACAAACCTGCAGCCTGTGAAAAGGAGACCCCAAACACAGTACGTTAAGCAAAATGAGAAGACAGAGAAACACACAGCAGATGAAGGACCAAGGTAAAAACCCACCAGACCAAACAAATGAAGAGGAAATGGGCAATCTACCTGAAAAAGAATTCAGAGTAATGATAGTAAAGATGATCCAAAATCTTGGAAATAGAATGCAGAAAGTACAAGAAATGTTTCACGAGGGCCTAGAAGAACTAAAGAGCAAACAAACAATGATGAACAACACAATAAATGAAATTTAAAATTCTCTAGAAGGAGTCAATAGCAGAATAACTGAGGCAGAAAAACGGATAAGTGACCTGGAAGATAAAATAGTGGAAATAATTACCACAGAGCAGAATAAAGAGAAAAGAATGAAAAGAAGTGAGGACAGTCTCAGAGACCTCTGGGACAACATTAAACGCACCAACATTCGAATTATAGTGGTCCCAGAAGAAGAGGAAAAAGAAAGGGGCTGAGAAAATATTTAAGGAGATTAGTTGAAAACTTCCCTAATATGGGAAAGGAAATAGTCAATCAAATCCAGGAAAGGCAGAGAGTCCCATGCAGGATAAATCCAAGGAGAAACAGGCCAAGACATATATTAGTCAAACTATTAAATACAAAGAAAAAATATTAAAAGCAGCAAGGGAAGAACAACAAATAACATAAAAGGGAATACCCATAAGGTTAACAGCTGATCTCTCAGCAGAAACTCTGCAAGCCAGAAGGAAGTGACAGGACATATTTAAAGTGATGAAAGGGAAAAACCTACAACCAAGTTTACTCTACACAGCAAGGATCAAATTCAGATTCGATGGAGAAATTAAAACCTTTACAGAAAAGCAAAAACTAAGAGAATTCAGCACCACCAAACCAGCTTTACAACAAATGCTTAAAGTAACTTCTCTAGGCAGGAAACACAAGAGAAAGAAAAGACCTACAGGGATTAACATGTATACACTGATGTGTATAAAATGGATGACTAATAAGAACCTGCTGTATAAAAAAATAAATAAAATTAAATAAAACAAAAACCTTAACAGCAGAAAGCCAAACAACCTGATTCAAAATGAAGAAAAGACTTGAATAGATATTTCTCCAAAGAAGGGATACAAATGGCCAATAAGCACATGAAAAGATTCTCAACATCACCAATCATTAGGGAAATGCAAATCAAAACTACAATGAGATACAACCTTACACACATTAGGATGGCTACTATCAAAAAAATAGACTATGAGTGTTTGCAAGGACATGGAGAAATTGGGACCCTGGTGTAATACTGATGGAAATTAGTACAGTCACTATGGAAAACAGTATGGTGTTTCCTCAAGTAATTAAATATACAATTACGATATGATCTAGCAATTCCACTTGTGTGCATATACCCCAAAGAATTGAAAGTAGGATCTCAAAAAGATATATGTACACCCATGTTCATAGCAGCATTATTCGTAATAACTAAGCCATGGAAGCAACTCAAGTGTCCATCAGTGGATGAACAGATAAGCAAAATGTGGATATACATGCAATGGAATATTGTTCAGTCTTAAAAAGGAAGGAGATTCTGCAGTATGTTTACAACATGGATGAACCTTGGGGACTATATACTAAATGAAATAAGCCAGTCAGAAAAAGAAACATACTACATGATCCCACTTATATGAGGTACTTAGAATAGTCAAAATCATAACAACAGAAAGTAGACTGGTGGTTACCGGGGCTGGGGGCAATGAATAATGGGAAGTTATTCTTTACTGAGTATAGAGCTTCAGTTTCAAAAGATGAAAACAGTTATGAGGATGGACAGAGGTGATTTTTGCACAGCGATGTGAATGTATTTGATACCGCTAAACTGTAAACTTAAAAAATGGTTAAGATGGAAAAAAAATTGTTTATCATGCAATATATCAAAGAAAAAGTGTAAATGAAATACATATGTATAATTTAAACAATAAAAAAGGAAGAAAAGACATATAATAACAAACCCAAAACAATTAAGAAAATGGTAATAAGAACACACATAATCGATAACTACCTTAAATGTAAATGGATTAATTGCTCCAACCAAAAGACATAGACCAGCTGAATGGATATAAAAACAAGACCCATATATATGCTGTCTACAAGAGACCCACTTCAGACCTAGGGATACATACAGACTGAAAGTGAGGGGGTGGAAAAGGATATCCCATGAAAATGGAGATCAAAAGAAAGCTGGAGTAGCAATTCTCATATCAGACAAAATAGACTTTAAAACAAAGACTATTACAGGAGACAAAGAAGGACACTACATAATGATTAAGGGATCAATCCAAGAAGAAGATATAACAATTGTAAATATTTATGCACCCAGCATAGGAGCACATCAATACATAAGGCAAATGCTAACAGCCATAAATGGGGAAATTGACAGTAACACATTCATAGTAGGGGAATTTAACACCCCATTTTCCCCAATGGACAGATCACCCAAACAGAAAATAAATAAGGAAACACAAGCTTTAAATGATACATTAACAAGATGGACTTAATTGATATTTATAGGACATTCCATCCAAAAACAACAGAATACACTTTCTTCTCTAGTGCTCATGGAACATTCACCATGATAGATAATATCTTGGGTCACAAATCAAGCCTTGGTAAATTTAAGAAAATTGAAATTGTATCAAGTATCTTTTCTGGCCACAACGCTATGAGACTAGATATCAATTACAGGAAAAAATCTGTGAAAAAACCAAACACATGGAAGCTAAACAATACACTACTAAATAACCAAGAGATCACTGAAGATATCAAACAGGAAATCAAAAAATACCTAGAAACAAATGACAATGAAAACAAGATGAACCAAAACCTATGGGATGCAGCAAAAGCAATTCTAAGAGGGAAGATTATAGCAACCAATCTTACCTCAAGAAACAAGAAACAACTCAAATAAACAACCTAAACTTACACCTAAAGCAATTACAGAAAGAGGGACAAAAAACCCACAAAGTTAGCAGAAGAAAAGAAATCATAAAGATCAGATCAGAAATAAGTGAAAAAGAAATGAAGGAAACAATAGCAAAGATCAATAAAACTAATAGGTGGTTCTTTGAGAAGATAAACAAAATTGATAAAGCATTGGCCAGACTTATCAAGAAAAAAAGGGAGAAGGCTCAAATCAATAGAATTGGAAACGAAAAAGGAGAAGTAACAACTGACACTGCAGAAATACAAAGGATCATGAGAGATTACTACAAGCAACTATATGCCAATAAAATGGACAACCTGGAAGAAATGGACAAATTCTTAGAAAAGCACAACCTTCTGAGACTGAACCAGGAAGAAATAGAAAATATAAACAGACCAATCACAAGCACTGAAATTAAGACTGTGATTTAAAATCTTCCAAGAAAAAAAAGCCCAGTACCAGATGTCTTCACAGGTGAATTCTGTCAAACATTTAGAGCAGAGCTAACACCTAGCATTCTCAAACTCTTCCAAAATATAGCGGATGGAGGAACACTCTCAACTAATTCTATGAGGCCATTGTAACCCTGATACCAAAAACAGACAAAGATGTCACAAAGAAAGAAAACTGCAGGCCAATATCACTGATGAACATAGATGCAAAAATCCTCAACAAAATACTAGCAAACAGAATCCAACAGCACATTAAAAGGATCATACACCATTATGAAGTGGGGTTTATCCCAGGAATGCAAGGATTCTTCAATATATGCACATCAATCAATGTGATAAACTATTTTAACAAACTGAAGGAGAAAAACCATATGATCATCCCAATAGATGCAGAAAAAGCTTTTGACAAAATTCAACACCGATTTATGATAAAAGCCCTCCAGAAAGCAGGCAAAGAGGGAACTTACATCAATATAATAAAGGCAATATATGACAAACCCAGAGCCAACATCATTCTCAATGGTGAAAAACTGAAACCATTTCCTCTAAGATCAGGAGCAAGACAAGGTTGTCCACTCTCACCACTATTATTCAACATAGTCTTGGAAGTTCTAGCCACGGCAATCAGAGAAGAAAAAGAAATAAAAGGAATCCAAATCTGAAAAGAAGAAGTAAAACCGTCACTGTTTGCAGATGACATGATACTATACATAGAGAATCCTAAACATGCTACCAGAAAACTACTAGAGCTAATCAATGAATTTGGTAAAGTAGCAGGATACAAAATTAAAGCAAAGATATCTCTTGCATTCCTAGACACTAATGATGAAAAATCTGAAAGAGAAATTAAGAAAACACTCCCATTTACCATTGTAACAAAAGGAATAAAATATGTAGCAATAAATCTACCTAAGGAGACAAAATACCTATAAGACACTGATGAAAGAAATTAAAGATGATACAAACAGATGGAGAGATGTACCATGTTCTTGGACTAGAAGAATCAACATTGTGAAAATGACTATACTACCCAAAGCAATCTACTGATTCAATGCAATCCCTATCAAACTACCAATGGCATTTTTCACAGAGCTAGAACAAAAAAAATCACAATTTGTATGTAAACACAAAAGACCCCAAATAGCCAAAGCAGTCTTGAGAAAGAAAAATGGAGCGGGAGGAATCAGACTTCCAGACTTAGACTATACTACAAAGCTACAGTCATCAAGACAGTGTGGTACTGGCAGAAAAACAGAAATATAGATCAATGGAACAGGATAGAAAGCCCAGAGATAAACCCACGCACCTATGGTCACCTTATTTTTGGTAAAGGTGGCAAGAATATACAATGGAGAAAAGATAGGCTCTTCAATAATTGGTTCTGGGAAAACTGGAGAGCTACATGTAAAAGAATGAAATTAGAACACACTCCAACACCATACACAAAAATAAACTCAAAATGGATTAAAGACTTAAGTAAGATGAGACACTATCAAACTCTTAGAGGAAAACATAGACAGAACACTCTATGACATAAATCACAGCAAGATCCTTTTTGACCCACCTCCTAGAGAAATGGAAATAAAAATAAACAAATGAGACCTAATGAAACATAAAAGCTTTCACACAACAAAGGAAAACATAAATGAGACGAAAAGACAACTGTCAGAACGGGAGAAAATTTTGCAAATTAAGCAACTGACAAAGGATTAATCTCCAAAATTTACAAGCAGCTCATGCAGCTGCATATCAAAAAAACAAACAACCCGATCCACAAATGGGCAGAAGATCTAAATAGACATTTCTCCAAAGAAGATATACATATTGACAAGAAACACATGAAAGAATGTTCAACATCACTAATCATTAGAGGAATGCAAATCAAAACTACAATGAGGTATCACCTCACACCAGTAAGAATAGCCATCATCAGTAAATCTATAAACAATAAATGCTGCAAAGGATGTGGAGGAAAGGGAACCCTCTAGCACTGTTGGTGGGAATGTAAATTGATACAGCCACTATGGAGAACAGTATGGGGGTTCCTTACAAAACTAAAAATAGAACTACCATATGACCCAGCAATCCCACTACTGGACATATACCCTAAGAAAACCATAATTCAAAAAGAGTCATGTACCACAATGTTCATTGCAGCTCTATTTACAATAGCCAGGACCTGGAAACAACCTCAGTGTCCACTGACAGATGAATGGATAAAGAAGATGTGGCACATATATACAATGGAATATTACTCAGCCATAAAAAGAAATAAAATTGATTTATTTGTAGTGACATGATGGATCTAGAGTCTGTCATACAGAGTGAAATAAGACAGAAAGAGAAAAACAAATACCATATGCTAACAACATATATATGGAATCTAAAAAAAAAAAAAAAAGGTTCTGAAGAACCTGGGGACGGGACAGGAATAAAGACACAGCTGTAGAGAATGGACTTGAGGACAAGGGGAGGGAGAAGTGTAAGCTGGGGTGAAGTGAGAGAGTGGCATGGACATATACACACTACCAAATATAAAATAGATAGCTAGTGGGAAGTAGCCACATAGCACAGGGAGATCAGCTCAGTGCTTTGTGTCCACCCTGGGTGGGGGGTGATAGGGAGGGTGGGAAGGAGATGCAAGAGGGAGGAAATAATGGGGATATATGTATATGTATAGCTGATTCACTTTGTTATAAAGCTGAAACTAACACACCATTTTAAAACAATTATACTCCAATAAAGATGTTTAAAAAAAAAAGTGTTGGCAAAGATATGGAGAAAAGAGAAACCTGGTATATTGTTGGTGGGAATGTAAATTGGTGCAACCACTATAAAAAAAAAGTGAAATTTCCTCAAAAAAATTAAAAATAGAACTACCATATGATCCAGCAATCCCACTTCTGGGTATATATTCAGAGCAATTGAAATCAGCATCTCAAAGATATATATGCACTCTTATGTTCATTGCAGCACCATTTACAATAGCCAAGACATGGAAGCAAGCTAGATATCCACCAACAGCTGAATGAATAAAGAAAGGGTGGTATGTACATACAATGGAATATTATTCAGCTTTAAGAACGAAAATCTTACCATTTGCAAGAACATGGATAAACTTGGAAGACATTATGGTAAGTGAAATAAGCCATATACAGAATGACAAATACTACATGATACCACTTATATGAGGAATTTAAAATAGTAAACTCATAAAAAGCAGAGAGTAGAATAATGATTGCTAGGGGCTGGGGAGAGGAGGAAACAGGGAGGTATTAGTCAGAGGGTAAAAAGTTTCAGTTATGCAAGATGAATAAGTCTTAGCGATGATCTGCATAGGGCCTATAGTTAATAATAATTATACTGTATTTTACGCTTAAAAATTTGCAAAGAGGGTAGATCTTATGTCAAGTGTTCTTATTGTGAAATAATGATGATAATAGTAATAATAATAAAGAAGGTGGGAGGAAACTTTTAGAGGTGAAGGATATGTTTATGTCATAGATTGTGATAATGGTTTCAAGAATGTATACTTAGCTCCAAACTCATCAAGTTGTATATATTAAATACAGACAATTATTTGCATGTCATACCAAAAATGAGAGCATAGAAATCCATAGAAGTCAGGACAACAGAGCAAAGAGGATCAGTGAATTGCCTAAAGCCTAGACCTAAACCGCTTGACTCCTATTAGACCCTTCCAGAGCCCTGGACTTTCTCCTACTGGCTGGGCCTTGGGCAGTTGTGCATGCGCCTGCATCTCCCTGCAACGCCACCAGGTGGGATGGATGGGGGCTGCTTTGTTGGCACTGCGTTTAGGCAAAGACGGTGCCATGGCCACTTTGGAGAGTGCCACCCCTGGTGATTACTCCCACCAAGAATATGCTGGAAGCTGCAGGGATGGGGGTGTCCCCCCTGCCATGGAAAGGAAAGCCAAAGACTCGGGATGAAGTGTGCATGGACTGAATTTCCAGAGGCAAAGCAGGGGACCTTCCACCCCCGCTCTCCCATGAGGTATTGCAATTGGCCCTGTCAGCTTGGTATTTGAAAGAAATGGGTCGGGCGATGGGGCTGGATAAATCACAGCAATTTGAAATGTTGCTTTGTTCTCCTATCGCGTTTGAATTTCTTCCCTGTTACAATAGATCTTCTCTCCTTGCCCAAGCTAAATTGAATCCCTCTTTTCCTATTGTTGGAGGAGCCCAGTGTAAGGTTTCTGGTGCACTAATATTTGGACCCTTCCCAAGATCCTTCTCTCTCCACCCCTCTCAGCAGTCTGCTCCCTTCTCTTGCCAATCACAAGAAAAGACTCCTGAGTTGTTACCAGTTTGCAAAACATCTGCTTTTACTATTTGGCATAGTGTGGGGTTGGGGTGACAGGGGATTTGATTGGCCTCACAGGACTTATTATATTTGATACATTGTGTGTCAGATTTGGGACCCCTCCCCTCGCTCATTCCCATGCTCTGTATTCAACCCCATGACTGGTTTCTTGTCAGTCTTGTTTTTCTAAGGCCCAGAAAACTGGATTAACTGTTCTAGGGTTAACTATCCTTTTTCTGCTAGTGCTTCCTGGTCCCTCCTTCTCACACTCTCTGCCTCTTAATAAATATGAGAAGCTGACGGCTTCTTTATTCTTGGTCACCTTCTGGGGCTTCAGGGGAAGAAGTTGTCCATAAAAGAGACTCCTGATTCACAGACCATCTCCTCATGCTCAGTCGGGGCCAACATTCCTCGGCACTGTGTCCACATGTGTGCTTGGCTGGCCAAACGTCCATCCAGACAGCAGGGATGGAGGCTCTGGGATCCAGCAAAATCAGCAGCCCTGTGGCCTGGAATGCCCTCCTCCTCCCCCTCTGCCCATCTGCATCTTTCCCAAATTTCCCTACCCAGCTGAATGCTCACCTCATTCAGGAGGCCTTTCCTGAGCCTCAACCCGGCCCACCAATCCATCGCATCACATTTAGTCACTGCGCGCGTAGCTCATTTGGCTACTGCCGGGCTGTCTCCCACATCACCGGCTGATCTTTTCCATGGTACAGAGAAAAGGTTGGCTAGGGCTTTGGAATTAGTCCTACCTGGTGATGAGTCTCCACTGTACCATGTATTTGTCTGCTAAGGCTGCCAGAACAAAGTACCAAAGACTGGGGGGCTTAAACAACAGAAATTTATTTTCTTACAGTTCTGGAGTCTGGAAGTCCAAGATCAAGTTATCAGCGGGGTTGGTTCCTTCTCTCTCCTTGATTTGTGGATGTCTGTCTTCTCCCTGTGTCTTCACATGGTCTTCCTTCTTTATCTGTGTCTGAATGTCTTCTTCTTATAAGGACACAAGTTGTATTGGATTAAGGCCCATTGTAATAACCTCATTTAAATTTAATTACCTCTTTAATACTGAATATCCAAATTCGGTCACGTTCTAAGATACTGAGGGTTAGGTCTCAGCATAGGAATTTGGGTGGTGGGGGGGACACAATTCAGCCTGTAGCTCGCCTTTAGTTAGAGCAGAGGTTTGTAACCTAAAGTTAACGGTACTTCATCTGTAAAATAGAGTTAATAATCCTTCCTAGGATTACAAGGATTAAACAAAATCCTCTATGTCAAGAACCTTGCACCAAGTTCTCAAAAGACCAGTTCCTTTCCCACTGCCCCCACGTTACCTTGACCTTCCTCCTCTTGAGGGCAGGGACTGTGCTTCCTCTTGTCAATCAATCAATCCATAGGTATTGTTTCATATATTTTAACACAGTTAGACTGAATACTTTATTAACAGCTGGGTGCCTCTCTCTGCTCTTGTTAACGGTAATCTCTCCAACTGAAACACGATAGAGAAGGTAGCACGATGTAAGGAAGGTGAAAGCAGAGTGGTTATAGGCGTCAGCTCTGGAGTCAGCCTTTGAGTAAGTTTCTAAAGCTCCCTCTGTCTCTATCTCCCTTCTATGAAAGAAGGCTGAGCAACACACACTAGCAGGATTGTTGCACGGATGAAGTGAGGACACTGTGCATGGCCGGCACCCAGTGAGTCCTCTAGGATGAGAGTTGATAACATTTTTACTGTCAGGACGTGTTTAACATCGTCTACAAGTATCTGAGCTGGCCAATTTGCTTTATTCAATGTGCAAATGTGTTTTAAAAGTTAACCAAACAAAACAAGGAAGAACTTGGACAATGTTTTGTCCTATAGGCAGGGTGCTTGTGCTTAGCCTGCTTTGGGAGAGATTTGCACCTGTCTGCCTGTCTTCATATAAAGCCTCAGTGTGCTGCTTTTTTTATGGCCAAATGTAGCCAAATAGGCCTACCCTCAAGGTCTCCTTTGGGTTGAAGTCACCACAGCCTTTGTGAAATGTTAGTAGCTGGCCTAGGACAGGAGGTAATTGATCAGCCATCAACTTAGCCCTGTCTGAGAGCACAGCGCGAGCAATGGCATTCAGAACAAGTAGGTTTCAAAGAGCAGAAGACACCTGCAAGTTAGGGTGCCCCCAAGATCACCTTCACTTTTGACCCAAGTGCAAGTTCTGGGGTCTCCAAGCCTACCCTTGTTTTCAGTAATTCACCAGAAGGACTCACAGAACTCACTGAAAGATGTTATACTCACAATTATGGTTTATTACAACAGAAGGATACAGATGAAGATCAGCAAAGGGAAGAGCACATAGGGCAGAGCCCAGGAGAGCCCCACATGCAGAATTTCCAGTTATCATCTCCCAGTGGAGCCATGGACGGTCATAGCTTCTGACTATGATGTGTGACAATATATATTGAGTATCGCCAACCAGGGAAGCTCTCCTGGGCTGTGGCGTCCAGTGTTTTTATTGGGGTTTGGTCACGTAGATATGGCTGACTGTGACCAACCAAGGGCTGACTTTAGTCTCCAGCCCCTCCAGAAGTTGAGCTAACACCACATAGCCCAAAGCCCCCATTCTGGATCACTCTATCCTCGGGCATGATTTCTGTTAATTTGGAACAGTCCGTTCATTTGGATTAAAATGGAACATGTAGTTTTGATTTATTTACACTTAGGTCATGAGATGATAATTTAGCAGTTAGTAGGCAAACAAGAGGACCTTCTCCCCCATGCCCCCAGCACATTTGGGGAGCTTGTTTCCCACAGCAGTAACCTGCCCTACACAAACTCTGAGCTGGCCCACATTTCCTAAGACATGATCCTGATGGGACTGGCCATGGCTGGCAGGCATCCTTGAGATGATATCTTCGCACAGATGTCCTGCCTTAGATCACAGGAAAAGGAAAACAGTCATGCATTTTCCACAGCTGATGCTATTTCCTATGGCTGCTATAATAAATTACCACAAACATGGTGGCTTAAAACAACAAAAATTTATTATCTTTCAGTTCTGAGTTTAGAAGTCTTAAAATCAAGGTGTTAGCAGGGCTGTGTTCCTTTTGGAAGCTATACCGGAGAATCTGTTTCCTTGTCTTTTCTAACTTCTAGAGGCCACATGCATTCCTTGGTTTGTAGCCCCTTTCTCCATTTTCATAGAAAGCACAGCGTCTTCAAATCTCTGTCATTTCAGAGACAGCATACTAGTCTCTGTTTCCACTGTCATATCTCTTTCTGAGGCTCTGACTCTCCTGCCTCCTTCTTTTTCTTAAAAGAACCCTTTTGATTATATTGGGCTCACTGGGATAATCCAGGATAATTGCTCAGTCTTCAGATCATTAATTTAATCACATCTGCAGAGTCCTTTTTATCATGTAAGATAACAAACTCACTTTAAAGGACCTCCCTCCAGACCACACAATATCCAGAACTCGGCAGGCTGAGCCATCCTCTTCCCTACTCAGGCCCTATTTTATTTCTAAGGATTGCCTCTTGCCCTAGTGAATGACCTCCCCTTTGGTCACTACTCCTTCCCATGGAAGTGGGCCTCACAAGCCTCCCTGGAATAACTGTATGAAGACTCAATGGGTAAGATCAACATCTGAAAATGGAATGAAGTATGTGAGAGGAGAGGGCTCATCTCAGCTAGAGGAGAGAAAATACGTTTACTCCATCACATAATAGTTTTCCCATAAACTTACAAATAGGTTAGCTTGGATATCTGGTCCAATTGACTCACCTAGTGGGCTAGTGAGGGCACTGAAGTGCAGAGATGAAGGGTTCTCTCAGGTCCCAGGGGAGTGGACTGAATGTGGAAATCAAACCTTCTAAATGTGGAAATTAAAGGAAGGTGTTAATGGCTCAGCATTAGCTTTGTTACCCCAGGGCATTTGCACTGGCTGTTCCTTCTGCCTTGACTGCTCTACATCCTCAAGGCTCATTCTCTCGCTTCATTCAGGTCTCTGCTCACATGTTGACTTATCAGAAAGGTCCTCCCTGACCACCCCATCTAACACACATGCACACACACACACACACACACACACACACACACACAAACTCCACATGTATACACACTGACGGGCAGTAAACAGTGCCTTGAAGACAGTAGGTGTTTAATGCATATCTGTTGAAAGTTGTGGAATGACCAGGTAATGATAACTCACAGTGGCGACCCTTCTGGATGACAGCTGCATGATAGCTGAGAACTCCAGCATCTTAATTCGATATTGCTATACTGTAAAACCTGCTAGACATTGAAGATGAGAAGACACTGGCCTATACGCAAGGAGCTCATTCATTACATAGTTGGTGACGCAAGGATCACATATATGAAACTAATTAATTTAGCACAGCCTCACCCACTAAACCATAAAGATCCTGGAGGGGAGATAGAAGACAATGCGATTATGGGAGAGTCAGTACAGGTGGAAAGTTCTGTGGCAAGTTCAGAAGAGGAAGAGACCCATGCGCGGACTAGGAAAGTCATCCCTGTGTAAGCTAAGCTCTAACAGAAAAAACACATGCTATCACTTGGATACCTAGGCCAGGATAAGAGGTGGGTCAAGCAGACACCTACTCAGGGCACCCATTTATACAGAAATCCAAACCATCACTGGAGTAAGTTGGAACTATGGTATCAGCTAACATGCAATCCCGTACATAAATGACAAAACTCTCATTAATCTCCTTTTCTGTGACAAATAAAGCCGTTTTTTCATTTGAACATGTAACAGGAAAAAATATTTATGGCCCCTCTCTACTTTCTAAGACACATATAGAAAATTTTGTTTTCTCAGTCCATAACTTAGTCATTTAGTGAGTATTCATTAAGTGCCTTTTCTGTGTTGGACCTTTTTTTAGGTTCTGATGGTCTAGCTGTGAACAAGAGAGCTGGGGCCTCACCTTTCAGGCTCTGCCCAAAACAAGATAATGGTCCCCAAAAAGGGCTTGGGTCAGACATCCCAGGGGGTGCTCAGTTGATAACAACCTATAAAAAAATGTTTGCTAGATGTTAATTTTAGGGGAAGCTGGGTGAAGGCTAGAAGGGAACTCTTTGTACCATGTTTGCGACTTTGCTATAAATCTAAAGTTGTCCCCTCCCCCCGAAAAAAAGTTTATTTTTAAAAAACTCATTTGCTGCACAACTTAAGGGTCAATGCTATCGCAAGTGAACTGCTTTACATATTTAGAAGACATTCTGTTTAAGCATTTTATAAGCATTCATTCATTTATTAACATTTAAATAACTATTGTTCTCCTTACAAACATTTCATCCAAATAAAGCCACACCATCTGAACGTGAGAAAAGAACGTTAGAACTTATTTATTTTCATCTCATTTTTGTTTCTTTGTGTATGTTTCATGATGTACACAGCATCTTAACACAGTAGTTCACATATAAAATTTATATACAAATAAATATGCACCTAGTTGGAGGGTACATGTCCCAAATAGTTTTCTGATAGAGGTACACAATCAAATAATTTGGAGACCACTGAGAAATGTACACTAAGAACATTGTATCCTAAGAATTTTTCTGCAGATCTATCTTCCCACTTGTCCTTCAGGGAAGGAATCTGGCTTCTCAGGGAACAATGCATCTAGTAAATCTGGCCTCGCTCATGGAAGCTTGGGCATCATCTTCCTCCTGGCTACCTCTGTGCTTTGAGAGCCAGGAAGTGCAGTTAACCTGGGGATCAAGTGCAGAAACAACTCACCCTGGGTATTTGGAAAGTCTATCTCCCCGCTTATAGTTTTTCTGTTGTCTTTTTTTTTCTTTAAAAAATTTTAATTGTCGTGGTTTTTATGTGTTTTCTGCTTTAAGCTACCTCACATTCTTTTTGGAGGAGACATAAATCATCAATAGTTACAATAACAGTCCATGAAAAAAAGCAGAAGCTGAACAACTTCAAAGAACAACTGCAGTTGCTCAACTTACTTAGGATAAGCAACGTTTTTAGCTCTTTATAAGCAAGCATTTACATTTAAACAACGAATGTTCTAATTACTAACATTCTATTCAAAAAAGCCAGTTCATTTGGGCAGTGATTCATTAGCCCGATGCATAACTGTCTCTGCTTGAACTGAACGCAGTGGCAGGTCTTTACCAAAAGACTGATAGTGTAGACTGGCTCAGGGATGTTCCATGGCTTCCCCTGCAAGGCCCAGAACACTGCCTGCCCAGGGCTGATACTTGACACATATTCCAAATGATAGAATAGGAGATGTGGAAGGGTTTCATAGATCACTTATTCAAAACTCCACATTCTGTGAGTGAGAAAATTTAAATACAAAGAGAGAAAGGATCCCACCCAAAGTCATCCAGCAATTAATGGCAAAGCTTGGATTAAAACCTGGATTTTCAACACCCTGTCTATGCTCTGTTAACATCAAGCTCTCTTCCAAATGTTGAGCTGGATTTAATGTAATTTAGCCCTTTCAATAAGTCTCACTGTCCTTCACAATAATCACACAAATTACCAAGGCTTTAGAGGGTTTCTGATGATTTCATCTCTGCCCATCATTCTGGGGCAAGGACTTCATGTTCTTGTGAAGAAAGTGCCCATTCTCCTTTCTCTCCCAGTTTCTGACAGCTCATTCACATTTGGGTTGAAGAGAAGTGACGAAAATCCTACTCCCACCGTGGGGAACTCTGCAGCTAAATAATGTTAGGGGCCAAACCAAGCAACATCTGGGAACCAATTTCTTCATCCAATTGTCGGTGAGGAAATCAACAGCTATTGTTTCTCTAAGACCCATCGTGCTACTGTTGCCCCACAGGACACACTCTATGACGGGAAAGCCTTGGTAACAACTGGGATTCATGCAACAGTGGGCCTTTGCCTCATCAAGGATGACTGTAGGAAAAATAATTACAAGCAGGGATGCTCTCCAAACCCCGCAGATGGCTCCACCAGCTCTTTCCCCAGAGTTAGAGACAGACCTGACAAACACCATCAGCCTCAAGGATATCAAAAGTGGAGGGAACAGGAAAAAGGGGGGAAAGATGAAGACATCGCTAGTTGGACCAAAAGAGACTCCAAGGCAGTGAGCAGTGGGAGGGGGGATTCTTGAGTGAAACAACATCACAGCTGACATCATTCAGGCAGGGCAGGCTGAGAAACAGCTGAGCTAGCAAAACAAGCTCCCAGGAGGCTCTAGAGACAGTGCCGCAGCACAAGATAATCCTGCAATAATCGTTCTTCTGTAGCACAGAAAATTCCAGCAAGGCAGAGGCAGAATCCCAGTCAAATAAAAGATTTCTTAAGACAAGGCAAAGCAGTATCAAGACTTTTAGCCTCATTCTTAGGCCTGGATAGATCCCATCCTTGTACAGAATGATCTAGGAATAGTAGGCAGTAGTCAGCCAAAATGGGGAGACCTGAGTCTCCTACCATTAGCTGCTTACCTAAAGGTGGGCAGCTCACTCCAGGTCTCTAGACTAGATATTCTTATTCATAAAACAAAGAAGTTAGATTAGATCTATGGTTTTCAATTATTGTTTTAAGCATGAAATCTTTTTTTATTATCATGTAATATTTTACATGGAAGCTCAAAATTAAAACAGGTATAAGAGAGTCTTCAAGTTGAAATGGAAGCGGCAAGAACCAAGCTTGGCTTATAGGACCCACACATCGCCCACGCATATGCAGCTGAGGTCCCTCCTTGGACCCCAATACTTGGAAGGTTTGAAACTGCTGGGCTAGAGGCTCAAAAAAGTTTTCTAGCTCTCAAGCTCTGTGACACCATGGATTTGAGAACCTATGGTTTGGGTGGATGGTAAGACTACTTGGGCTTTGAAGAATGGGCCAAGTTGGGATAAAGGAATGATAGAGGAGGAAGTATTCTAGGCAAGGAGCAGAAATGTCAGGAAGCAAGAAAGTGGCTTTCCAGCTAAAGTAAAACACTGAGATAATGCTGTTGACTCTACAGTGAAGGCTGAGGGTGGAATCAGTGCTTCCCAGGAATGTTTGCAGTGGGACTCTGTTTTCATTGTACCCTGCCCCAATCAACGGGAGATGCTTTCTAATGAAATCACAAGAAACACATCAGATAGAAACAGACAATAAAAGCACAGGTCAGCTGGGCAGGCAGCCAGGTAGCTCATCCACCTCAGATATCAACAGAAGCCAAAGACTATTCACCTTATCATTTGTGGGGGAGAAGGGACATCCTGAAGGTCAGTGCCTGTGCACAACTGCTGCCCTTGTAACAAGGTCACAGGGTCATTCCCATTTAGAACTATGCTAGCTTCCTGAAATAGGAGTGTGGCTCCTTGCCTTAGGGAGCTTCCGGTTTGTCTAGAGAAAGGAGACATGTGTTTCTGGGAAGAGAAAAATGAAAAATATAATGAAGTCTAAAATAGACAGTCAAGTTTACAGGTGATAAGGGTGTGTCATTGGGAAACTGGCAGAATAATGAGGCTGGAGGGCAAAAAGATAAACTTTGAGGAACAGGGGTGCACCTACCTTTTGATGGCCTTCATTGCGACACAAGAGAAGAAACACATTGGAAAATAGATTCTTAAAAAGCAGGAAGCAGGGCTTCCCTGGTGGTGCAGTGGTTGACAGTCTGCCTGCCGATGCAGGGGACGTGGGTTCGTGCCCCGGTCCGGGAGGATCCCACATGCCGCGGAGCGGCTGGGCCCGTGAGCCATGGCCGCTGAGCCTGCGCATCTGGAGCCTGTGATCCACAACGGCAGAGGCCACAACAGTGAGAGGCCCGCGTACCTCAAAAAAAAAAAAAAGAGAGAGAGAGAGAGAACTGGCAGCCTCTAGTGTCTTTCTCTTGGAAGCCAGCCATCTGGGCTAAACAGTAGATGAGAGACCGCATGAAGAAAGAGATAATCCTTATGGAAGAGAACTAAGGTGCTCCAGCTGACAGTCAGCACCAAGGTCCCAGACATGTGGCTGAGGTCATCTTGGACATTCCAGACCCAGCAGAGCACCCATATAAGCTCCCAGATGAATTCAGCCATATGAGTGACCCTAGCCAACACCACATGGAACAGAAGAACTACCCAACTGAGACCAACTAACACAGAAAATTGAGAGAAATGATAAAATATTATTGTTTTAAGACGTCCTGTTGGGATGGCCTGTTATACAGCAATAGATAACTGATACACCTGGACTGGATGATATGATATTGTGTTTAAGGAAGAAAATATAGGGTCCCCACTCTCTAAGGCAAAGATACTGAACTGGAGATCCTTGGGTTTTTTAGGGGCTCTGAGGATGGACTTCAGAGAGCCTACAACTCTCCCTGAATGGACATGCAAATTGTAAGTCCCTGCATGTGTGTACACTTCTCAAGGGAAAGAGAGCATAAAATTAATCAGATTCTCTCACCTCAGGAGTTCCCAAGCCAGTTGGGTTAGACAAGGAGTGGAGAAGACTTCAATCTCCTTTTTGTCACTCTAGATGCTGTTTCATCTGGTTTAGCTTATTCAAACTCTTTTTAAAGTATAGAACAAGTGTTTCAAAGGAACAAAACCTCAGTGTATAAAATATATAAAAGTGAAGCTTCTCTAAATGAAGCAGAGGCTTAGATTCTTCCCAATGCTACCTCACCCTTATTCCCCACTGAGGTCTCTGAGATACCCCTGGGATTGAAAACTACTTGACATGGGAGTAATTTTCCCCCAAACTCTGCCTTTTCCAGAACGTCATATAAATGGAATTATACAGCATTATACAGCATGCAGTCTGGCTTCTTCCACTTAGGACAATTCTTTTGAAATTCATCCGCACTGGTCTATATTCCAATGGATCCTTCCGCTTTATTACTGAGCCGTATTCCATCACGTAGGTGCTACGGCTTCTTTATCCATTCACCTGGTAGTGGACATCTGAGTTATTTCCCCATAAGTTTGAAATACCAAAAGAAGTTTCCAGGGAAATTTGAGAACTTCCTTTCCTGGCCTTCAAAATTTGCTTGAGTTTTCTGTGAGGGTGACGGAGACAGACGAATATCCCAGCAACCTGGATTTTGGAGAGGGTAAAGCTAAGCACGTCACTGAAACCAGCAATCTAGTTTTGTGCTGATCATTCCTGCCAGTGTGTCATTTGGCGGATGTGGGAGTTCTGCACAGCCAAAGAGGGGGCATAAAAGCCAGTCTGACCCCTCCCTCCAGGTGCCCACCCACTTTGAGGTCGGTTGGCACCATGGCACACATGAGGATGCAGATGAATTCCCAGACAGTTGTGTAACAGCCTCAGTGTAACAGATAGGCAGGTGTCACAAAGCATGGATGCCCTGAATCAAACCAGCTTTATCACATTTCACAGTGTTTCAGGCCTCCCCTTCCCAGCCCTGATTCCACGCAGGGCCCTGAAATCGATATGTGCCCTGGAGAACACAGGAGGGCCCCCATCCAAAAGTGTCTCGGCAGGATGTGCCTTAGTTCTGCTGCCTGAAACAGGCCCCCCAGCTGCCTAGGAACTCGGGAGATGATAGCAGTTGCAGGGCATTCAGTTTACTTCTGGCGCCAGTGGTTTCACGGGCATCTTTTCTTGCTTGGCAGCCCCCAGGAAGCAGAGATAAGGTAGACTGGGAACTCTGCTTACGGGATTATGAAATACGTTCAGTCATTTGTAATAAGGCAAGGAAAAGTGTTTGCCCCCAAAACATAGTTCTGTGGGTTGGCACTGGAAAGGAGAAGTTCTCAGTGGAGAAGATGAATTGAGTTGGAAAGTCAGCTTTCCCTGGAATCCCTGCTTGCCTGTGCCTGCTGTCACTGTTGCAATGACCTCCTCCCCACCTGTTGGTCTGGCCCAAGGTGGACCAACATAATGCCCTGCAGAGACTGGTCTGGGAGCCCAAGAGAAGCATGGAGCTAGGAGATCTGTAATGGATGCTGCAAAGGGTGGCTCCCTGCAGAGCTCTTGGTCTCCCCCAGACCCTTCTCAGGCACATCACTCAGGAAGATATGCACAGATCCCTGGATTCTTGGGGTCTCTACCAAGAGTCAGAAGCTAAGCTTGCTCTCCCAATCTGCTGGAAACTGCAGCCTTCACCGTCCAAGTTCTCATGTGAGAATTTGTCTCTTTCTTAAGTGAGTCCAACAAAAAATACTGCATTAATTGTGGGAGACCCCACCTCTGACTCACACGGTCGTGGCTTGACTGCAACATCCCCTGAAGGAAACCAAGGCACAAATGATGCAGCATGCTCAGTAACAGCTGTGGTGGCGTGGAATGGGATGGGAAGGTCAACATAGCAGAGAAGTTAAGGGCAGAGCCTCCGTGATCAGACAGCCTAGCCCACCACCTCCCAACTGGGAGACCATGGCAAGTCACTCAACCTCCTTGAGGCTTGGTTTCCACACCTGTAACATGGGGTGGTAATAATGCCTATCTCATTAGATTACAACTGAGTAATAAAAGTTTAAATGAAGCGAATGCTTTGGTGCCTGGTACATAATAAGCCCCCAGTAAATAAAATATGTTGCTCTTATTGATATATTCCAACAATGCTCTGTTAGGGAAAAGTTTCTGGTTAACTACAAAGTTTCTACTGGCCAATCAGCCTTAGCTGCCCAGCACTCCCTCATTTTCAGGCTGGGTCCTGAGGCTCTGAGTCCAGACTCTGCATAGGGGTCTGGCAGAGTCACAGGGCATCATTTACTGGAGGCCAGTCGTGCTTGCCCCGTGGACAGTTCCTTGCAGCATATGGGCAGAGGTAGACAGTCAAGATGGCCAGACCATCTCACTTGGGCATCAATCCCATAGGGCTGATCATTCAGGTATGAAGTCAAGAAACAGACCTCAGCATTCTCCCCATGACCTTCTGGACTCAGGTAGGTGTGTGACCACCTATATCCCGCTCCAGCCCTTCACACCTGCTCCTCTCTCTGCTGCAATGCTCTTCCCCTGCTTCTCTTGGCTCAACCCAATTCATCACTTAGGTGCAGCCTAAATGGCACTGCCTGTGAGCCAGCCTCCTGGGTTTCCTCCATTATTCTTTTGTCACCCCGAATTTTTACTGTGACAGCACCTATCACAATTTTTAGTTATATGCTTATTTGAAAGTTGGTTTATTTGCTGTCTCTCACTCTAGTTTATCATCTTCTTCATTTATTACTGTACACTCAGCACCTGGCGGAGCAGTCACTTGATTTGTTGAATGACTGATGGAATGAATAAATGAATGGATGAATGAATGAATTCCAGTGGGCTTATCAGGTTGAACCATATAAAATTGCTGTTATTCAATCATCTTCAACCTACAAAAACAGCAACTGCATGTTTTGACCTAATATTTACCATATGGGAAATTTACCTTCACTTACGTATGATAAATTTATATTTATATATTATAAAGGGCATAAGAAGCCATCTGTTAGTGCAGGCTCACCTCACTCGTTGGGAGCCCATACAGTATCTCCAGAAATGTAACACACGGGAAGTACATATAACTGTCCTTGATTCACATGTGATGAAACCAAGCAGCGGAGTTCCATGGCCCACCCAAGGTCAGTGCTGCTCATGGTTTAGATTATACACATGTGTGTTTACATATACCAGCAAATTTTAAAGCCCACATTCAGTAGCAAAAAAAAGCTTTGCAAATTGAGGGAACATATATGGTTGAATCTAAAACAACACAGTTAATAAAATGTTTTTTACTGTTTTTGAACTTAATGGCAAGTGGGGTTTTTATTGATTTCATTCTTTATACTCACCATTAACTCAGTAAAATTGCTTTTTAATTTAACTCAAGTGCTTTTAGCTCACAATTTTTGAATTCAATAAAAATCATTTTTAAATTCACTTTATTGCTTTGCTCATTCTTAATTAAGCATTTCTGTGAACTTGAACAAGGCCCCTCTGCAAATAGACGTATTTCTGTAAATATGCTTCTACGCATACCCATTACCATCTTCTAGCCTTTCAATCAGATCACAAGTCAGTGGGCACAATCACCAGTCAGTTTCCTCATTAGTCAGAAAGTCGTGGCTGATATCAAAGCCTGGTAAGGGTAGAAATTATGTGATTATTAAATTCTGACAGGTGTCCTAATTTTCGTTGTGACAGTAACTGCTATAAGTTGTGCAATTTTATTCAATGGTGTTGAAATTTTTAATTGACATATAAAACTTTGGCAAATGTTAAGATATGCTAGTTATTGTTAACTTTGGCATCATTTTGGACATTATTTGAAGCAGCAGACTGGTTTCCTCACTCCCTACCGGCACACTCCCAAGCAGCAGTAAAAATCTATAATTGGTTCTGACAAATGCTGCTCATGTTTGCTTTAGGAATGTTCTTTAGGTGTTCCACTACCACTCTTTCCCCAGAAAAACCTAGATTTGAGGTTACAGTACAAGTTCTACAAGTGGCATTGTTACCACATAAAAACTTTATTAGCAATTTACAATCTTAAGACTTTTTAGTGCTAAAAATTCCTCAAATTTGACATTCCCATAAACATTGACCAAAAAAAAAGTTCATCAGGCTTCCCTGGTGGCGCAGTGGTTGAGAGTCCGCCTGCCGATGCAGGAGACACGGGTTCATGCCCCGGTCCGGGAAGATCCCACATGCCGCGGAGCGGCTGGGCCCGTGAGCCATGGCCGCTGAGCCTGCGCGTTCGGAGCCTCTGCTCTGCAACCGGAGAGGCCACAGTGGTGAGAGGCCCATGTACCGCAAAAAAAAAAAGTTCATCACTCCAGTCGTCTGCTGAGTGCAAACATATTTTCCATGCACTCCTCATCTGCCCACTCCTCTTAATGTAAGAGTCAGTGACTTTACCTCCACTATAGAAAAAAAATGCAAAATTTAACAGAGAAGGATATTTCCTATTTTCTCAGGCTCTAGTGTAAAAGCCAAGGCACATTAATTTTCTGAAATTAATTGATTATTAATGCATCTACCTTCTCTCTCCATGGTATGTGGGAGTGACATTTTATGGGACATTTTATGAGACAAAATCGTTTTTGTATGGTGCTCTCTGAGGTAGAAGATTAAGTTAACGATCTTGTTTAAACTCCAGCCACAGGCATTCAGCCTCCTCTAAACCCAGCTTCAGTGTGTCACAGGCCCACAGCTCCACTGGTGCTGGGAGAGGCATGTCTCCTGAGGGCGAGAGAAGCATGGAGGACAGTAATGCAGTTGGCTCTTCCTCCACCCTTTCTCTAAGAGAAGAAGTAAAAGAAAAAAAAATAAAACGTGAAAGAATTTATCAATGAAATCAACAGACCAAAAAAAAGCAGAAGATGAGGAACAAAAATCGACCTGGGTGTACATGTTCTTATAGCAAGCCTGGGGGGAAGGGGAGATAATCATAAAAGTTGGGGGAAGGGGAGATAATCATAAAAGTATGTGTGAAAGTCAGTGTGTCAGGGCATCACAAAGCCTGCTCAGATGGGACAGAGGCAGTGTTTGTAGCAAAAGAAGGGCAGAGCCACGAAATAGCACACAGACTCCCCCAAAATGGGCCTGAGGGTGGCTGGCCAGTAATGTGTGTAGCCACTGACAACTCAGACCACAGGCATCCACTACAATATCAAAACTTCTTTTAAAAAACATTCATGGCCATCCATATGTCCTCTTGGGAGAAATGTCTATTTAGGTCTTCTGCCCACTTCTTCATTGGGTTGTTTGTTTTTTTAATATTGAGCTGAGCTGTTTATATATTTTAGAGATTAATCCTTTGTCAGTTTCTTCATTTGCAAATATTTTCTCCCATTCTGAGGGTTTTCTTTTCATCTTGTTCATCATCTTGTTCATAGTTTCCTTTGCTGTGCAAAAGTTTTTAAGTTTCATGAGGTCCCATTTGTTTATTTTTGTTTTTATTTCCATTACTTTGGGAGATGGGTCAAAAAGATCTTGCTGTGATTTACATCAAAGAGTGTTCTTCCTATGTTTTCCTCTAAGAGTTTTATAGTGTCCGGTCTTACATTTTATGTCTTTAATCTATTTTAAGTTTATTTTTTGTGTATGGTGTTAGGGAGTGATCTAATTTCATTCTTTTACATGTAGCTGTCCCTTTTTCCCAGCACCACTTATTGAAGAGACTGTCTTTTCTCCATTGTATATCTTTGCCTCCGTTGTCATAGATTAGTTGACCATAGGTGCATGGATTTATCTCTGGGCTTTCTATCCTGTTCCATTGATCTGTATTTCTGTTTTTGTGCCAGTACCATATTGTCTTGATTATTGTAGCTTTGTAGTATAGTCTGAAGTCCGGGAGTCTGATTCCTCCAGCTCCATTTTTCTTTCTCAAGATTGCTTTGGCTATTCGGGGTCTTTTGTGTCTCCATACAAATTTTAAGATTTTTTGTTCTAGTTCTATAAAAAATGCATTGGTAATTTGATAGGGGTTGCATTGAATCTGTAGATTGCTTTGGGTAGTATAGTCATTTTCACAGTATTGATTCTTCCAGACCAAGAGTATGGTATATCTCTCCATCTGTTTGTGTCATCTTTGATTTCTTTCATCATTGTCTTACAGTTAGTCTTCTACATATGGGTCTTTGGCCTCTTTAGGTAGGTTTATTCCTAAGTATTTTATTTTTTTTGTTGCAATGGTAAATGGGATTGTTTCCTTAGCTTTTCTTTCTGATCTTTCATTGTTAGTGTATAGGAATGCAAGAGATTTCTGATTTCTGTGCATTAATTTTGTATCCTGCAACTTTACCAAATTCATTGATTAGCTCTAGTAGTTTTCTGGTGGCATCTTTAGGATTCTCTGTGTATAGTATCATGTCATCTGCAAACAGTGACAGTTTTACTTCTTCTTTTCCAGTTTGTATTCCTTTTATTTCTTTTTCTTCTGATTGCCCTGGCTAGGATTCCCAAAACTATGTTGAATAATAGTGGCGAGAGTGGACATCCTTGTCTTGTTCCTGATCTTCGAGGAAATGTTTTCTGTTTTTCACCATTGAGAATAATGTTTGCTGTGGGTTTGTCGTATATGGTCCTTATTACGTGGATGGCCAAGAAGCACATGAAAAGCTGCTCAACATGACTAATTATTAGAGAAATGCAAATCAAAACTACAATGAAGTATCACCTTACACTGGTTACAATGGGCATCATCAGAAAATCTACAAACAACAAATGCTGGAGAGGGTGTGGAGAAAAGGGAACCCTCTTGCACTGTTGGTGGGAATGTAAATTGATACAGCCACTATGGAGAACAGTATGGAGGGTCCTTAGAAAACTAAAAACGGAATTACCATATGACCCAGCAATCTCACTACTGGGCATATACCCAGAGAAAACCATAATTCAAAAAGACACATGCACTCCAATGTTCACTGTAGCACTATTTACAATAGTCAGATCATGGAAGCAACCTAATTGCCCATCGACAGATGAATGGATAAAGAAGATGTGGTACATATATACAATGGAATATTACTCAGCCATAAAAAGAAATGAAATTTGGTCATTTGTAGAGACGTGGATGGACCTAGAGACTGTCATACAGAGTGAAGTAAGTCAGAGATAGAAAAACATATATCATATATTAACGCATATATGGAATCTAGAAAAATCGTACAGGAGAACTAGTTGGCAAGGCAGAAATAGAAACACAGAGAACAAACGTATGGACACCAAGGGGGGAAAGTGGGGGTGGGGTGGTGGAATGAAATGGGTGATTGGGATTGACATATATACACTAATATGTACAAAATAGATAACTAATAAGAACCTGCTGTATAAAAAAATAAAATAAAATAAAATTCAAAAAAACAAAAAACAGGCAGCTTCTTATGGTGGGGCTAAGGTGAAGGTGTATAAGTTGAAGGACACCAGCTGCGAAGTCTGTGCATTTTGGAAGATTGAAATCATGGCAGGTCCAGAAACTGATGCCCAGTTCCAATTCACTGGTATCAAAAAATATTTCAACACTTACACTCTCTCACAGGGAGAATGAATTGTGCACTGGACACATACGAACATATTGCTTTGATAGTCTTATACTTTAAGTTAAGGTCTAAAAGAACTCCAGCTGTGAAAGCAACATAAATGGTTTCTAAACTGTACCTCATCTGTTATGCTCCCATGCCTGAAGAAGCTAATGTCAACTCATCATGTGATACTCAATTTGTACAATAAATTATGAACCTGGAAAAATAAATAGAAGAGTTAGCTGCTCAGTTATTAAAAATGGAAAACAGCTAACACTTTTTTCCAGACCACACTCTTCCAGTGGATATCTATACCCATACATAGAGCAGCAGCCCTGCTTACAAGCAACGAGCAGGTGGCCTCCAGCGGACCTCCAGAAATGGTCCACAGATGAGGAGCTCTTTCCTCCTGCTCTTGAAGATTAGAGGTTTATGAGTTGATTTGTGGCTGTAGACCCTTCCCTGAGCTCTTAACTTGCATACTTAAAGCTGAGTCTTCATAAACCAAGAGTAATAGCAAGGACAATCTCTCATTTACCCTCCACCTGGGACACTGGTCAGCCATGTGTACATACCTCACTATCTGTCATGTTCCCCAAAGCTCTGTGGTTAAGAAACTGAGCTGTAGGGCTTCCCTGGTGGTGTAGTGGTTGAGAGTCCGCCTGCCGATGCAGGGGACATGGGTTTGTGCCCCAGTCCGGGAAGATCCCACATGCCGCGGAGCGGCTAGGCCCATGAGCCATGGCCACTGAGCCTGCACGTCTGGAGCCTGTGCTCCGCAATGGGAAAGGCCACAACAGTGACAGGCCCACGTATCGCCAAAAAACTGTGCCTCTATTTCTTCACCTGTTAAGTGTGAATAATAATAGACATCTATTTCATGAGTTGTTACAAGGATTAAATGAGATCTGCATTGAAGTTGCTTGTAATAGCATCTGGAATGTTGTAAGCCCTCAATAAATATTAGCTAATATTATCACTTCTATAGCTATTCCCATGGGCAAGACTGCTGCGAACCCAGCCTACTCACTCCCAGTTAGGACAGAAAGTAGAACAAAAACTTTTCTAGTTCTTTTTAATTCTAACTCTACTTTCTCTTTTTCACCTCCAGTCTATTAACTTTATCTCTAGCCGGACCGTAATTTTCCTTACCCCTCTTTTCCATTTGCTGTGGTTGCCTCACTTACTGTTAATAGCCACGCCCTATAATCTCTATCGCTAATATCAATACCTGTACCACCACCAACACCGGGACCACCTCCACCAGCAACACCAGCACCAGGACCACCTCCACCACCTCTACCTCCACCAATACCACCACCACCACCTCAGCATCTCCAGCTCTCCCTCGAGCCTCCAAAACACCAACACCTCCATCACCACCTCCGCCATCATCATCACCACCACTATCAGCTCCGTGAAAACCATTTATTGCACTAAAAAAATAAGTTACGTGTTCAGCTTATTTTGTTTTTATTTTTGAAGGCAGTATTATATTGTACTTTTGAAGCCACTTCAAAACCTTTTTGAAACAAAGTAGGATATAAACATATAGATATATAACTAGTCATGATTTAATGAAAAGACAGAGGCAATATGTGCCACCTAAATTGTACTATAAATCTAAATGATAGTAACTTAGCAAATAATGCCATGTATGACTAGAAATTAAAAGGCATAGACTTATCTTGTTATTGTTCTTGTTTTTGTTAATGATGTGATATGTGCATAATCCCATGCAGGTTTCCCAAATTCTGGGAGACTCCATTTCTTCTTCTGTAAAATAGGGATGACGATCCTGACAACAGCATACTTTTATGGATTGTTTTTAGATGATCTGCATGAAAGTATATTGTCACAAACATAGCCTGTGTGCAAATGTCAAGCGGTACTCATTTAAGCAAATGTCCTAAAGGACCTTCACTCTAAACCACATGTGACAGAATGAGCCTTACTTTATCCAGGTTTTTGCTAAAGTGTGTTCTTAAGTGAGCTGAGGGCAAATTGGTTTTCATAGAAAGTGTGGAGCTAGAGGGACCCTCAGGATCACAGGTTCCTTGCCTGTACCTGCTCCTGCTGAGACTGAGGCCTGAATTGCCTTCCTTCTCCAAGGAGTGAGAGAGAAGCCTCCAGACAAGTGGTCAAGGATTTATCACTGTTCAGTACACACAGATCTGCCTCTCAGTCCCATGGCATGAAGTTTGTCACATCCAGCCTCTTCTCTTGCATAAATGCTATAGCCAATTAGAGATTTGATGTTCAAATCTGCCTCTAACAGTTGAACAAAATATCCATTGAGAAATAAAGTGCTCCAGATATATTAACTGTTCCCAACCTCCATTGCCCTAAATAGTAGACATAAGTAATAAAAACTATTTCAAACAGCAATTCCTGTTTCACCCCACTTGGAAAAAAATGAGATATATTTCCGCACCATCCACCCATAATGCTTGCCATAATGCTTGCCCATAATGCTTTCCCAGGAGTCCCTGGGAAATCTTGCTGAGCCCCTCACCACCCTCCATTTAGCTCCACGTCATTCTTCAGGTACGTTCAACCCAAGCCTTACGCCAGACATCACATAAAACAAAAATGGCAGCATATTCACAACCTTAGCTGTGAACTGCTGATCTCTTTCCCATTCTCCATTCTTGTTATTGATCCCTGAAGCTACTGTCCTCACTATTAATTCATTCACTATCTTCAGCCTTTGTCCTTCAAACTTGACCCTTGGCATTTTCTTCTTGGGTTCTACCTAACCACCCCCATCTCCTGCCCTCCCCTCCCACAAAGCCAGCCAAGCACTGACTCCCTTCTCTAAGCTACCTTGGTCCACCTGAGGCAGCCCCTCAGGTTCAACCCAGCTCCAAACCCTATCCACTGTCACCAATATCTTCCAGGTGGCATCTCAGCAGAGTTCACTTGAGTCACTTCACATTTCCCTACCCACTGCCACTCTTTAATTCTTGAAACTTCTTGAATAGGGAACATATTTCCTATCTGGAGAAGCTTGGTCCTAATTACCCTCTAAGAAGGCCAGAAAATGGAGCCACTGGTGTGCCCAGAAGGAAGGTCAGGCTGTACAGACACACAGCATTGTTCATTTCTTTAGCTACTTAAAGTGACTTCCTACTACATCCCCACTGAAGGTTCTTTCACAATGGAAATGAACTTGCTTTTTCTTTTCTTGGTAATATGGTAGTAGTAAATGTGGACTTCATGGAAGATTAAGTTCTATAGGAAATGTGTAGGTAGAGCAGGAAATAGTAAGAGAAGAAATACGTGTGATGGATCAAATCTCTTCATTAACAGGGGTGCCAGGCTTTGTCACTATCTACTTGGTTTGGGTCTGTGGGGCTTGAGTAGGGAGGACCCAGCTAAGATAACAGGAGGTGCTGGGGGCACAGTGGTTGAGCCAGATCCCAGCTACAGGGACCACAGGGATGAATAGCATCAAAGGCAAGAAGCAAAGTCAGTCTCAGAGACTAAACTTTGGGACTTAGAATTGAGAAATTAAGCTCTAGTGAAATCTAATTTGTCAAGCCGATGGGAGAGTAGGTTAGGATGGGATGGGGCTGATGGGGACGTCCACAGCAAATGCCTAAAACAGCAGTAGACGTGTTAGTCCTGCCTTCATGGACTAATGGGGGTCTGATGGAAGGGTCCACCTGGCTTATTATAGGCTTTTTAATTTATTCATGTATTTAGACCTTCCTCCAGAGAGTTTTCAAGAAGGTTCAATCTTGTATGGAAAACACCACCACAGAACATTGTAGAATTGTCTCATCTCATTAATTCTGATAAATTCAGGGGAAAGATCAGTCTGCATTAGAGCCTGGTCTAAATTAAAGAAAAAAATTAAAGAAACACCATTTGGTAGTGAGTTCTTCAACACTGCTTGAAGTCACAAGCTATGTGAATATTGAATAGAATGTGAGAACAGCAACTTAGGCACTAGGTTAGAGTGGTGAAGGGAAGGGGTGTTGTAATAACTGACTCAAGGTTTTTCCCTTCATATTCAGAGATCCTAGATTCTAAGTGCGCATAAAAGCACACAAATATTTATGTCTGTGAATACCTAGAAGATTAATTAGGCTAGTTCTGTACAGCCCATGACTAAAAGTAAGGAAACAATTTTGGCTCTACCCAGGAAGTATTCTCTGCTGGATCTCTCCAAATAAAGAGGATCACTGTGCAAGACAGCAAGCTTCCCACCCGGAGTATCCAAGATAAGATGGAGAGGCAGTTGAAGGGGATATTGTAGAGGGAGTTAAATGGCAGTAGTCACACGTAATGACCCTAGACTCCATGGTTCTGGAAAATAACATAAATAACTACTACTCTGTTCGAAGAACTAGAAAGCAGCAGGCTTATAACCCTTGTAAACTTGATTACACTATTAATTTGTTTGGTTAATTCTTCTTTATGTAGTTGGAGCACATCCTTGGCCAAAATTACCATTACTTCAGCATTGGTGGCATTTTAATTTAGGAGGATTTTATCACATCACCAAATAATCTAATTGTAATTCAATTTGCAGCTAGTACTTACCCCACCAAAAAAAAAAAAAAAATAGTAGGGGAGGAAGCTTTCTACTTTCTGATACACATGACCTGGATCTAAATTATAGACTGATTTATAGCTGTTCAAAAAAAAAGGTGTTATTCAGGGAAGATTTGTATATTGTATAAAGGACCAAAATGAACCTAGTAATTACAGAAATGTCGATTAAATTGTCTGTGGTGTGGACATGGCCTCCACCACACTCACTTTCAGTCCAGAGAGCAGACCTGATTACCTGGCTGACTATTTTTCAGCATCCTCTGCCGCTAATGCTGATTGCAATGGAATCAATATTTACTCAACAGCCAATGTGTGTTATATTAGGAAACAGAAAAAATAACCCAGAACAAACATTCAACTCAGTTCAAAGAGCTGTGAAATCCTCTCCTTGAGGTTATTATATTTCTCTGCAGGTAAAGGCAGAAATAACCCGCTCCTACCTGGGTTGCGGGTGCTCTTGGGGCTCTGGAAACACAATGCACGGCAGCAGTGGCAGGGCTGCAGGCCCACACAATGGTCGTGGATTAGTGTCTCCTCAGCACCTCAAGACAATAGACACAGAAAGAAGCCTTGTGCCTCAGACTGCCATCTGTGGGTCTGAATATTCACCATGTGCAGGGCCAGCTCCCTCCAGCTCAGCCCTGGCTCTCCATTTTATTTGTCCCATGAGTTCCATGTGCCCAGATAGAAGCCACCAGGGGCAGTGTGTTTATTTCATTTTCGGCCAGATTAGAGTCTCCAAGAGAGAGGTTAGTTGTTTCTGCAAAGCCCATGAAAGTCAGGATGAGAAACGGCTCCTGTAGGTGGCCGGCCAGTGTGCCTCCTTCTTCCTTTCGCATTGAGAGCAGCCTGGGCTGGGAGCTCCTTTTCTCCCTGCAGTCCTTGCCTTTCCCTGCACCTGACCCAGGTAGCACACTTCTCCACCTGGTTCTCTCTTACACTTCCTTGAAGACTCAGCAAGCCTTCCCTGCCTCCCCAGTGCTCCCACCCCTTCCTGTGTCCCCATCATACCCAGGCTTCCTCCTGGTACAATTTGGAGCCTGTGGGCAGAATCTGACCCTGCCCATCTCTCTCCCCACTAGACTGGAGCTCCTTAAGGATGATGACAGTGTCTTGTCATCTCTGCTTCCAGTACCTCGCCCATAGTAGGTGCTCATCAAATATGTTCTGAAAAGACAAACCAGATGCTTGGAATTGACCAACAGTTGGCAGTTTTAGATGTAAATATTTCTCTAAGAGAAAGAAGCCTCATTTATGCCTTCCTGGAACCCACTGGGGTGCTTAACTTTCCAAAGAGAGGGTTTGATGAGATGCATGCCCCTGAGGTCCCTTCTGGAAGACAGTGTGGTTTCTAAGATACATCCCCACCACCACCATCACTGCCCTGGGAAGCAGGGCACCATGTTAGCAACTCTAATGCACGTGAGTGACACAGCCTGCAGAACCCCACCTGGGCTCCTCCATTTGCCCTGTAGCCAGACCTCATGCAGAGTCCACGTCCCTTCCATGGACCCAGTGCTTCTCACCCGGCCAGCTCTGTCACAGCCTCTAGACATTCTCCTCCATCTCCACCCAAGGAACTGGGTTACTGAGACCCTTTTAGGAGTGATCTAGTCAAGTGTCCACAAGGTTTCCAATCTTCTGAAATGCCTTCTCCGTAATAACCAATAAAGGACCCCCGTTAACCTTATATGGTTCTCCCACCTCTTCAGTCTTAAGAGTCCTGCTCAGTTGTCAAGGTTAATGCTACTTTGCTGAAGGCTTGAGTATTAAGGAGAGACGCTGCAGTCCTCTTTCTAGTTTCTTTCCCGTGCCCTTCCAGAAAGAATCTTTAGTGTGGTCTCTCTCTTCTCTTGGCCCTCTCATGCCTCCATGCTGAGGGGGTATGTTCCCAATTGTACATCTTTTCTCCCCTTTTCTTTTGCCAGTTCCAGAATCACAAAATCCAGGCTCCTGGTCTGTGAAGGAAACACTAAAAATCCCTTAAAATTCAGAAAGCAATTGGTCTGCTCAAGCTGGCTACTCTTTGACTCTTGCACACAGAACAAGATAGCCCTTATCACCCTAATTTTTGCTGTTCTGGAAGAAACTCAGGGGCTAACACTGCCACCACCTAACAGCCCAAAAAGCATTTTCCTAAATAAAGTAGGAGCTTCCCTTTGCCAAGGACACCTTTCCACAGCGCACTCCCCCTTTACTCTCCAGCCTTGAATATAGAAATGGCTCCCAATTATTTAAATAGCAAACGTTACTTTTCTGTTTGTTGATATAGCTCTATCTGTGGCTTTGTTTCATGGGACCCAGGGGAGGAGAAATCCACAGCCTCCACCAAGAAAAACTTTCACAGTGCCATCTGCTCAATGTGGAGGAAACCTCAGTCAGAGAGCTTGAAAAGGAGACCCGAGAGATCATCTCCTCCACCCTCCTGCCCCCTGAGCTCATGCCCCTCTGCCACAGCATCCAACAGGCTTCCCTCCCATTCCAAAGTCTCCCCCAAGCCTTCCTTGATGTAACATCCTCAAATCACCTTTGCTAAAGTCTCCTCTTACTGAACTCAAGCTCACTTCCTCTCTGTCCCACAGGAAGGATGACTAGTCAGCAACCTCCTTCAATGACTGTTTCTTCATTATAAGATCAGGGAACAGCTAGTTGGATGGTATAAACACAAATTCCACCTTCTGGGAGCTCAGACTAAGAAAAGAGGAAAAGCACTCCTGTCTGGGGGAACTCCAATTCCAATGGAAGGCATGCAGGGTAACAGGGCATGTGCAAGTGAAAAGAGACCCAGTAGAAATTGAGGCTGCATTTACCGGCTGTCCATTCATTAGTGTGTTCAGCTCTTGCAAGAGAAGCTTGGGTAGTAATGTGGATAGGAACAGCTAACACTTTCCTACCCTTATGACATGGCAGACACTGTTCTCTCTTCCCAACGAATTGCCCTTGAGATAATTAGCTTTAACTACATTTTACCGATGGAGAAACTGAGGCACCATAAAAGTGATGATTTGCATATGGTTAGTTGACTTTAGCTACCTATCTAGCCTTGCCACCTAGATATGAGATCCTAGAAGAGAGGAGCCTTGTCGGTAGGCAGTGCTTGCTACCCCTAGAGACTAGAACCAAGGGAATTGACATATCCAGCAGGCTATGAAGTGCATAACTGTTAATAAGTCTCTCTAACCAGATTCTCTCTCCAAAAGCAAATGGTCTCTCCTAGCCAGATTCAAGCAAGTATTGAGCATTTGGTACCACATGCACTTTGAAAAGTCACATCAAACATTCTTTATATTGAAGGCAAGTCTAAATGCAGAAGTAAATAAAAAATAAGCTATCACTCCTTCAAATATTAAGTAAACAAGAAGCAAGATAAATCCCCATTGCCCTTCTAACAGCTCTGTATTTGGCCCCAGAATACCTGGAAATAGCCAAATACATAACACTGTCAACAGTATACATAACCCTGATTACACAATTTATCAGGATACACTGTAGTCACTTATTTGTCCATCTCTCTGTCCCAATGGACTACGAGCTCAAAGGGAGAGTTTGGATCCCCAATGCCTGGAGTAATCATTGCTAAATATTTTTTGAATGAGTGGATGAACAAATTAATAAGTAAAAGAAGAAACAAACGAGTGAATGAAATGTAGATATGTCCCCCAAACACCCCCAAGTATGTAAATTATATACTAAGTAAATCTCAAAAATGGGATTATATAAATGCTAATGAGCAGTTTGACTTTAGTTTGATTATTTTTCTAAATTTATTTTTCCTACAGAAAGATGACTTCAGAGATAGGGACCCAGGACTGCCAGGTGATTGATTGCCTGTAGGACCAATCGGAGCTCCCATTTGTTCCAAAACTGATGGCTCCAGCCCCACCGTGGTGGTGCAGTTTTTCATTATATGAAATGGAAAAGTGATTTAATAATTCTTTCTGTCTTATATTGCTTTAAAGAATTTCAGACAGTTAAAACTTGCATGGATTTTTCCACCATCTGTGTGAGAGTGGGGAAAAAAATGCTGATTGTGTTTTTCCTATTTTTAATACGAGCCAGATGAAACAAAAAGATTGTTTCCCTGCAAACTATAGGTCAAGTACCTATAGAGGCTCGGGGATGCTCTGTAAGTTATCATATTATCTTTCTTTCTTGACAGGATACCATTAGGTGGTGTATCATTTCAACATTTATTATCTTTCATGTTCTTTTATCTTCACACTAGGATTTCATTTAAAATTCCAATCTATGCATTTGGTTTCATTATACAGCACTGTCTTTTACCAAACCAATTTTTGAATGGCTTTCAATATTCTTCAGTTTCACATTTGTCATATCAGCCTGAAACAGTGCCCTAGTTATGTCTGTTTTAGCTTGTTAAAAAGAAACATATCCAGGGAATGAAGTGTTAGGAGATCACACCTTTAAAGGTAAGTGTTACGCGTCCTGGAGAACTGGAAAACACTCAACTAGGAAAGGCAACCATTATAGAAAATAAAACAAAAATGTTGAAACCACATGTAACAACTGGTGTTCGTTTTTAGAAAATCGTCAATTATGTTAACATCTGGAAACATTCCGTAAACTGCCGCAGTTTTCTCCTACGGCCCATGTGGGGATCTGTCCTGATTCACAAATGGGGTTGCCGTACCCAAATGTGAAGTGGTCCAGAGTTTTCCTTGCTTTCAAAGTCAGCAACATAAAGAGCTTCTAGCTGAATATAAAAATATTCATAAAAAGAAGAAGCTTTCAGCTTAGTTTCCACTTAGTTGAAAACAGGACAGCCAACGTTTGCATGACTACCAGTGGCCTTCTGAAGCATCTTGACACTGTCTTAGGATGTTCTGAGGACTTTTTCAGGATTTATTTGGATGTCATTATTTCTACCATAGCTTTACTAAGCTAAAGAGATTTGCATTTCAGGAAATTTGAAGGATTTTGGACAACAGCTTGTAAGTCTCTGTTGCAATGGTGTCAATTAGAGTTGCATGAAGCATAACAGATTGGCTGGACTGAGATGTGTTATTTCAACAGAACCAGACACCAGTAAGGTCCTGACATCATCTTAAACATGCTTTCCACAAGATATTGCTCTTCCCGCATCATACTGACAAAGGCAAGAGCCTTCAAACCTCGTTCACTTACCCAGATGACAGGACGGATTCAGCACCCTTTGGTAAAACAAGAAAACTCAGGTTACACGTTTATTAGGGCTACCATTATAAATTACCACACATTGGGTGGCTTAAAACAACAGAAATTTAGTCTCTCATGGTTCTGGAGGCTAGAAATCCGACTCCAAGGTGTCAGCAGGCCTGCGTGTCCTCTGAAGCCTCTAGGGAGACATCCTTCCTTGCTTCCTCCAGCTCCTGGTGGTGGCTGGCAATCCTGGGCATTCCTTGGCTGGTAGATGCATCCATCACTCCAATCTCTGCTTCCTTTGTCACATGGCCTTCTTCCCCGTCTGTATCTGAGTCTCTGATATTTCTCTCCATTTAAGAACACCAGTCATTGGATTTAGGGCCCACCCTAATCGAGTATGACCTCATCCTAACTAATTATAAAAATCTGTAAAGACCCTGTTTCCAAATAAGGTCACATTCTGAGATTCTGGGAGGGCATGTACTTTGGGGAGACGCTATTCATTCCAGTAGAGAGATCAATCATGGTCTTGGAGAGCTTTGTCAGTTTTCTCAGTCCTGGTTGAGCTTTGAACACAAAACACACAACAACCTCTCTAACAGGCCCCTTCCAAGGTCTTCTTAAGTCTCATAGTACTATTCAGACAACAAAGACAGAATTTGAAACTTCTGAACCACACATTTGCATTGGATCCAGTGCTCTCTTTGCCTCTAGAATAGGTTAACATTTTCTACTTTGGAAATCTAACCTTTACAGGGCTTTGGCTGGCAACTACAGCCAAATTGGTCTCAGACCTTAAGACCAGGTGGGATGAGTTGAGGAGGAATTCATTAATGGTACAAGATTTTCATATACCGCTTGGATTGAATACCAGTCTAGATAGGAAGTGCTTGACAAAAGTAGAATTGAAGGCTAAATCACGGTTTGATTGCTTGGACAATTTTGGATAATTACACTGGTTTAAGTTAAGCCATAAAAGAGACTCAAAATAATAGTGACTTAAATAAGGCAGGTTTCTCACTTTCTGCAACCTAGAAGTCCAGAGGTAGGTAGATATCTATGTAGTATGGAATCCTTAGGGACCTGGGCTCCTTCAACTCCCCACCCGCTCACCCTAGCAAGGCGAGCCCTCATCTTCATGGTCCAATATGGCAGCATCCATTTTCCAACATAAAAAGGTAATGAAAAGAGCACTTGCAAGATAACTTTTAACTCTGGATCATATGGGTCAGGCACCCTAGATCAGCTGGTCACTCCTCCAGTGGCGCCCAGCCATTTCTAGCCTATATTCTGAGTTTATATGTCGAATCCATGAAAGATATGTATCTTGATGTCCTGCTGAAGAAGCAGCAGGCACCTGTCTTTATTCAACACGTAAGGATACTATTCTTATTTTTAATAACCTTTTTGAGGTATAATTTGCATAAAATGAAAAGAATATACACATTTTTTGAGTGTATAGTTTGATGAGTTTTGACAAATATGGATATCTCTGTAACCACCACCCCAATCAAGGTATAGAATATTTCTCACACTCTAAAACCTCCCTCATGACCTTTGTAGTCAATCCTTCCTCCTGGTCCCAGGCAAACATTGATGTGATTTCTATCAATATAGTTTATTTTTTCCTGTTTTAGAACTTCATATAAGTGGAATCAGACACTGCATGTTCTTTTCTGCCTGGCTTCTTTTACACAATAAACCCCTTTTGAGGTTCATCCATGTGATTGTGTGTAGCATGAATTTGCTCCCTTTTTATTGGAGAGCAGTATTCCATTGTATGGATGTACCATAATTTGTTCATCCATTACATTACTGATGGACATTTTGACTGCTTCCAGTTTGGGGTTATTAGGACAAAGCTGCCATAATCAGCCTTGTATAAATCTTAGTGTGGGCACATGTTTTCATTTCTTTTGGGTATATACCTAGGAGTAGAATTGCTGGGTCATGTAGTAAACATATGTTCAACTTTATAAGAAACAAAAATTGTCTTCCAAAGCAGCAGTACCATTTCACACTGCCACCATATGAGATTTCTAGTTTTTCCTCAAATCTACCAGAATTTGGTTATCAGTCTTTTTACTTTTAGCAATTCTAATGGGTATATAGTGGCACCTTATTGTGATTTTAATTCACATTTCCCTGATGATTAACAATGTTGACCACTTGTTCTTATGCATATCGATCATTTTATATCTTATTGTGTTAAATGTTCAAATAATGTGCCCATCTTTATTAGGTTGTTTGTTGTCTCAATATTGAGTTATAAAAGTTCTTTATATATTCTGGACACAAGTCCTCTGATACATTTATGAATGGTGCATATTTTCTTCTAAGGTTGTAAAGATGTTTTTCCCATGTTTTCTTCTAGAAGTTTCATAGTTATAATTTTTACAATTAGGTCTATGATTCATTTCAAGTTTATCTCTTTGTATGGCATAAGTTAGAGGTTGAAGTTGTATTTTGTTTTTGTTTTTGTTTCTCCTTATGAATGTCCAGTTCTTATAGCATGGCTTGTTAAAAGGAGTATACTTTCTCTGTTGAATTAACTTGGCATCTTCGTTGAAAATCAATTATTCAAATATATATGTGACTAGTTATGAACTCTCTATTCTGTCCCATTGAACTTCTATCTTTACACAAGTACCACACTGTCTTAATTTTTATATCTTTGTCTTGAGCCTTTAAATGGGACAGTGTTTGTCCTCTAACTTTCTTCTTCCTTATCAAAGTTGTTTTGGCTCTTCTGTGTTCCTTGCATTTCTGAATAAATTTTAAAATCAGCTTGCCAATTTTTAAAATAAAAAGACCACTGGTAATTTTTTCTAGAAATTGACAATGTGATTCTACAATTTTTATAGAAATACCATGAATCTAGAGTAGCCAAAACAACTTTGAAAGAGAACGAAGTTGGAGGACAAATACTGCCTGATTTTAAGTCTTATTATAAAGCCTTAGTAACCAAGACTATGGGATATAGTACACAGCAAAACCACATAAACAGATCAATGGAACAGAATAGAGAGTTTAGAAATAGACTCACACATATGTAGACAATTGGTTTTTAACAAAGTGGCAAAAGCAGTTCAGAACAAATAGTGCTGGAACAACTGGACATCCATATGCGAATAGATATATATATATTTTTTCCAATTTTAACAGATACTTTGCCAAAAGAGATATATGGATGGTAAAAAGATTCTCAATATCTGTTATGGACTGAATGTTTGTGTTCTCCCCAAATTCATATGTTGAAGCCTGACCCTCCAATGTCATAGTATTTGAAGATAGGACCTTTGGGAGGTAATTAGGGTTAGATTAGGTCATAAAAGTGGGGCCCTCATGATGGGATTAGTGACCTTATAAGAAGAGGAAGGGTTCTCCCTCCTTCTTGCTCTCTCTCTTCTCCCTTTCACCATTCAAGTGCACACATTGAAAAATGGCCATATGAGAACATAGCAAGAAGGTAGCCATCTACAAGACAGGAAAAGAACCTCACCAGAATCCAATTATTCTGGCACCCTGATTTTGGACTTCAAAACTCCAGAAGTGTGAGAAAATACATTTCTGCTGTTTAAGCCACAAAAAAATCTATGTTATATGGCAGCCCTAGTAGATTAAAACAATATTATTAGTCATTAAGGAATGCAATTTAAAACTACAATGAGAATTCTAAAATTAAAAAAATTTTTTTTTCTTTTCTTTTGCGGTACGCGGGCCTCTCACTGTTGTGGCCTCTCCCGTTGCGGAGCACAGGCTCTGGACGCGCAGGCTCAGTGGCCACAGCTCATGGGCCTAGCTGCTCCGCGGCATGTGGGATCTTCCCGGACCAGGACATGAACCCGTGTCCCCTGCATCGGCAGGCGGACTCTCAACCACTGCACCACCAGGGAAGCCCTAAAATTAAAAATTTTATTAGAAAATTTTGTTAAAATTCTACTAGAGTTCTAAAATTGAAAAGATGTTTACATCCTTACCAACACCATACTAAGTGTTGGTAAGGATGTAAACAAACTAGAACTCTTATATACTGCTGGTGGGAGTATAAAACCATATGACCCTTCTGGACAACCATTTGGCAATTGCTTAAAACTCTACATATACATCTGCTGTATAAGTCAGCCCTTCTGCTTCTAGGTACTTGCTAAAGAGAAATGGAAGCATATGACCAAACAAATATTTGTACATACATCTCATAGTAGCTTTACTGGAAATAGCTCCAAACTGAAGCAATCCAAATGTCTATCAACAGGTAAATGCTTAAAAACATAGCGGTATATCCACTCAATAGAATAATGATTAGCAATAAAAAGGAAAGAATATTAATCTAACACAGTGTGCCAGGCCAAAAAAATGCACAGGGGATATGGGGAGGAAGTTGTCTTGCACAGGGAAACCATCATGGGCAAAAGCTTGACAATGAGAGATACCCTAGGTTATGCCTTTCCCTATGCATCTGCTAATGACTTTTCACCATAAAGCCTCTTGAAAAGTTGTACCACTTCCCAGATAGCAACTTTTTATTCAGTATAGCAAGTTGTTCAGTCCAAAAACTCCAAATACACATGTTATAAGAAATGAGATTTCAGCATTATGATTTCAGGAAAAGACTCACTCATCAATTCACTTGACACCACAGGTTCTAGTAAGAATATCATCAGGGACAAATTTGAATTCATATGTGAATAAATGCAAAGCATTTTGGTTTGTGTACACCAAGCAAGAGAGATGAAGAGGTGGCAGCTTCTCTATTCCATGTTCATTATGGACATGTGTTATTTCCATGCTTTAGTATAATTGGTCTTTATTTTGGTTAAAGGTGTTTGCTAAGCAAGGGACAAATACACAATGGGGACTAATTCCAATTAGGGACACACTCCAAAGTGAAATTCCAATTTTACTCTCTCTCCCTGCTCTTTAAGATGCTCCAAGTATATAGTCCCCAACCCCTGGGAAACTGTCACCCTTCCCCAGGAGAACGTTCATCCAGGGCCATCTTGCTCGCACCATCTTGACTGCAGTGGGTCCCCTCTCACCACAACCAGCAGGGGATGTGGATCTTTGAGCTTGATTCTCTCCCCAGGGAAAAAGGGGGCAGCAAGCAGTCAATGCCCAAATGTTCTGCTGCAGGAGTGGAAAGAGAAAACCATGAACTCCTTCCGGTTATTCTCTTGTTTGTATACGTATCTATAGAAAATTGGTAACGGTACTACATTTCTATAATAGCTCCTGGTTTGCCTGCCCCACTGAATCTCCCTCCAGCCTCATTCCACACTTCCAGTCCATCCATCTCCCCCTCGTTTCTCCTCACACATGTCTCTTGCCACGTGAGGTCTTCCCAGCCACTCCCGCATCTCCACTCTGTTCCTACCTCTCTCCTCAGGGTCTCCCGGCTCCTTCCCTCACCCTCTTTGTCTGTTTCAAAGTTCAGGGCTTTGAGGCCCACAGCATGCCTCTCTTCTCTGCTGTACTTTTGTACTTATATATAATGACTATAAATGTAGCCCTAGATTGTTCATCGAGGGTTTCATTTTTGTTCCCCGTTAGATCCAGTGAAGGTCAAGGTTTTCCACATCCTAGTGTGTAGCATATAGTGGGTGCTCTGTGGATCTGAGAAGAGACATTAGGAGCATTGTGCACAAGTCTTACATTATCTGTAGTGCTACCAATTAGCTGTGTAACTTGCTTAATGCTCTGAAACCCAGTTTGTCCCCTATATACCTGCAAGACAGAGGGATAAAAACAAAAGTATTGATCTCTGCCAGACTGCACTGGCAGAGGGCATATCATATATCATTTTAAATCATAAAGCCTCTTCTAATGTTTCCTTTCCAGAATTTTCTCTAAATGGTCCAATCTAAAAACTGACCTTCAAAAGTCCATCAGATTCTATGGACCACCTGTACTTGTAGTTGAACCCCCATGCCCCACTGTTGTCATCACCACAGAAACACTCACACCACACACTTGGACTGGTACCTAGAACACAATTATTGTTTGATAAAAGCTCAAGGATTGGCTTTTCATACATGTGTTTAGCAAGGTCATAGAAGAGATGGAGCAAAAGATTCAGACAAGGAACAATGGAAAATATTATGCCACTATGTAAGTGCTCCAGAGGTGCAGAAATCAGCATATCTGAGATAGTCTAGAGAGGAACGTCACTAGGGGCAATGACCTGAATCAAGCTGAGGAGATGTGGTGCTGAGCAGGAAATTCCCCAGTTGGCTTGTTACACCAGGCTTGACAGCCCCAAGGAGCCAGTGGAAACTCATGTCATTAAGAAGCTCTTGCTTCTTACATTGCTAATGTGATACATTGCTAATGGGAATAACCCCACCTTGGTGGGATTAGAGAACGCCGTTTAGACTTGACAGCTCGACCCCTTCATTTTTCGGGTAAAAACCCTGGGACCCAGGAGAGGGAAATCACCTTTGCAGGATCACGGAGTTAAACTTGAAACTGACTCCCTGCACTAACTTCATTTCCTCATCCCCATTCCCTGGCAAACCCAGGTAACTCCCTCCAAACTTTCTCTGCCATTACCTCCAGGCCACTAGGGACAATTTGCAGTCCCTACCTTACTTGCTGTCTAGGAATCATCCGGCACATTTAATGTTTCCTCTTCTCTTGAAACACCCCTCCTCTGGTTGCCATGATTCCAGCCTCTCCAGTGGCTTCTTAGCAGTTGTCTTGGCAGGGGCATCCTCAAGCCTCAGTCCCTGCCCCTCAGCCCCTCCCTATGTAGTTGTATCCTCTACCACAGGGTCAGTATTCCCAAGTCAATATCTCCATCTCAGTCCCTTGTCTCACTCCAGGACTCGAGACTCATGTATCCAGCTCCCCAGTGCACCTCTTCTTAGACATCTTACAGGAATCTCAAAGTTGACACAGCCCAATCTGAGCACCCCCACACTGCCCTCCCTCCATTCTTCTCCATTTCAGGAAGGATGCCACAATACCCTGTGCCTCAACCAGAACCCTGGGCATCATCCTTGACACCAACAGTTCCCTCTCCAAGTCATGTCCATCCTGCCTCCTATACACCTCTCACATCAGCCTACTTCTCTCCACCTCCACAGACAACACCCTGGTCCAGCCCACCCCCATTCCCCACCTGGACACTGCAACAGCCTGCTTACTTCCACCCCTGCCTGCATCCCCTGTGCCACAAAGCATCCTCTATGACAGGCAGAAAGATTTTTTAAAGTGAAAATCAGAGTCTGCTCCTCCCCATTTAAGATCCTTCAGTTAATTTCATCCCATCACCCTGCATTTTCTGGTCCCTGCCGACCTCTTCTTTCTCATTTTATAATGCTCCCCATTTTCCCTCCCCACCACCCATCACATACAGACACTTATCTTGTTCCAGACACTTTTAGTTCTTTGAATTTCACCAAGGTCTTTCTTGCTCTGGGGGTTTGCACAAGCTGCTCCTTCCTCCTGACCCACTCCTTCCCCCTCATTCCAGATTACTATCCATCCCTCAGGTTCCAGCTTAGAAAGCACACTGTCTGGGCAGCCTCCCTTGGCCCCCCAAAGAGGCTGGGTCTCTAGGATGTTGCTCTCACAGCACTCTTTCTCCTCAATCGTCATGTCACCACAGTGATCTGAAAGGACTTGGCGATGTGTGCCTCATCCCCTGTAGACTGTAGCTCCAGGAGGATAGAGCTCATGTCTGCCTGGTTTATTCCTGTGCCCCAGGTGCCAAGCACGGAGCAGGGCATGTAGCAGGTGCTCAGCAAGCATTCTGGAAAACTGAGTGATGTGATGTCTGTACGTAGGTCTAGCAGCAGGCCGCTCTTCCTGTCTTTCTCCTTGGTCTCCCTTTAAGAAGACGGCATCGTGACGTCTGATTTATCCAACTCATCCACTTTGTAATGTTGGGCTCAAGTTTGGGGACAGGCCAAGTGAACGGATGGCCCTGGAAGACGGCTCTGGAAAGGCAGACATTCAGTGAACAGTATGCACTGGGCACTGCACAGCAGACCCAGAAGACTTCATGGGGGAGGCTAACGGAACAGCAGACACATTCCCTGCCCTAGAAAAGCTTAACGTTCTCAAGAAAGAACTGAACTGAGGCCTATGAAATAAAAGACCTGGAAACAAGAAAGCTGACTTTTAGCACAGTATATCTGCTACCCTTAGCAGCTGGATGTCCTTGGCAAGTTACTGAACCCCTCTGTAAGCCTCAGTCTCTCCACCTATAAAAAGGAAATAAGAATTCCTGTTTGGAGAAAGACAAATAGCATATGATATCATTTATGTGTGGAATCTAAAAATACGATAAAAATGAACTTATTTACAAAACAGAAACAGACTCACAGACAGAAAACAAGCTTATGGTTACCAAAGGAGGAAACGGGGGAGGGATAAATCAACAGTTTGGGATTAACAGATACACACTATTATATATAAAATAGGTAAACAACAAGGACCTACTGTATAGCACAGGGAATTATATTCAGTATCTTGTAATAACCTATAACGGAAAAGAGTCTAAAAAAGGAATATTTATAAAACCGAATCACTTTACTGTATACCTGAAACTAACACAACATCGTAAATCAACTATACCTCAATAAAAGTAATTTTTTTAATTAAAGAAAAGAATTCCAGCTTGGCCTGCATCAGAAGGCCACCATAACAATAAAGAGGTGTGTGTGAAGTAGTTATGTAAACTGTAATCCACTGCTCAAGAGTGAGGGAGGCTACAACAACTGGACCCGACATTCATGCAAAAGCAGGAACACCAAAGCAGAGGAGGAAATCACTGAGGCCTCCGCTTAAGTGAATCTGGCAGGGGGTTCTTTGTCTGTCCAGAAAATTCAAGTGTCCCTGACACCGCAAATTACCTGGGCTCTGGACAGATGCAGCATCAGGACTCCCTATTCCAGGAGGACTCCAGGGCCCCAAGAGGTCCCTGAGTTTCCACAAAGCAGGCTGGATAGCGCTGCTTCTCCCTGAAAGCAGCTAGGCTCCCATAGGAGAGCTTGCTGTTCTCCTCAGGTGGGGCTGGTTGAAAGCTATTGCCTCTAATTACAGCTTTCTGTAGCATCCTCCTTCCTTTACTCAGGGACCCAGAACCCATGGCTGTCTACTGGATAATAACACAAAATCCTTCTGACTCACTTCAGATCCTTAGCCTAAACTCACCGGGAAGATGGTTGAATTAGCCCTAATTTGTAGAACCCAAATGTTTTCTGTCTCCAGGACTCCCTAAAGTCTTCAAATTCGAGGAACCACTCTTACTTTTAATTCCCATTCACCCACCCAATCCAGCAGATTCTGATGTGCCAAGGGTCCAGGGAGGCAGTATGTCAAAGTTAGAAAGTGTGATGGCTTTGGAGCCAGATACCTGATTCTGATCTCAGCCCTATCACTTCCTGGCTATGTAAACTTGGGTAAATTGCTTAACCTCTCTGGGCTTAAATTTTTTCATCTCTAAGATGTTATGAGACTTCACTGAATACATGTAAAGATCTCAGAGCAGTTCTTGGCCATAGTAAATGCTGGATAAGTATAGCAATTTTGTTACTATCAGAAGACAGGTCATGCATAACAGCTGAACACTCTCTGAGCTACAAAGTCCTGGACCCTTTGTGTTGGGAGCCTGGAGCCTCTTGACCCATGAACCTGAGTTGACAAGCCCCACACATATTTTCTTCTCTCTCATATGAAAATCTCTGGTATGAAAGTCCTCAGCACCAGTATTTGACTGGGAGATGCTTACCCAGCTAAGGGGATAGGGTGGTGGTTCTTAACCTTGGCTATATACTAGAATCACCAGGGGGGCTTTAAAAAATTCCTCATGCCTAGGCCCCACCCCCAGAGATTCTGCTATAATTTATTCTGTGATTTGACCTGGGCATTTGGAAGCTTGGAATGCTTCCCAGGTGATTCCAATATGCAGCCAAGGTTGAAACTACTGATGCAAGATAAAGTTACAACTCCGTGGTGGGAAGTAGGCTTTTCCCAAGGCAGGGGGAGGTATTATCATTTCCACTGTCAATCTTCCAAGACAGAGATGGACCCTCAGCCAGGAAATTGCAACAACTTGGAGACTGGTATTAAACTTGCAGATTGGGAATTCTCATCTCTTTCTGGGCTTTGTGGTCTTAGGTCTGGTGTCAAGTTCAAAGGCAGCCTCTTCCACTGGAAATTAGGCTGGAGACCAGGCAAGGTGTCAGTGGCCTTGAAAAAGTGGCTTGGTTGGATTGTTCAGGCTCTCTCAATAAGGCTGCAATCAACTTAGATTACAGTCATCTAAAGGCTTGATGAAGACTAGAGGACCCTTTCAAATGTGACTCATTCAATGGCCATTGGCAAGTTTCAGCTCCTTGCTTGTTATTGGCAGGAGGACTCAGTTCTTCACCATATGGATGGACCTCTCCATGGGGCAGCTTGAGGGTCTTTGCAACTTGGCAGTTGATTTCATCCAATGCAAGTGAGAGGGAGAGACAGGGACAGAGAGAGGCAGACAAGGGAGCAGGAAGGAGGAAGCTTCAATGTATTTTATGACCTAATCTCACAAGCGATACATCACTTCTGCCACATTTGGTCACTAGAAGCAAGTCACTAAATTCAGCTCACACTCAAGGAGAGGGGAATTAGGCTCCAACTCGTGAGGGGAGAATGGTCAAAGAATGTTTGGACACATTTCACAACCACCACACTCTCCATCCTCAGGTTTCAGGTGAAATTACTTCCCTTCCGGGAAAATGTCTCTGACTCTGAAGTGTGAAATTGGGATTCAAGGTCGTCCTCTGGCCCTTCCACCACACCCTTTGCCTACCTCTGTCACCATACTTTGCTCTCTGCTGAACTGACGGTTTCTAATCCCATCTTGAAAAAATAAATAAAACTGGGAATTTCTAAAGGACAGAAACTGAGTATTTATTGTCATATTCCCCATGTCTGTCATAGGATTTGTTACTGAGAAGATTCTCAAAGTGCTCATCAGAGAATGGACCCAGCTCTATGAGTAGCTAAGGTATCTGGGGTGAGAAGGGCCTCCCTTCATTTGGTTCCTAGCTGGAGGAGTCTTGCTCAAGCTTCTTTACAGCAGAGAATCTGGCTTCTAAGAGAGCAGGGAAGCTGGCAAGTCTCTTAAGGGTTTGGCCTAGAATGACACAGTGTCACTCTCCCCACACTGTGCAAGTCACAGGGCCAGCCCAGATTTAAGTGTAGAGGAAAGGGACTCTCCTTCTTGACAGGAAGAATGGTCTGTGTTTACTCCTGAACAAAATGCTAGCAAACAGAGTCCAACAACACACTAAAAGGATCATACACAATGATCAAGTGGGATTTATCTCAGGGGTGCAAGGATTCTTCAGTATATGCAAATCAATCAATGTGATAAACCACATTAACAAATTAAGGAATAAAAGCCATATGATCATCTAAATAGAGGCAGAAAACATTTTTGACAAAATTCAACCTCAATTTATGATAAAAACTCTACAGAAAATGGACATAGAGGGAACCTACCTCAACATAATTAAGGCCATATATGACAAACCCACAGAAAGCATCATACTCAATGGTGAAAAACTGAAAGCATTTCCACTAAGATCAGGAACAAGCCAAGGATGTCCTCTCTCGACACTCATTCAACATAATTTTGGAAGTCTTAGCCATGGCAATCAGAAGAAAATGAAATAAAAGGAATCCAAATTAGAAAAGAAGTAAAACTGTCACTGTTTGCAGATGACATGATACTATACATAGGAAATCCTAAAGATGCCACCAGAAAACTATGAGAACTAATCAATCAATTTGGTAAGGCTGTAGGTTACAAAATTAATGCACAGAAATCTCTGGCATTCCTATACACCAACAACGAAAAATCAGAAAGAGAAATTAAGGAAACAATCCCATTTACCATTGCAAGAAAAAGAATAAAATACCTAGGAATAAACTTGCCTAAGACTTGTACTCAGAAAACTATAAAACACTGATGAAAGAAATCAAAGATGACATAAACAGTTGGAGAAATATACCATGTTCTTGGACTGGAAGAATCAATATTGTGAAAATGACTGTACTACCCAAAGCAATCTACACATTCAATGCAATCCCTGTCAAACTACCAATGGCACTTTTCACAGAATTAGAACAAAAAATTTTACAATTTGTATGGAAACACAATTGACCCCAAATAGCCAAAGCAATCTTGAGAAAGAAAAATGGAGTTGGTGGAATCATGATCCCTAAGTTCAAACTGTACCACAAAACTACAGTAATCAAGACAGTATGGAACTGGCACAAAAACAGAAATATAGATCGATGGTACAGGATAGAACGCCCAGAGGTAAACCCATGCACATATGGTCACCTAATTTACGACAAAGGAGGCAAGAACATACAATGGAGAAAAGACAGCCTCTTCAATAAGTGGTACTGGGAAAACTGGACAGCTACATGTAAAGAATAAAATTAGAACACTCTGTAACACCATACAAAAAAATAAACTCAAAATGGATTAAAGACCTAAATGTAAGGCCAGACACTATAAAACTATTAGAGGAAAAAGACTCTGATGTAAACCACAGCAAGATATTTTTGGACCCATCTTCTAGAGTAATGGAAATAAAAACAAAAATAAACAAATGGGACTTTTATACTTAAAATATTTTGTACAGCAAAGGAAACCATAAATAAGACAAATAGACAACCCTCAGAATGGGAGAAAATATTTTCAAATGAAACAACAGACAAAGGATTAATCTCCAAAATATACAAACACCTCATGAAGCTCAATATCAAAAAAACATAATCCAATTAAAAAATGGAAAGAAGACCTAAATAGACATTTCATCAAGGAAGGCATACAGATGGCCAGGAGGCACATGAAAAGATGCTCAACATCACTAATTGTTAGAGAAATGTAAATCAAAACTGCAATGAGGTATCATCTCATGCCAGTCAGAATGGCCATTATCAAAAAATCTAGAAACAGGGGCTTCCCTGGTTGTGCAGTGGTTGAGAGTCTGCCACTGATGCAGGGGACACGGGTTTGTGCCCCAGTCCAGGAAGATCCCACATGCCGCAGAGCAGCTAGGTCCATGAGCCATGGCCACTGAGCCTGTGCGTCCAGAGCCTGTGCTCTGCAACGGGAGAGGCCACAACAGTGAGAGGCCCGCGTAACACAAAAAAGAAAAAAAAAATCTAGAAACAATAAATATTGGGTAGGGTGTGGTGAAAAGAGAACCCTCTTGCACTGTTGGTGGGAATGTAAATTGATACAACTGTTATGGGGAACAGTATGGAGCCTCCTTAAAAACTAAAAATAGAACTACCATATGACCCAGCAATCCCACTACTGGGAATATACCCTGAGAAAACCATAATTCAAAAAGAATAGCAGCTCTATTTACAATAGCCAGGACATGGAAGCAACTTAAATGTCCACCAACAGATGAATGGATAAAGAAGATGTAGCACATATATATAATGGAATATTACTCAGCCATAAAAATAAACAAAACTGAGTTATTTGTAGTGAGGTGGATGGACCTAGAGTCTGTCATCCAGAGTGATCAGAAAGAGAAAAACAAATACTATATGCTAACACATATATATAGAATCTAAAAAAAAAAAAAAGAAATGGTACTGACGAACTTAGTGGCAGGGCAGAATAAAGATGTAGACATGGAGAATGGACTTGAGGACACAGAGTGGGAGGGAGAAGCTGGGGTGAAGTGAGAGTAGCATTGATATACATACGCTATCAAATGTAAAATAGTTAGCTAGTGGAAAGAAGCAGCATAGTGCAGGGAGATCAGCTCAGTGCTTTACGTTGACCTAGATGGGTGAGATAGGGAGGGTTGGAGGGAGGCTCAAGAATGAGGAGATACGGGGACATATGTATGCAGATGGCCGATTCACTTTGGTGTACAACAGCAACTAACACAGTATTGTGAGGCAATTATACTCCAATAAAGATCTATTTTATAAAAATGAACAGAGTCTAAGAGATTTATGGGACACCATCAAGTATACTAACATATTCATTCTGGTAGATCTAAAAAGGGGGAAAGAAAAAGGAACAGAAAGATAGTTTGAAGAAATTAAGGCTGAAAACTCCTGAAATTTGATGAAATGCATGAATCTAAAAATCTAAGAAGCTCAATGAACTCCAAGTAAGTTAAACCTAAAAAGATCCACACCAAAATCACACCATAATTTCTCTTTATCAAACAACAAAGAGAAAATCTTGAAAGAAGCAAGAGAGAAGCAATTCCTCAGTAGAAATTATCCTTAGTAAGATTAACAGCTAATCTCTCATCAGAAACCATGGAAGCCAAAAAGCAGTAGGATAATTTCTTTATTTTATATTCAGTTTATTTAAACTAAAAAAAAAAAAGAAATGAAGGAAACCTGTCGCCCATGCAACTCACACCCTAACCCCCACCTCTGGCAACCATCAATCTGTTCTCTATATCTACAAATTTGGTTTTATATATAAATATATATATTTAGGGTCCACATATTTAAAAAATCATTCAGAATATGTCTACCTCTGTCTGAAATATTTCACTTATCATAATGTCCTCAAGGTCCACCCATGTTGTTGCAAATGGCAAGATTTCATTCTTTTCTACAGCTGAATAGTATCCCATTATATATATATGTGTCACAATTTTTTTGTCCTTTCATCCATCAATGGTCACTTAAGTAGTTTGCTTATCTTGGCTATTGTAAGTAATTTTGAAATAAACATGGGGGTGCATATATCTTATCAAATTAGTATTTTTGTTTTCTTCAGATAAATAACCAGGGTAAAATTCCTGAATCACATGGTAGTTCTATTTTTAACCCTTTGAGAAACTTCCATATTGTTTTCTATAGTGGCTGCACCAATGTGCATTCCCCCCAATAGTGGATGAAGTTTCCCTTTTCTCTACATCCTCTCCAACACTGTCTTTTTTACTATATCTATTCTGAAAGGTGTGAGGTGAGTCTTACTCTGGTTTTGATTTGCATTTCCCTGATGATTAATAATGAAGAGCAGCTTTTCATGTACTTGTTGTCAATCTGTATGTCTTCCTCATAAAAATATATATTCAGATTTTCTGCCCATTTTTAAATCAGATTGTTTGCTATTGAGTTGTATGGGTTCTTTATATATTTTGGATATTAGCCCCTTATCAGATATATTATTTGCAAATATTTTCTCTCATGTAGCAGTTTGCTTTATCATTTTGTTGATGGTTTCCTTTGCTTTATTTGATGTAGGCTCACTTGTTTACTTTTGTTTTGGTTGCTTTTGTTTTTGGTGTCAGATTAAAAAATAATCATCACCAATACCTATGTCAAGGACCTTACCACATACGTTTTCTTCTAGAAGTTTTATGGCTGTACGTCTTACATTCAGGTCTTTACTCCGATTTTAGTTAATCTTTAGGTAATGTAACATAGAGGTCAGTTTCATTCTTTTGCACGTGGCTGTCCAAATTTTAAAACACATTTTACTGAAGAGACTATCCTTTCACCATTGTATATTCTTGACTTTTTTTCCATAAATTAATTGACCTTACAAGTGTGAGTTTATTTCTGGGCCCTCTAGTCAGTTCCATTGATCTCTGTGTCTTATTTTTATACCAATACCATAGTGTTTTAACTACTACTGCTTTTAATATAGATTGGAATCAAGGAATTTGATGCGTCCAGCTTTGTTCTTCTTTCTGAAGATTGCCTTGGCTATTCAGAGTCTTCTATGATTCCAGAGAAATTTTAGACTTATTTGTTTTAGTTCTGTGAAAAATGCCATTGGAATTTTAATAGGGATTGCATTGAATCTGTAGATTGCTTTGGGTAGTATGGACATTTTCATGATATTAATCCTGACAAATCATGAACATGAGATATCTTTCAATTTATTTGTGTCATCATCAATTTCTTTCCTCAATGTCTTATATTTTCATTGTACAGGTCTTTCACTTCCTCAGTTAAATTTATTCCTAAGTATTTTATACTTTTTTTGATGCAATTGTCAATGGAATATTTTCTTAATTTATTTTTTCAATAGTTTTTTACCCTGCAACTTTACTGAGTTCTTTTATTAGTCTTAATACTTTTTGATGAAGTTTTTAGGATTTCTTTTTATCCTGTCATATGCAAGTGTGACAGTTTTACTTCTTCCTTTCCTGTTAGATAATTTTTCTTTATTTTTCTGCCTAATTGCTGTGGCTAAGACTTCTAATACAATGTTGAGAATAAGTGGTGAGAATGGGAATCCTTCCTTGCTACTGATCTTAGTGGAAAAGCTTTCAGCTTTTACCATTAAGTATGATGTTAGCTTTGGGTTTGTCAGATATGGCCTTTATTATGTTGAGGTATATTCCCTCCATACTCACTTTGTTGAGAGTTTTTTATCATAAATGGATGTTGAATTTTGTTAAATGCATTTTCTGCACCTATTGAGATGCTCATATGATTTTTATCCTTCATTTTGTTAATGTGGTGTATCACATTGATTGATTTGAGGCTATTGAACTATCCATGCATCCCTGGAATAAATCCCATTTGATCATAGTGTATGATCCTTTTAATATATTGTTGAATTTGGCTTGCTAATACTTTGTTGAGGATTTTCACATCTATGTTCATTAGTGACAGTGGCCTGTAATTTTATTTTTGTGGTGTCCTTTTCTGGTTTTGTATCAGGGTAAAGCTGTAAACCTGTCCTCATAAAATGAGTTTGAAAGTGTTCTCTCCTCTTCAATTATTTTGGAAGAATTTGAGAAAGATAGGTATTAAATCTTCTTTGAATATTTGATAGAATTCACCAGTGAATCCATCTGGTCCTGACTGTTGTATGTTGGGAGGTTTTGATTAATGACTCAATCTCCTAACTAGTAATTAGTATATTCAAATTTTCTATTTCTTCATAATTTAGTCTTGGAAGATTGCATGTTTCTAGAAATGTATCCGTTTATTCTATGCTGTCCAGTTTGTTTGCATATAATTATTCATAGTAATGTCTTATGAACCTTTGTATCTCTGTGTTATCAGTTATAATATCTCCTCTTTCATTTCTGATTTTGAGTCTTTTTAAATTGGTGACTCTATCAAAAATTTGTCAATTTTGTTTATCTTTTCAAAGAACCAGGTCTTACTTCAACTGACCTTTTTTATTGTACTTTTAGTCTTTATTCCATTATTTCTGTTCTAGTCTTTGTTATTTCCTTCCTTCTACTAAATTTGGGCCTTATTTGTCCTTCATTTTTAGTTCCTTGAGGTGTAAAGTTAGATTGTTTAATTGAGACTTTTTTTGTTTCTTGAGGTAGGAATTTATCACTATGAACTTCCCTCTTAGAAATGCTTTATCTGCATCTCATAAATTTTAGTATATTACATTTCCCTTCTCTTTCGTCTCAAGGTATTTTTTTATTTCTCTGTTGATTTCTTCTTTGACCCATTAGCATGTTGTTCAATCTCCACATATTTGTGAATTTCCAGTTGTCTTCATGTAATTAACTCTAGTTTCATACCATTGTGATTGGAAAGACTTCATAGGATTTCAATGCTTATTTCAATTTGCTTATTTTATCTAGGTGCTTTTATGTTGGGTGCATAAATATTTACAAATGCTATATCTTCTTGTTGAATTGACCCCTTTAATATTATGTAACACCCTTCTTTGTCTTTTATTACAGTCTTTGTTTTAAAGTTTATTTTGTCTGATATAAATATAGCTACTCCAGTGGGTTTTTTTCCACTTGCACAGAATATCTTTTTCCATCTGTTCACTTTCAGTTTGTTGGTCCTTACATCTAAAATGATTCTCTTGTAGGCAACATACAAATGAATTTTTTTTTTAATCCATTCAGCCACTCTATGTTTTTTGATTGGGAATTTAGTCCTTTTACATTTAAAGTAATTATTGTTAGGTATGTGCTTATTGCCACTTTCTTAATTGTTATCTGGCTGCCTTTGTAGTTCTTATCTCTTCCTTTCTTCTTTTACTTTCTTCTTTTGTGGTTTGCTGACTTTCTTTAATAGTCTGCTTATATTCCTTTCTCTTTATCTTTTGTGTATTTACTATAAGTTTTTGCTTTGTTGTTACCATGAGGCTTACATATAATAATTTGTATTTATAACAGTCTGTTTTTAAATGATAACAAATTAAATGTGATCCCATTGTAAAGCTCAAAATTAAATATTACTCTCCCCCACACACATTTTATATATTGGTGTCACATTTCACATCTTTTTATATTGTGTATCCCTTCATTAATAGCTATTTTTACCACTTTTTTCTTTTAACTGTCATACTAGCTTTGTAAGTAATTAATCCACTGCCTTAACGATAGGAAAGTAAAGATTTATTCTTTCACATGTGTTCTCGTTACTAATTAACACCCTTTTTTTTTCAGCTTAAAGAAATACCTTTAACTTTTCTTGTAAGGCTGTTTTAGTGGTGATAAACTCCTTTAGCTTTTACTTGTCTGGAAAACTCTTTATCTCTCCTTCACTTCTGAATAATAACTTTGCTAGGCAGAGTATTACTGATTGGAAGGTGTTTTTTGTTTTTTTTTTTTTTTTCTTTTAGCACTTTGAGTATATTGTGTCACTATCTTCTGGCCTGTAAAGTTACTGCTGAGAAATCAGCTGATAGTCTTATGGGGTTCCCTTTTATGTAACAAGTTGTTTTTCCCTTGATGCTTTTAATATTTTCTCCTTGTATTTAATTTTGACATTTTAATTATAATGTGTCTTAGTGTGAGTTTCTTTGTGATCCTCTTATTTGGAACACGCTGGGCTTCTTGAATATGGATGTTTCTTTCCTTCTTCAGGTTAGAAGCATTTTCAGCCATTATTTCTTTGAATAAGATTTCTGCCCCTTTTTCATTCTCTTCTCTTTTTGGGAGCCCTATGATGTGAATGTTAGTCTATTTGATGTTGTCCCATAATTCCCTTAAGTATCTTTACTTTTTTTATTCTTTTTTCTTTTTGCTGCTCTGATTGGGTGAGTTCCACTGCCTTGGTTTCAAGTTGACTGATCCTTTCTTCTGCTTCCTCTAGTCTGCTATTGAATGCTTCTAGTATATTCTTCAGCTCTGTGTCTTCTATTTGGTACTTTCTTATATTTTCCATCTCTTTGTTGAAGTACTCTCTGTGCTCATCCATTCTTCTCTGCAATTTAGTGAGCATCTTTATAAACTTTACTTTGAACTCTTCATTAGGTAACGTTTGTATCTACATTTCATTGAGGTATTTTCCTGAGATTTTATCTTGATCTTTCATTTGGAACATATTCTTCTGTTTATTCATTTTGCTTGACTCTCTGTGTTGGTTTCTATAAAGTAGGTGAAACAACAACCTCTTGTTGTTTCAGGGAGAAGCTCCACGTTTTGAGTTCCCTCCTTCCAGGGGTGGGGTTTATGTTGAGATTGTGTCCCAGCCCCTCCTTCCCACTTTGATGTGGTTTTCTTCTTGTTTGCCCAATGTGTAATTGTCACTTAGCCAGCCTTTATGTTTTTTAAAGAGAAAATATTTCCATATGTAGCTGTAGACTCAGCATGTCCACAGGAGGATCGTGTATCTTCTTATATCACCACCTTGAATTGGAACCCACTTTCTATTGGATTGATGATATATTAATATTTTTAAATAGATGAAATTTAAAAACTATCAACAAAGAATTCCATATACAGAAAAAGTATATTTCAAAAATATAAAAGTGGGACTTCCGTGGTGGTGCAGTGGTTAAGAATCTTCCTGCCAATGTAAGGGACATGGGTTCAAGCCCTGATCCAGGAAGATCCCATATGCCATGGAGCAACTAAGCCCGTGCACCACAACTGCTGAACCTGCATGCCACAGCTACTGAAGCCCACACACCTAGAGCCCATGCTCTGCAACAAGAGAAGCCACCTCAATAAGAAACCTGTGCACCACAACAAACAGTAGTAACCCCCAATCACTGTAACTAGAGAAAGCCCACACACTGCAACAAAGACCCAACACAGCCAAAAATTAATTAATTAATTAATTATTTTAAATATAGAGAAGTAATTAAGACATTCCCAGATAAACAAAAGTTAAGGGAATTCATCAGTAGTAAACATGTCCTACCAAAAAAATAATTGCTAAAGGGAATCTTTCAGGCTGAAATGAAAGGACACTAGACAGAAACACAAAGTCATATGAAGAAATAACAATCTCTGATAAAGATAAATACATAGCTAAATATAAATGCTAGTATGATTATGGTTTTGGTTTGTAACTCTTTGTGTCCTGTAGCATTTTAAAGACTTCAATACTCCACTTTTAATAATGGATAGAATATCTAGACAGACCAACTAAATCTAACACATGTGGAGAACACTTTATCTTCACAAGTGCATATGAAACATTCTCCAGGATAGACCGTATATTAAGTCATAAGGCAATTCTCAGTTAATTTAAAAATGCTAAAATTATAAAAAGCACCTTCTGTAATCACAGTAGAATGAAGTCAGAAAATAAAAACAGAAAGAAAACTAGAAAATTCACCAACAGGTGGAATTAACACATTTAAACAGTCAAAGAATCAATGAAGAAATGTCTAGTGAAATTAGAAACTATCTTGAGATGAATGAAAATGAAAAAGCCTTACTTCTACATGCAAAATACATAAGTACGTAAATAAATCTAAACACAGAGCTAACACCCTTCACAAAAATTAACTCAAATGGACAACAGATATAAATGTAAAACATGAAACTATAAAACCCTTAAAAGACAACATAGGAGAAAACTTAGATTACCTTGGGTATGGCAATGACTTTTTAGATATAACACCAAAGGCACAATACATGAGAAAAATAATAGATAAGCTGTATGTTATAAAAAGTAAAAACTTTGGTGCAACAAAAGACAATGTTAAGAGAATGAGAAGAAAAGCTACATACTCAGAGAAAATATTTGCAAAAGACAGGTTTGATGAAGGACTGTTATCCAAAATATAAAAAGAACACTAAAACTCAGTAAAAAACAAAACAAAACAAACAAACAAACTATCAGAAAACCCTGATTTAAAGATGGGTCCAAAACTGTAAGGATACCTCACCAAAGAAGATATACAAACGGCAAGTAAACATAGGAAAAGATGCTTCATAAATATGTCATCAGGGAAATGAAAACTATAACTGCAATGATGAGATACCACTACACACCTGCTAGAATGGCCAAATTCTGTGACAACACCAAATGCTGGTAAGAATGCAGAGCAATAGGAAGTCTTATTCATTGCTGGTGGAAATGCAAAATGGTACAGCCACTTTGAAAGACAGTCTAGCAGTTTCTTACAAAAGTAGACATACATACGCTTACCATATGATCTAGCAATCCTGCTCCTGGGTATTTACCCAAAGGAGTTGAAAATACATGTTCACACAAAAACCTGCATATGGATGTTTATAGAAGGTTTATTCATAATTGCCAAAACTTGGAAGCATGTTTCAAACTGTCCTTCAGAAGGCAAATGTATAAATAAACTAGAGTACAGCCAGACAATGGAATATTATTTGGTTATAAAAATAAATGAGCTATCAAACTATGAAAAGACCTAGTGGAATCTTAAGTACATATTGTTCAGTGAAAGAAGCCAATTTGGAAAGGCTACATACAGTAGTATGGTTCCAACTGTATGACATCCGGAAAAGGCAAATCTATAGACACAGTAAAAAGATTAGTGGTTTCCAGGGCTTTTAAGGGGGCAGTAGGTGTTGGAAGGATGAATAGACAGAGCACAGAGGATTTGAGGGGCAGTGAAAATACTCTGTATGACACCATAATGATGAATACATGTCATTATACATTTGCCCAAAGCCATAGAATATACATCAAGAGTAAACTGTGATACAAACTATGGACTTTGGGTGATTATGATGTGTCAATGTTGGTTCACTATATATAGCAAATATACCAGACAGGTGAGCAATGTTGATAATGAGGGAGAGAATACATGTGTGGGGCAGAGGTATACAGGAAATCTCTGTACCTTCCCCTCAATTTTGCTGTGAATGTAAAACTGCTCTAAAAAATAACAGTGTGAAAAGGCAACATACCAAAACTTATGAGATGCAGGGAAAGCAATACTTAGAGGGAAATTTATAGCTGTAGATGCCTACATTTAAAAAGAAGGAAAATCTTAAATCAACAATTTAACTTTATATGTTTAAGAATTAGAAAAAAAGAAGAATAAACTAAACATGGTAGAAGAAAGGAGATATTAGAGCAGAGATAAATAGAAGAGAGAATAGAAAAACAACAGAGAAAATTAAAATTTTTTGGTTATTTGAAAAGACCAAAGTATTGACAACATTTAGCTAGATTGACTAAGAAAAAAAAGAGAGAGAAGACACAACTAAAATAAGAAATGAAAGTAAGGACATTACTACTAACCTTACAGAAATTAACAGCATTCTAAGAGAATATAAACAATTGTATGTGAAAAAATTTGGTAAATTAGATGAAATAGACAGATTCCTAGAAACACACAAATTACCAATAAAAATCCAACAAGAAATAGAAAATCCCAAAAAACTTATAAAAAGTAATGAGAAAAATTCGGCAATCAAAAACCTCCCAATAAATGAAAGTCCAGGACCAGTGGGCTTCATTGGTGAATTCTACCAAATATATAAAGAAAAATTAACACCAATACTACTCAAACTCTTCCAAAACATAGAAGAATAGCAAGCACTTTCTAACACATTCTGAGGCCAGCATTACACTGATATCAAAGCCAAACAAAGATACAACAGGAAAAGAAAACTGCAGACCAATACTTCTTATAAATGCAGATGCAAAAGTCCTGAACAAAATACTAGCAAACTGAATCCAACAGCACATTAAAAGGATTATGCACCATGACCAAGTGGGATTTTTCCAAGGAATGCAAGGGAGATTCACCAGAAGAAAATTAATGCAGTACATCATATTAATAGAATGTAGGAAAAAAACCCCACATAATCATTTCAATAAACGTAGAAAAATCATTTGACTAAATTCAAGACCCTTTCATGATTAAAAGGAAAAAAAAAGTAACATTTAACAAACTAGGAATAGGAGGGATCTTTCTCAATATGATAAAGGACATACACCAAAAACCCACAGCTAACAAAATGGTGAAAAACTGAAACCTTTCTCCTAAGACTAGGAACAAAACAAGGATGCCCACTTTTGCCACTGCTATTGCAGTGGACATTGCACTGGAAGTCCTACATAAAGCAATGAGGCAAGATAAGCCATCCAAACTGGAAAGGAAAAAGTAAAACTATCAATATTTGCAGATGGCATTATTCTATGTGTAGGCAATCCCAAAGAATGCACACACAAACAAACACACACAAATATATCAGAGTTAACAAACAAAATCAGCAAAGTCATAAAATTCAGTTGTGTTTCTCACTAATCATCAGGAAAATGCAAATCAAAACCACAATGAGATATAACCTCACACCTGTCAGAATGGTTATCATCAAAAAGAACACAAATAACAATGTTGGTAAGGATTTGGAGAAAAGGGAACACTCATACGCTGTTGGTGGGAATGTAAATTGGTGCAGCCACTATGGAAAACAGTATGGAGGTTTCTCAGAAAACTAAAAATAGAACTACCATATGACCCAGCAATTCCACTCCTGGGTATATAACTGAAAACAAACAAACAAACAAACAAAAACACTAATTTAAAAAGATACATGCACCCCAATGTTCATAGCAGCATTATTTATAATTGCCAAGATATGGAAGCAATGTAAGTGTCCACCAACAGATGAATGGATAAAGACAATGTGAGATATATATACACAATGAAATATTACTCAGACATAAAGAAGAATGAAGTTTGCCATTTGCAGCAACAAGGATGACTTGAGGACAATATGCTAAGTGAAATAAGCAGACAGAGAAAGACAAATACTGCATGATATCACTTACATGTGGAATCTAAATAATACAACAAACTAGTGAATATAACAAAAAATAAACAGACTCACAGAAATCAAGAACAAATTAGTGGTTACCAATGGGGAGAGGGAAGTGGGGAGGTGCAATATAGGGGTAGAGGATTAAGAGGTACAAACTATTAGGTATAAAATAAGCTTTTGGCCCATCCCTGGTGGTCCAGTGGTTAAGATTCCATGCTCCAACTGCAGGGGCAAGGGTTTGATCTCTGGCTGGGGAACTAAGATTCCACATGCCATGCAGCACAGCTGAAAAAATAAATAAATAAATAATAAAAATAAGCTTCAAGGATATATTGTACAACAAGGGGAATACAGGCAATATTTTATAATAACTATAAATGGAGAATAGACTTTAAAAATTATGAATCACTATATTGTACACTTGTAATTTATATAATATATATCAAATATATTTCAATAAATAAAATATACATTACAGTAAAAAAATTAGTTGTGTTTCTATATAACAACAATGAACAATCCAGAAAGAAAATTAAGAGGTCAATTCCATTTATAATGGCATCCAAAGGAATAAAATACCTAGGAATAAATTTAATCAAGGAAGTAAAAGACTTGTACACTGAAAACTGTAAAACATTGCTGAAAGAAATTAAAGAAGACCCAAATAAATGGAAATACATCTGATTTCATGGATTGAAGGACCTATTGTTACTTCCTGAAGTTATCTACAGATTCAATGCAACCCCTATCAAAATTCCAATGACATTTTCTGTAGGAATGAAAAGGTTGATCCTCAAATTTACATACAATTGCAAGGTACCCCAAATAGTCAAAACAATATTGAAAAAGAAAAACCAAATTTGGAGGATTCATACTTCCCTCTTTACAACTTACTACTAAGTTACAAAAAATCAAAACCATGTGATACTGCCATAAGACATATAGACCAGTGGAATGGAATTGAGAGTTCAGAAACAAACCCAAACATATATGGCCAATTGATTTTTGACAGGGATGCCAAGACCATTAAAAGAGGAAAGAACAGTCTCTTCAACAAGTGGTGCTTGGATAACTGGACAACCACATGCCAAAGAATGAAGTTGGATCTTCAACTCACTCCCTATACAAAAAATAACTCAAAATGGAACAATGATCTAAATATAACAGCTAAAACTATAAAACTATTGGAATAAAATGTAGGAGTAAATCTATATGACCTCAGATTTGGCAATGTATTCATAGATTTTGTGCAAAACCCAAGCAACAGGAGGAGAAAAATAGATAAATTTGACTTCATAAAAATTAAACTTATGTGCATCAAAGGTGATTTTCAAGAAAGTGAAAAGGCATCTTTCATATGAAGAACTCTTATAACTCAACGACAGCAAAAAAAAAAAATCTAATTTAAGTGTAGACAAAATACTTAGTCATTTCTCCAAATGGACCAACAAGCACAGGAAAAGATACTCAACATTATTGATCATCAAGAAAGGCAAATAAAACCCTGAATGAGAGATTGCTTCACACCCACTAGGATGGCCATAATTTTCTTTTAATGGAAAGAAAAATAACAAGTGTTGGTAACAATGTGAAGAAATTGTACACCTTTGTACATTCCTGGTCAAATGTAAAATAATGTAGCCACTGTAGGATACAGTTTGGAAGTTCCTCAGAAAGCTAAGCATAAAATTACTATATGACCAAGCAATTCTACTCCTAGGTTTATAGCCAAGAAAAATGAAATACTCTTCACATGGAAACTAGTACTACAATGCTCATAGAAGCATTATTCATAATACCCCAAACATGGAAATGACTAAAATGTCTATCAGTAGATGAATGGAAAAACAAATTGAAGTATGTATGTACAATGGAATATTACTCAACCATAAAAAGGAATGAAGGGTTTTGTTTGTTTTATTATTTAGGCATTTTATTTATTTATTTATTTTAACATCTTTATTGGAGTATAATTGTTTTACAGTGGTGTTAGTCTCTGCTTTATAACAGTGAATCAGCTATATATATACATATATCCCCATATCTCCTCCTTCTTGCGTCTCCTTCCCACCCTACCTATACCACACCTCTAGGTGGACACAAAGCACTGAGCTGATCTGCCTGTGCTATGTGGCTGCTTCTCACTAGCTATTTTGCATTTGGTTGTGAATATATGTCAATGCTGCTCTCTCACTTCGTCCCAGCTTACCCTTCCCCCTCCCCTTGCCCTCAAGTACACTCTCCACATCTATGTCTGTGTCTTTATTCCTGTCCTGCCCCTAGGTTCTTCAGAACCTTTTTTTTTTTTTTTTAGATTCCATAGATATGTGTTAGCATACACTATTTGTTTCTCTCTTTCTGACTTACTTCACTGTGTATGACAGAATCTAGGTCCATCCACCTCACTACAAATAACTCAATTTCATTGCTTTTCATGTTGAGTAATATTCCATTGTATATATGAGCCACATCTTCTTTATCCATTCATCTGTGGATTGACACTTAGGTTGCTTCCATGTCCTGGTTATTGTAAATAGAGCTGCAATGAACATTGTGGTACATGACTCATTTTGAACTATGGTTTTTTCAAGGTATATGCCCAGTGGGATTGCTGGGTCATATGGTAGTTCTATTTTTATTTTTTCAGGAACCTCCATACGGTTCTCCATAGTGGCTGTATCAATTTACATTCCCACCAACAGTGCAATAGGGTTCCCTTTTCTCCACATCCTCTCCAGCATTTATTGTTTGTAGATTTTTTGATGATGGCCATTCTGACTGGTGTGAGGTAATACCTCATTGTGGTTTTGTTTTGCATTTCTCTAATGATTAGTGATGCTGAGCATCCTGTCATGTGTTTGTTGGCAATTTGTATATCTTCTTTGGAGAAATGTATACTTAGGTCTTCTGCCCATGTTTGGATGGGGTTATTTGATTTTTTGATATTCAGCTGCATGAGTTGCTTGCATATATTGGAGATTAATCTTTTCTCAGTTGCTTCATTTGCAAATATTTTCTCCCATTCTGAGGGTTGTCTTTTCATCTTGTTTATGGTTTCCTTTGCTGTGCAAAGGCTTATTTCATTAGGTCCCATTTGTTTATTTTTGTTTTTATTTCCCTTTCTCTAGGAGGTGTTTAAAACAGATCTTGCTGTGATTTATGTTATCAAGTGTTCTGCCTAAGTTTTCTTCCAAGAGTTTTATTGTGTCTGGCCTTACATTTAGGTCTTTAATCCATTTTGAGTTTATTTTTGTATATGGTGTTAGGGAGTGTTCTAATTTCATTCTTTTACATGTAGCTGTCCAATTTTCCCAGCACCACTTATTGAAGAGTCTGTCTTTTCTCCATTGTATATTCTTGCCTCCTTTACCAAAAATAAGGTGACCACATGTGCTTGGTTTTATCTCTGGGCTTTTTATCCTGTTCCATTGATCTATATTTCTGTTTTTGTGCCAGTACAATACTGTCTTGATTACTGTAGCTTTGTAGTATAGTCTGAAGTACGGGAGCCTGATTCCTCCAGCTCCGTTTTTCTTTCTCAATGTTGCTTTGGCTAATCGGTGTTTATTGTGTTTCCATATAAATTGTGAAAGTTTTCTTTCTAGTTCTGTAAAAAATACCATTTGTAGTTTCATAGGGATTACACTGAATCTATCGATTGCTTTCGGTAGTATGGTCATTTTCACAATGTTAATTTTTCCAATCCAAGATCATGGTTTATCTCTCAATCTGTTCATATCATCTTTAATTTCTTTCATCAGTGTCCTATAGTTTTCTGCATACAGGTCTTTTGTCTCCTTAGGTAGGTTTATTCCTAGGTACTTTATTTTTTTTGTTCTTGCAATGGTAAATGGGAGTGTTTCTTTAATTTTTCTTTCATATTTTTCATCATTAGTGTATGGGAATGCAAGTGATTTCTGTGGATTAATTTTGTATCCTGCTACTCTACTAAATTCATTGATTAGCTCTAGTAGTTTTCTGGCAACATCTTTAGGATTCTCTATGTATAGTATCATGTCATCTGCAAACAGTGACATCTTTACTTCTTTTCTGATTTGGATTCTTTTATTTCTTTTTCTTCTCTGATTGCTGTAGCTAAAACTTCCAAAACTATGTTGAATAATAGTGGTAAGAGCGGGCATCCTTGTCTTGTTCCTGCTCTTGCTGGAAATGGTGTCAGTTTTTCACCATTGAGAACAATGTTGGCAGTGGGTTTTTCATATATGGCCTGTATTATGTTGAAGTAAGTTCCCTCTATGCTTACTCTCTGGAGGGTTTCTATCATAATTTGGTGTTAAGTGTTGTCAAAGGCTTTTTCTGCATCTATTGAGAATATCATATGGTTTTTATCCTTCAGTTTGTTAATATGGTGTATCATTGACTTATTTGCATATATTGAAGAATTCATGCATTCCTGGGATAAACCCCACTTGATCATGGTGAATGATCCTTTTAATGTGCTGTTGGATTCTGTTTGCTAGTATTTTGTTGAGGATTTTTTCATCTATGTTCATCAGTGATATTGGCCTGTAGTTTTTGTTTTATGTAAAATTGTTGTCTGGTTTTGGTGTCGGGGTGATGGTGGCCTTGTGGAATGAGTTTGGGAGTTTTCCTCCCTATGCTAAATTTTGGAAGAGTTTGATAGGGATAGGTGTTAGCTCTTCTCTAAATGTTTGATAGAATTCTCCTGTGAAGCCATCTGGTCCTGGACTTTTGTTTGTTGGAAGATTTTTAATTACAGTCTCAATTTCAGTGCTTCTGATTTTTCTGGTTATATTTTCTATTTTTTCCTGGTTTAGTCTTGGAAGGTGTGCTTTTCTAAGAATTTGTTCATTTCTTCCAGGTTTTCCATTTTTTTGGCATATAGTTTCTTATAGTAATCTCTTATGATCCTTTGTATTTCTGCAGTGTCAGTTGTTACTTCGCCTTTTCCATCTAACTCTACTGATTTGAGTCTTCTCCCTTTTTATCTTGATGAGTCTGGCCAATGGTTTATCAATTTTGTTTTCTTCTCAGAGAACCACGTTTTAGTTTTATTGATCTTTGCTATTGTTTCCTTCATTTCTTTTTTATTTATTTCTGATTTTATCTTTACGATTTCTTTCATTCTGCTAACTTTGGGAGTTTTTTGTTCTTCTTTCTCTAGTTGCTTTAGGTGTAAGGATAGGTTGTTTATTTGAGGTGTTTCTTGTTTCTTGAGGTAGGATTGTACTGCTATAAACTTACCTCTTAGAACTGCTTTTGCTGCTTCCCATTGGTTTGGGGTTGCCATGTTTTCATTGTCATTTGTTTCTAGGTACTTTTTTGATTTCTTGTTTGATTTATTCAGTGATCTCTTCATTATTTCATAGTGTACTGTTGAGCCTCCATGTATTTGTATTTTTTACAGATATTTTCCTGTAAATCATATCTAGTCTCATAGCGTTGAGGTTGGAAAAGATACTTGATATGATTCAATTTTCTTAAATTTACCAAGGCTTGACTTGTGACCCAAGATATGATATACCCTAGAGAATGTTCCATGACTACTTAAGAAGAAAGTGTATTCTGTTGATTTTGGATGGAATGTCCTATAAATATCAATTAAGTTCATCTTGTTTAATGTATCATTTAAAGCTTGTGTTTCCTTATTTATTTTCTGTTTGGATGATCTGTCCATTGGTGAAAGTGGGGTGTTAATGTCCCCTATTATGATTGTGTTTCTGTTGATTTTCCCATTTATGGCTGTTAGCATTTGTCTTATGTATTGAGGTGCTCTGATGTTGGGTGTATAAATATTTCCAATTGTTATATCTTTTTCTTTGATTGATCTCTTGATCATTATGTAGTGTCCTTCTTTGTCTCTTGTAATAGTCTGTATTTTAAAGTCTATTTTGTCTGATAAGAGAATTGCTACTCCAGCTTTCTTTTGATTTCCATTTGCATGGAATATATTTTTCCATCCCTTCATTTTCAGTGTGTATGTGTCCATAGGTCTGAAGTGAGTCTCTTGTAGACAGCATATACACAGGTTTTGCTTTTGTATCCATTCAGCCAGTCTATGCCTTTTGGTTGGAGCATTTAATCCATTTGCATTTAACGTAGTTATCAATATGTATGTTATTTTTACTATTTTCTTTACTGTTTTGGGTTTGTTATTGTAGGTCTTTTCTTTCTCTTGTGTTTCCTGCTTAGAGAAGTTCCTTTAGCATTTGTTGTAAAGCTGGTTTGGTGGTGCTGAATTCTCTTAGCTTTTGCTTTTATGTGAAGATTTTAATTTCTCCGTCTAATCTTAATGAGATCCCTGCTGTGTAGAGTGATCTTGGTTGTAGGTTTTTTCCCTTTTTTCACTTTGAATATGTCCTGCCACTCCCTTCTGACTTTCAGAGTTTCTGCTGAAAGATCTGCTGTTAACTTTATGGGGATTCCCTTGTATGTTATTTGTTGCTTTTCTCTTGTTGCTTTTATTTTTTTTTCTTTGTATTTAATTGTTGATAGCTTGAGTAATATGTGTCTTAGTGTGTTTCTCCTTGGATTTATCCTGTATGGGACTCTCCGCATTTCCTGGACTTGATTGACTATTTCCTTTCCTATATTAAGGAAGTTTTTAACTATAATCTCTTCAAATATTTTCTCAGTCCCTTGCTTTTTCCCTCCTTCCTCTTCTGGGACCCCTATAATTTGAATGTTTGTGCGTTTGACATTGTGCCAGAGGTCTCTGAGACTGTCCTCAGTTCTTTTCATTCTTCTTTCTTTATTCTGCTCTGTAGTAGTTATTTCCACTATTTTATCTTCCAGGTCACTTATCCGTTCTCTGCCTCCATTATTCTGCTATTGATTCCTTCTAGAGAATTTTTAATTTCATTTATTGTGTTGTTCATCATTGTTTGTGTGCTCTTTAGTTCTTCTAGGACCTTGTTAAATGTTTCTTTTACTTTCTGCATTCTATTTCCAAGATTTTGGATCATCTTTACTATCATTACTCTGAATTATTTTCCAGGTACACTGCCTATTTCCTCTTCATTTGTTTGGTTTGGTGGGTTTTTACCTTGCTCCTTCATCTGCTGTTTATTTCTCTGTCTTATCATTTTCTTTAACTGTGTTTGGGGTCTGCTTTTCACAGGCTTCAGGTTTGTAGTTCCCTTTTTTTTTTGGTGTGTGCCTCCAGTAGCTAAGGTTGGTCCAGTAGGTTGTATTGACTTCCTGGTGGAAGGGACTGGTGCCTGTGTTCTGTGGATGAGGCTTGATCTTGTCTTTCTGCTGGGCAGGACCACATCCAGTGGTGTGTTTTGGGGTATCTGTGACCTTATTATGATTTTAGGCAGCCTCTCTGCTGATTGGTGGGATTATATTCCTGTCTTGCTAGTTGTTTGGCATGGGGTGTCCAGCACTGTGGCTTGCTGGTTGTTGAGTGGAACTGGGTCTTAGCGTTGAGACGGAGATCTCTGTGAGAGCTTTTGCTGTTTGATATTATGTGGAGGTGGGAGGTCTCTGGTGGTCCAAAGTCCTGAACTCAGCTCTCCCACCTCAGAGGCTCAGGCCCAACACCTGGCTGGAGCACCAAGACCCTGTCAGCCACATGGCTCAGAAGAAAAGGGAGAAAAAGAGAGAAAGAAAGAAAGAAAGAAAGAAAGAAAGAAAGAAAGAAAGAGAAAGAAAGAAAGAAAGAAAGAAAGGAAATAAAGTTATTAAAATAAAAAATTTTAAAAATGTTTTAAAAATATAAAAGTAATTCAAAAAAAAAAAAAAAAGAAAAGAAAGAACGAAGAGAGCAACCAAAGAAACAAATCCACCAGTGATAACAAGTGCTAAAACTATACAAATAAATAAATAAATAATAAAACAGACAGAACCCTAGGAGAAACGATAAAAGCAAAGCTATACAGAGAAAATCACACAAAGAACCATACACATACACACTCAATCAAAGATAAAAAGGAAAAAAAATATATATATATATATAAAAGGAAGAGAGTAACCAAATCAATAAACAAATATACCAATAATAATAAGCTCTAAATACTAAACTAAGATAAACATAAAACCAGAAAGAAATTAGATGCAGAAAGCAAACCCCAAGTCTATAGTTGCTTCCAAAGTCCACTGCCTCAATTTTGGGATGATTTGTTGTCTCTTCAGGTATGCCACAGATGCATAGTACATCAAGTTGATTGTTGAGATTTAATCCACTGCTCCAGAGGCTGCCTGTAGAAATTTCCCTTTCCCTTCTTTGTTCGCACAGCTCCTGGGGTTCAGCTTTGGATTTGGCCCCTCTTTTGCATGTAGGTCACCTGAGGGCATCTGTTCCCGCCCAGACAGGACAGGGTTAAAGTAGCAGCTGATTAAGGAAGGGGCTCTGGCTCACTCAAGCCAGACGAAAGGAGGGGTATGGAATGTGGTGTGAGCCTGCAGCAGCAGAAGTTGGCGTGACATTGCAACAGGCTGAGGCACACCATGTGTTCTCCCGGGGAAGTTGTCCCTGGATCACGGGACCCTGGCAGTGGCTGGCTGCACATGCTCCTAGGAGGGGAGGTGTGGATAGTGACCTGTGCTCGCACACAGGCTTCTTGGTGGCTGCAGTAGCAGCCTTAGTGTTTCATGCCCATCTCTGGTGTCCACGCTGGTAGCCATGGCTCGCGCCCATCTCTGGAGCTCGTTTAGGCAGTGCTCTGAATCCCCTCTCCTCATGCACCGTGAAACAATGGTCTCTTTCCTCTTAGGCAGGTCAAGACTTTTTCCGGGACTCCTTCCTGGCTAGCTGTGGTGCACTTGCCCCCTTCAGGCTGTGTTCACACAGCCAACCCCAGTCCTCTCCCTGGGATCTGAACTCTGAAGCCCGAGCCTCAGCTCCCGGACCCTGCCCACCCCAGCGGGTGAGCAGACTAGTGTCTCAGGTTGGTGAGTACTTGTCGGCACCGAGCCTTTGTGCAGGAATCTCTCTGCTTTGCCCTCTGCACTGCCGTTGCTGCGCTCTCCTCCATGACTCTGAAGCTTCCGCCACACCCACTCCCCGTTTCCACCAATGAAGGAGCTTCCTAGTGTGTGGAAAGTTTTTTTCCTTCACAGCTCCCTCCCAGAGGTGCAGGTCCCATCCCTTTTCTTTTGGCTCTGTTTTTCCTTTTTTTTTGCGGTACGCAGGCGTCTCACTATTGTGGCCTCTCCCATTGTGGAGCACAGGCTCCAGATGCACAGGCTCAGCAGCCATGGCTCACGGGCCCAGCCGCTCCGCGGCGTGTGGGATCCTCCCAGACCGGGGCACAAACCCATGTCCCCTGCATTGGCAGGCAGACTCTCAACCACTGCGCCACCAGGGAAGCCCTTTTCTTTTTTCTTTTGCCCTACCCAGGTATGTGGGGAGTTTCTTGCCTTCTGGGAAGTCTGAGGTCTTCTGCCAGCATTCAGTAGGTGTTCTGTAGGAGTTGTTCCACATGTAGATGTATTTTTGATGTATTTGTATGGAGGAAGGTGATCTTCACATCTTACTCCTCCGTCATCTTGAAGGTCCCCGGGAATAAAGTATTGATACATGCTACCACTTGGATAAACCTTGAAAACATTATACTAAGTAAAAGAAGCCAGACACAAAAAGTAACTGCTTAATGGGTAGGAGTTTCTTCTGGAGTAGTAAAAACATTTTTAAAATAGAGAGCCGTAGTGGTTGCACATCATTGTGAATGCACCAAATGCCACTGAATTGTAGCCCTTAAAATGATTAACTACTATGTGTATTTTACCTCAACTTAAAAACACACACACAAACTATTTTATTATCTTCCAATCTGGATGTCGGAATTTCAAAATCAGTCTCACTGGACTAAAGTCAAAGTGTTAGCAGGTCTGGTCCCTTCTGGAGGCTTTGAGGGGAAAATCTGTCTCCTTGTCATTTTCAGACACAGTTTACATTTCTAGGTTTATGATCCATGCCTCCCACCACTCCAATTTCTTGCTTCCATTGTCACATTTCCTATGACTCTCTTAATTTTGATTCTCCTGCCTCCTTTTTATTGATATAAGAACACTTTTGATTGCAAATGAGCCCATCTGGATAATGCAGGAAACCTCCCATCTCAATATTTGTAACTTAATCACGTCTGAAAATTTCTTTACATATATATATTTCTTTCTCTCTCTCTCTCCCTCCCTGTGTGTGTGTGTGTGTGTGTATATATATATATATATATATATATATATATATTTTTTTTTTTTTTTAACCATCTGAGGTAACATATTCACAGGTTCCAGGGCTGAGGAGGTGGACATCTATAGGGGAACATTATTCATATTACTATAAGAACTAAAGGACTAAAGATCTAAATGTGGGAGTATTTTGTCTATGAATGGCCTTTAAAGCTACAGGAGCAGAATATGAGTACCCTCACCCTCCCTTTATATCATCACTTCCCCGTTATCAAGGTCTTATTTTTTTTTATTTTTTATTTTTTTGCGGTACGCGGGCCTCTCACTGCTGTGGCCTCTCCCATTGTGGAGCACAGGCTCCGGACGCGCAGTCTCAGCGGCCATGGCTCCACAGGCCCAGCCACTCCACGGCATGTGGGATCCTCCCGGACGGGGGCATGAACCCATGTCCCCTGCATCTGCAGGTGGACTCTCACCCACTGCGTCACCAGGGAAGCCCAAGGTCTTATTTTTTATTCATCCCTTTTTATTTTTTAATATTTTTTATTTATTTATTTTTTCTTTTTGCGGTACACGGGCCTCTCACTGTTGTGGCCTCTCCCGTTGTGGAGCACAGGCTCCGGACGCGCAGGCTCAGCGGCCATGGCTCACGGGCCCAGACGCTCCGTGGCATGTGGGATCTTCCCGGACTGGGGCACGAACCCGTGTCCCCTGCATCGGCAGGCGGACTCTCAAACACTGCGCCACCAGGGAAGCCTATTCATCCCTTTTTAAAAGAAAGGCACATGGTAGTTATGGTATCTAATCCTCTAGTACATGAGTATAAAATTCTTTCAAAAGTTTTGCAGACATTGCTCTATTGTTTTCCTTCATATACTATAGCAGAGGATAAGGACGATGTCAGAAAAAAAAATTGTTCACTTGTAGGCAGGGAAACTAATTTTTTCTTCCATTGATGCCTCCAATTATCTTTCTCTTCTAAGATCTTGCCATTGCGTATCTAAGCATGGCTCTCTTAATTTATGTGACTTGATATGACAAGACACGCAGGTCTTTCTTCATTCACTTATTCAATAACTTTTTTAGTATCTACTCTATGACAATGGTGAACGAGAGAGATTAGCACTCATGGAACATAATTCAAGTGGAAGTGAAAGTAACAAAAGTATAATATAATTTTAAGTAGTGATATAAACAGTGAAGAGAAATGAAGAGGGTAGAGGAAAAGATAGTAACGAGGGTAGCGACACTCTCTCAGTGTTGCTGAAAACTGTTGAGGCACGAGTACGAGGCCAGCGATACTGATGGTGCTCAGGTGGGCTGCTGGAAACCAAGAATTCAAAAATAGTAATTGTGTTTGTAATTATTGCTGCTCTGATTATTTAACTTTCATCCATTTTGATGATTATGTTCTTAAGTTTACTTTTTACCCTCTATCCTCCATGTCTGTAATCTTCTTGCTTGTCTTTTATTTAACGAATATATTATATTGTTTACTATATGCCAAATCCTGGTTTAAACATCTTATCAATAGTAATTAATTTAATTAAATGTCACAAATCCCTTTGAGGCAGGTAATTATTATTAGCCCTGTTTTACAATCAAGAACACTGAAGCACAGAGAGATTATACAACTAGCCCAATGCCACACTGCCAGTACAGTTGGGGTCAGGATTTTCACCCAGAGAGTACACCTTCAGAGTCCATGCTCTTGATTCTATTCTATGTTGCCTCTCCATTCATCACTGTGTCCATTTTTCTCTCCATTCTGCAGTGAGAGTGGGGGGAACTATCCAGTTTGTCTGTAATATAGTGGCTTCAGTCTTCTGCATTATCCATTTTGCTATTTTCTGTCTTCAGTGAGCATTTAAATTCTGCAATTGAACATTTATTTTCTTTACAGTCCTCATTATCAACATTCCAGGCTATTTCTTCCTCATAGTATTTTGTTCCTTTCATGGAACAAGGCTTCACGCATCCTTCAGAGTATTTCAAGAAGTTTCTTAATCAAGAAATTTCTCAAGTTTTATCCCATTATCACTTGTTGTGCAACTTTTTAATATGTTCCATGTTAGATTTTTCCACTTTTCCAATCTTAAAATGAGCAGAGATGCATCCAGACTTGGCATGCACCTGCAGGTGTGCTTTGGGTAGTTCTGTTCACCTCATTTGCTGACCACTTTGGTTTTGGTAAAGGCCCTTCCCAAGTATGTAGCCAGAGGGCAGAAGGATATGCCCAAGGATTCGGAGCTCCAGTGGATAGCAGATCTAGTGCAGCCCAACTGCAAAAATGTCCTTCTTCAATTCCCCAGCTCATTGACTCTAAAGTGAAGAAGAGTCAAATGAAACTCCAGCATGCAATGCTACTAGGGTTCTTCCTACCTCACTTTACTCACTGAGAACTTTACTCACTGAGACGACATCTTCCATGTAATAATATCCACATCCTCGTCTATATTCCTTCCTTCTCTGTAGTTTTATTAGAGTTTCATTCTCTCAGGAGGGGACATAGAAAGGAGAATTACTGGGCGGGTGGGAAGAGGAACCACTTTCTGAGCACCCCAAAGAACAGTAAAATGGGAGAAGAGACAGTGCTGGTATTTAACTGGTTGGCTCCAATTCCAGTTGTTCACAGCAGCCTCCACTCTGATGGCTAATGCCTGTGTGGCCATGGTCATTGAATATTTTGAATATCATCTCCGAGTAAAGACACATTCTACAGGAGATCAAGCCTGCCCTGTTTCTTTGGCAAAGCGTATGTTGCCCCCACCCTAGTTGCAGTCTTCCCTTTAGTTTTTATAGGTCTTGTAACCTTTGTGGGCATTCCCAGAGATTCTGGTAGCACATTGCTCATCAATTGGGTTGTTGATGTGGTTCGTTCATTCCCCAGATACTAATAAGAAACTACTAAGTGCCAAGAATTTTGCTCGGCCTAGGGGCTACAATTCAAAGTCATAAATGCATAACTCTGCTCCCATAAATTTCCATCTTTTCCTACGTTTTCATAGTTGGAATCTGGAAAGCTCTCTAGAAGTGCTATCAAGAAATCATTTTAAACTGGAAAATGATAATGTGCTTTTAATGAAAATCATGAACCAAGCAATGTGGAAAATAGAAAAAGAGCATTGGGCTGGAAATCAGATAGCTTAAGTTCTCATCCTTGCTTTGCCACTGGTATCTGAGGACCTTGGGTGAATCACTTAATCCTTCAAGGTCTCAGTTTCCTAAGTGTGAAATAAATGGGTTGGACCAAAATCTCTCCAAGATTCCTTCCAGCCAAAAATTTATATGTCTTCAAGATAAATGTTCTTCTCATTAATGTGGGTGTCTCAGAAGCCATTTTTTATCAGTGGATCTCTAACCTTATGTTTATCAATACAGTAGTCTGATTCTCCTGACCCTCTTTATGCCATTCCTAATAAGAAATGTACCAACCATATGTGAAACACATGGGCTCTGCCCAAAGGCCATGCAAGATACATAAATTTCACAAGGGAAAGATGCAAAACACATGTTGACACATCTCAAATCCACATGTACATTTTGGTTATGGTTTAATGGTACTTAATTTTGAGGGTTATTCAGAAATCTGTTTACGGTACTCCTATAAAAATGACTTTTAGATAGGGCTCAAGAAGTTCTTGTGTACTTTAGACAACGAGTAAAGTTGTCTAAATTTCTGTGGGTTACCCAGAGACATAGAAGTCTTCTGAAGTTGATCATAGAACTAGGCATCTCACACCTTGCAGAATCTTGATAAAGTCACAGTAAAACAGAAGTTTGAATGAATATCAAACTAGTTGTCTCATATCAGGGGACTGCAGTCCCACCTATAAGCTCACAATGGAAAGACACAGCTGGACCATCTGGTTTGGCCATCAGCCCCAATTTGGGGCCCTCCAGAGTTTTGCATGTGCTCGCCACACAAGTGTAAATTCATGCCCTTCTTTCTGCCTGCTGAATTTCTACTCATTCCTTGAGATCCCACTCAAACGTCACCTCTTCTGTGAAGCCTTCCCTAATCTCTCCAAACAAAAGGGCTACTCTTGCATTTGTCCCTTACTCTTTCTCTCACTCTCACTCTACATCTGTTATCGTACTTGTCATGCTAAACAGCATTTATTTGTTTTCATATTGAGTAATTATTGAGTAATGAATGTGCTTTTGTGATCTTTGGAATTCTAGTACCTAGCAGTATGCCTGGCATGTTTGTTAATGAATCTATGAAGAACGAATGAATGATGTTGACACTGAAAGTCTAAGATTCAGTTGGATCTTTAATCTTAGAAGTTTAACAGGGGTAGCCAAAGTCAATATCCTGTTTCAGAACAGAGAATTTGTGAATTTTCCGTCATGTCAAGTCAAAAATAGAGTATACAAAAAAAAAAAAAATAGAGTATACTAGGTCAAGGAAACATAGTGAGCACCTGCTACCATGTCCCACATCATCCTTCATCCAGAAGAGTCTGCAAGGAAAGGAAAACATGGTGCCAGTGTGGGAAGGGTGTCCTCAAATTGCTTGCTTAAAGTTGAGAAGAAGATACAGGCACATGATACAGAAGATATGGGATACACAAGGCAGAGACCAAGATCTGACTGATCAGGGCCAGCCAGCAGCAAAGCCAAGGAAGCAGTAAAGCTCTTACAAGTGCTAATGCCCCCATCTATCTTCTAACCCTGCACTGTTCAGTATAGTGGCCACTGGCCATGGGAGGCTAGTGAGCACTTGAAAATGCGTCCAGACTGTGCTATAAATGGAAAATACACACCAAATTTGGAAGACTGAATTAATCAGAAGAAAAACAATGTTAAAATATTTCATTTAATTATTTTTTATGTCAACTATATGTTAAAATGTAGAAATGACAATATTTTCGATATATATATTTAAATTCAATTCACTCGTTTCTTTTTCTTTTGACAATGTGGCTACTAGAAAATTTTAAATTATATATGTGGCTCACCTCATATTTTTATTGGACAGTGCCTTTCTAAACCATTGCTTTTCCTTTAGTTCCAGCCATCATTTCATCAGCTTAGAGTTATCTTTGATCTTGGAAGTGTTAACTGGGAAGCTCTGAAAGCATCATGTATTTCCAAGACCTAGAAATGTCTGCCCTCATGGTGAACTGACATACATTCATGGAGGCAAGAGACCTTGCTCAGTAGCCAACTCCTTGGACTTCGTGTTGACCACCATTGGTGCCCGCATGTCTTCTTCAGTTCTGCCCGGATTTTCCCCTTCACAGCAGGAGGAAATTATGAAGAGGGATTTCTATTTTCCACAGACACATGCTGATAAGAGCAACTGGCCCAGGCTAAGGGCAATAAACTCCAATGTCTACAGGGGCCAAGCAGGTAACAAGTGAAGCAATTCAAGTGTATTCTTTCAATAGAGTCATACTTCATCTGCATATTAAACACATAGGAATTTTCTTCACCTCCCCAATGAAATATGCTCTCTTCCTGTTCTGTTTCTGTTTTTGTTTTTGAACATGTGATGCTCTTGGCCAATGTTTCATTTTTCTGCTTTAAAAAGGAATTTCACTAAAAACTCAATTCGAGAATAAAAAATGGTGCAAACACAATGACAGACTACAGCTGACACTGGCCTCAATGTTGGGGCTCAGCAGGGAGCCGTGCGGACTGTGGAGAAGTGGGAATGAGGCCCTTTGCACAGGAGCAGCCCTGACTCAGCACCAGCCAATAGGTGTCAAGTGTTCATGTGGGCCTTCTGATTTTTCAAGAGACGTTGGAAATCTGGATGGTTATGTAAAATTTCCTAATTTTCAAGTGTCGCCAGCTAATGCAAATATTTTTAAAACACAGTGTAAACTAGAATTCTGTGATCCGGGTAAAACAGTATCTACAAACTAGATCTGGCTCATTGACCCCCAGTTTCCAATCATTGGTCTGGGGCTAGCCATTAGATAATGTAGGGAAAAAGAGAGAAAAGGAAATGAATATTTTTGAACACATACTATATGACTGGAACTTCATCTTCTTTCCCTCATTTAATCATCCCAATAGCCTGTGAAGTATTAATAGCCTCATTTTCACAACTGAAGAAACAGAGGTTCATTTGAGTTAAACGATTTTTCCAAGATAAGTCAACTAGAAGCTTCCAAACTGGGGGAGGCTGTGTATTGTTCCCTAAACCTATCTTCATACTGGTGCTTTCTGCTCACTCCCAGCTTGGGAGACCTCATTAGGCTACCAAGTCATCCCCTCATCACCCTGCTCATCATCTGCCTCCTCTTATCTCCTGGGTGCTCACTCCCTGGGATTCATTCTTGCCAATTAGGAAGTGACCCTGTCTTCATCATCTCTTCCCAGGTAGGCAGGGATTGAGACCCATGTTTCTGAACCCTCGGTATGAAACATAAGGACCTACACTTACCATAGACTTAATATACGTTTGTTGGTTGTGAAACCATATCACCTCTTGGCTTGCCCACTTGCCCTGCCCCTCTTTGTGTATGTTCCATTCATATCTTTTACCTCTTCACCTGGATCATTCATGGTGACTCTATTACAGCACTGATGAAAGGAATGATTTCACATGAGACGCACAGAATACGTTCCCGTATTTGGGAGGGTGGGAGGGAGGGACCAGCCCTTACAAGCCTTCATTTTCTACACACGATCCCTAGGCCCAGAGGGAGTAAGGACTGGTCCAGTGTTACTCAAGACTGGAGTCACAGCACTGGAAGGAGAATTCAGCCTCGAAGACAGACTGGGAGTGAGAATTAGAAACCCAACAGGCTTACCGGGACAGAGTTCTCCTTTGCCCAGCATCTTCCTCTTTCCCCAACACTCCCAGCTTGTCTCTGAGCTCTCTTTCTTCAACACAATGAAATTATTTTTGGCTAGACCTGACAGTCTCCATTCAATCAAAATAGCTTCCAGCTGGGATGAGCTCCTCCCCTCGTTCTCCAGAGTAGGTTGCCAGCTACCCACACCCACCCGGAGGGCCCTCTAGCAGACACTTATGGGTCCCCCGTGAGGGGAGGGAACATAGCAATAACCAGAATCTCATATATTCCTGAAGCAACTTAACTAGTAACTGATAAAGCACTTCCACACCCCTTATTTTGTTTGACATTTACAATAGCCCCATAATTAGCAGGCAGATGTTATTATGCTCGCTTTACAGATAAGAAAACTGTAGACTATAGAGGTTAAGTGACTTGCCTAAGTCATAAGGCAGTGCTGACATTTGAACACAATCTTCTGAATCTCTAAATGGTATCCTGTTGGGTGTTTTTTTTTCTTCCACAGTAATTTTTATTCTTCTGATTTGAAAACTTCCTCTCCTCAGTGTAAAATTAGAAAAATATTAAAATGTGGAAAGAAGAAAATAAACAGCAATCTTAACCTTGCCACTCAAGGTAACTATGATTAACATGTTGATATATTTTCTTCCTTTCTTTTTTCTCTGTGTGTATTTTTTTTAATTAATTAATTTATTAATTGCTTTTAGGCTATGTTCGGTCTTCGTTTCTGTGCGAGGGCTTTCTCTAGTTGTGTCGAGCGGGGGCCACTCTTCATCGCGGTGTGCGGGCCTCTCACTATCGCGGCCTCTCTTGTTGCAGAGCACAGGCTCCAGACGTGCAGGCTCAGTAGTTGTGGCTCACAGGCCCAGTTGCTCCGCGGAATGTGGGATCCTCCCAGACCAGGGCTCGAACCCTTGTCCCGTGCATTGGCAGTCAGATTCTCAACCACTGCGCCACCAGGGAAGCCCCTCTGTGTGTATTTTTAATTGATTAGGAGCATACTATCTATACATAGTTTGTATTATGTTTATACTTAACATTATATTAGAAGAAGTTCCTATGTCATTAATGTCCTATGTCATTCCTATGTCACATTTATTGAAAATGTGATTTTTAATAATTGTAAATATTCTATCCAACATAAGAGCTTTCCCCTTATTTGAACATAATTTTGCAATTAAACGTGACACTAAATCAAAAAGATATGTGCAGCCCTATGCTCATTACAGCTTTATTTACAATAGCGAAGATATGGAAGCAACAAGTGCCCATCAATAGATGAATGGATAAAGAAGATGTGGTATGTATACATACAATGGAATATTACTCAGCCATTAAGAAAAGAAAGAAATCTTGCCATTCGTGATAACATGGATGGACCTAGAATGTATTATGCTAAGTGAAATAAGTCAGTCAGAGAAAGATAAATAATGTATGATTTCACTTATATGTGTAATCTAAAAAGCAAAACAAATGAACAAATATAACTAAACAGAAACAGAGTCATAGATACAGAGAACAAACAGGTGTTTGCCAGAGGGGAAAGAATTGAGGGGAGGAGAGAAATAGGTGAGGGAGACTAAGAGGAGCAAACTTCCAGTTACAAAATAAATGTCACAAGTCTGAAATGTACAATGTGGGGAATATAGTCAACAATTATGTAATACCTTTGTATGGTGACAGATGACAACTGGACTTATCTTGGTGAACATTTTGAAGTGTACAGAGATATTGAATCACTATGTTGTGTACCAGGAGCTAACATAGTATTATAGGTCAATTATACTTCAAAAACAAACAAACCCACAGAAAAGAGATCAGATTTATGGTTACCAGAGGGGTGGGAGGAGAGGAAATTAAGTGAAAGCAGTCAAAAGGTACAAACTTCCAGTTACAAGATAAATAAGTACTAGGGATGTAATATACAGCATGATAAAGGTAATTAACACTGCTGTACATTATAAATGAAAGCTCTTAACAGTAAATCCTAAGAGTTATAAGGAAAACAATGTTTTTCTATTTCTTTAATGTTGTATCTCTGTGAGATAATGGATGTTCACTATTGTGATAATCATTTCATGATGTATGGAAGTCAAATCATTACGCTGTGCACCTTAAACTTATGCAGTGCTGTATGTCAGTTCTATCTCAGTGAAACTAGAAAAAATGATACTGTGATAAATATATTATGGCTAAATTTTGGTCCTCATCGCTGGATGGGATAAACAGTGAAATTTTACCTTAAGGTATGTGATGAACCAAGCAATTAATCAACAAACATTCAAGGCCGGGGGGTTAAACATCTCATAAGTTCTGGGTGAGGGGGAATACAGGGAACAAAAACTACAGGCACTGTTTTCTCAGTGGGCAACCCTTTTCACGTTTGCTACCAAACTATTTTCCAAATCTGCCCCTTCTCTACCGCCACTGCCCTAGTTCAGGGGATTCCTGCTGTTTACCCTGCACTGGTCTCCTGCTCCTATAGCCTCCCCTGCCCCAAATCTGCCCTCTGGATGGAGCCTGGATGAGCTCTCCAAGGCTGTATCTGTGCCATTCTGCAGGGAAAAACCTATCACTGAATTCACATTGGACTCCAGGAAAACATCTAGCGTATCTTAAACTCTGACGCTATACCATCAGAATCAAAAACAAGTTCTGGCACTCAGCAAGCACTCGAAACATATATTTTTATGCCCCTCACTCTCTAGACCAGGTGGTGCTCAGTGATTCTGTTTTTTTTGTTTGTTTGTTTTTTGTTTTTTTTTGTTTTTTTGCGGTACGTGGGCCTCTCACTGCTGTGGCCTCTCCCGTTACGGAGCACAGGCTCCGGACGCGCAGGCTCAGCGGCCATGGCTCACGTGCCCAGCCGCTCCGCGGCATGTGGGATCTTCCCGGACCAGGGCACGAACCCGTGTCCCCTGCATCGGCAGGCGGACTCTCAACCACTGTGCCACCAGGGAAGCCCAGTGATTCTGTTTTGAATGTTCTTCTTCCCCCCATTACCCAGAAATCTTTGCACAGGGTCCCTGCTCCATCTCCAGATGCCAACACAGCCTCCTCCTTTGGGAGGGGATGTTTATGGTGTTCTAGATGAACTGGTTCTTTATGTTTAGAGAGGAGTCAGGAATTAAACCTATGATCAAGCCAATCTCCAAGGAAAGCCCTGCTCAGAGAACTTGAGAAGCTGTTAATAGTTTCAGGCAGAGTGTCATTAAAATTTAGAAAATATATTAAAAATATAGTTTGAAAACCATCTCCCCTTTTTTCAGGGATGAGCATCTCACTGCCCGCCCCCATCCTTTCAATGATTTTTCAGCTTTATATGGGGCCACCCAAGTTCTGAAAGTTCTGTCAGCAGAGCCTGGTCAGTTCTGGTTTAGGGCAGCTCACTGTAATGAGTTTGAACAGCATCCTCAAGCTATTTCCACTTCTATTCCTTCTTAAATGTGAGAAAGCAGTGTCCAAGTTGGCAAGGCAGAAGATGGTTACTTTCTTAGTAGGGAATACGTCTTTGCTCTCGTGTAGTTTCTCCCTGCATCCAATGCTCCACCATCTCAGCAGCCAGAGCTGTGACAGGACACTGATTACGGTCTATGTACAGTTCACACATACTCTCTTATTGGATTCTTACAACACTGGTGAGGTAACTATGACAGGCGTTACTACATCTCAAAAGTACAGATAAGAACATTTAGGTTTGGAATGTGTTAGTGGCTTGGCTACAGCTTGGAATTGGTGAGAGGCCAAGTCAGGATGCAGGCCCATCACTCTATCCAGCCACTGGGCACTTTAGTGTCAGCCTGAGATGTCCCGGTCTTGTGGGGCAACGGTTCCTCTTTCCCTGCCTTCAGTTTTGCCTCTAAATGGTGAAGAATCCTACCTTGTGCCAGCACTCCTGGAAAAGCCATATGGACACCCAGAGCAAAGCTCTCAAGATCCTGGAAGGCAAAGATTTTAGTCATTCTAGGAGTTGGCATTGCAAATTTTACCCTCACCCAGGCAGCCCCACAGAGTTAAGGGGGTCCCTCGGCACCTGCTGCTTTGTATTCCCCACTTGCCTGCTCAGGGGGTTCATCACCTCATGCTGGAACTTTTTCCAAACTAACCCAACTGGTTCCCTGTTTCTGATCTTACCTCCCTCCAGTCTTTCCTCGAACCAGTTATCTTCATTTTTTCTCCTCACTGCCCTACTTAAAACTGTAATCAATGTCCATTCTCTGCACAAGGAAGTAGACACCTTAGCCTGGATGAAAGGCTGTCTGCATTGCTCTCCTATGCTGTGGAGCCAACATCATTCCACATCCTCCCCACAGGGACTGAGAAGTTGGCTTGTCTTCACTCCCAACACTTACTCACATGCTGTTCCTTAAGACTTCTGAGCCTTTCGCAAGCCCTGCTTCTTCCTGGAATTCCAAAACTTCAAACTTCCAAAACCTGCTTCAAGTTCTGCCTCCAAGTCTCCTCCCAGAAGCCTAGCCTTCCCCAACTTCTGCACTCTGACGTCCTGAGGAATGGGACTGTTCCACTTACATCAACTCTGACCTATAAGCTGCCATTTGCACATGAGACTGTTGTGTCATATTAGTCTTGACTCTCCAAATTGCTAACAAATTCCTTGAAGGCCAAAACTATGCCTGAATGACCTCCTTGTGAGCTCCAAGCCACTTACCCCCAAGCACAGAGTAGGTGCTCAAAAGCCCCTCACTGGATAAGTGGATGTGAATCAGCGCCATGACAGCAGGTGTGACATATGGAGGGCTGAGCTGGGAGTCAGGGAATCTGGTCGGTTATGAGGACTTGGGAAACTTTCCTTCCTGAGCTCATGCTACTCATTTATAAAATAAAGGCATTGGACAAGATAATCTCAAATACTGCTTCAAGCTCTGTGAATCCCTTAAATATATGGGGTAGATGGAAACTTTGCTGCTAGGAGATGAAAGGATTTTTTTTTTTTTTCTTGAAGGGCCATACCTCTGCCATGGATTAGAAACAAAATCATTGAAGACCTGCTTTCTCACCAAATGTTGACCATGCATCCTGCAAATCCATTGATTTTTTTAAGGCCTCCAGACCCCATGGCCATAATGAGATCCACACACTTGTCAGGTGTTGAAGTCATTTGGCCTTTGGCCTTCATCTCACCAGCCCCCAACACATGGGAGTTGGCCACGACTTTCACACACGTGTTCCCTCTTACCTAATCTTTCAAAAGGAAACACAGCATTATACAGTTTAGACAAAGAAGGGAGAAGAAAGGAGGTGGAGAAAAAGAGAACTTGAAAAATAGTTTTCCAACCAAGAAAGGAATATCAAATGCATGGGCCATTAAACCAAAAGCCAATCTGAATCTGGGGGGACAATGTTTGTGAATGTATGGGGTGTAGTGGCCACAATACTCACAAACACACACCCTTTAGTCCCATCGGAACATAAATACATACAAGGCTTACAAGTGAAGCATATTTGTTAGGCACCAAGATGGTGGTAATTAAATTCATGGGGTTTGTGCATTGTGTAAAAACCAGAATACCAGCAGCCCAAGACCTTATAAAGCAGTTGATCATCACCAACACCGTAATTACTCATGAGCTCAAGGAATGTACTCCAGGCCTCCTGAGACTTGCCTAATACCATAATTATATTTCATATCTGGGGCCAACCCTAGAAATGTATGTACAGAGAGAAACGTCGCCTCAACTCTCTGTGCCCTCTGAGATGAATTCAGGTACTTGGACTTGTTGCCTTAGAGAAGAACAGTAAATTCTGATTGAGCTAAAATTAAAAAGAAAAAAAAAATCAGAAAAATATTCACAATTGCCAAACCAAGGGAGAAAAGTGCCATTTAGCTAAGTGAAAAAAGCTGAGTGAAATTCTAAACGAGAAAAGTATACGTTATCTCGGAAGATGAAAATTAAATTAAATTAGTAAAATTAGGTAAATTAGATGGGGAAAAGCTCAAACTCCATTATTACAGAAAGTAGGACATTCTCATCACAAACATACATGTTTTCTTAATGGGATGCTATCAATTTTGAAAGTACTTTAATTCCATATTTCTCTTGATTCCAATATCTGAGCAGTAAGCAAAGCAAGGTTTATTAGTCCCTTAGTTGACCATAGATAAGCCTGCAGTCCTGAGAGGTGAAGGGACTTATCCAAGATCACACAGCTGTTTACCAGCAGAGTTGGAACTAAAGGAGCCCTCTGAGACCTGATCAAACATCCATCTCTCTCTTTCACATTTCCTCCTAGGGTTGAAGACATGTTGATTTACTTCTTACTTCTCTAAACTCTTGGCTAGAAAAGGCTAATACATTTATACTGGATTTGGATTCAGAACAAATTTTTTAGTGTTAAGACAGTCTAAAAAAGCACTTTCACCTGCTTAATCTGGTTTGAATCACAAAATTCTAAAAACTTCCCATGAAAAGAATTTAAAACTTTTTTCTAGCATCAAGTGTAAGCAGTCTGATACATCCCTAAACGCTGAGGCAGTGAGCCTCTAATAAGGAAGTGCTACAGTAATTACATCTTTGAAAGCACTCCAACATGGGAGTCCTGGGTCTGAACCACAGATCGACTACTCATTAGCTGTGTGACCTTAGGCAAGTGATTTAACCTCTCCAAGTCTCAGTTTCCTAATCTGGAAAATGGGACAATACCTACCCATCAAAGAACGTGAGAAATTTCCTGATACATACAAGTACCAATGATTACTAGTACTCTCCCTTTCCTTACTTTGTCTTCTTAAAATTTAGCTTGTTAAAACAGAGTGCGCTTCTAGATTCATTGTGCCCAAAAGCCACTTGACCATTGCATTGGTTGGGTTTTGATTCAGAATCTTCCTATCATACCATTCATTCACTGACACATATTTATGCACAGCCACTGTTCTAAGCACTTGCCTCAGGGAGATGAATGAAACAGCCTTCTTCTTCTTAGAGTTTGTGTTCAACAAACTGGACAGCTTCTTGACTTTGGTCATTATTTCTGCGTATGGAGGATGGGAGACTGAGTGAGCAAGTTCTTTGGTAAAACTCTCATGAAATGTGGTCTAATCCATCTACTTCCCCAAGGCAAAGACCAGGCCCCTAGGAGGCATGCTCCCTGATGCACAGAGAGGTATAGAGCATCTACTACGTGCTCCTTTGCATCCACTAAAGCAGTCAGCTGACTCATTTCTCCAGAATCATAGTCACATGTCACATAGTCACATAGGGATCCTATCTTCATCTAATCTCATGAGATACCCCCGCCCACCAGGCTAGGGAAGACTTAGAGGTGACTTGGTGTATCTGACAACTTTCTTAAAAATTGGGTTTATGCCTAAAACCTTGGCTCTGACTTTCTTTAACTAACAGATGCATGTGCAGCACACGAGAAATGGAGAAAGCTTACCTCACCTCGAGGGACCCAGATCTTCACCAGTGTCCTCCCCATTCCTCTCTGCCACAGAGCTCACTTCCAAGTGGCCATTACAATGTAAAATAAAACAAAAGGCCAGCCAAGTCTACCAAAGTGGCCTTCCATGCTCTCCCAGATCTTCTCCGGGCTTGGGGTCCAGGCCTAGTGTCCCTGGGAACACCCAGTGCCAAGCAGGTTGCCAGTGGGGGACAAGCCACAAAAGTGTCAGTGTGGCTGTATACGCAGGCCCAATTTTTTTTTTTTCATTTTTATTTTCCTTCTTACTGACTCCTAACAGAATCGTTTTCTGGTTTTGAAAGGCATCTGCAGGAATGCAGAGAACAGAATGGTGACTCAGAAGATGGTGACCGAGTCATCTGCTTTGCATTGTCGAGTACATTTTTCACATGTTACTGGGTGAAACTAGCAATAAAGGGCACCAAATGCTAGAAATAGAACAAAAGAGATAAAGAAAAAGAAGAGGAAAAATATCTTATTTCCTCTAGAGAAATCTGCCTTGATTCGGGACACTGGTGTTTTAGGAAAAAACCATTTTGCTTTGAACAGCTCTCTTTCTGACTCACTTTTTGGAAAGAATGTGCTGAGCAGATAACCGCCCACCTCCCCCCGCAAACAGCTCTGCTGAAATCTGAACGCTATAAGTCCTCCTTGTTGACTTGTGAAAGAGATCTCTCTATATTCATTCGGGCTCTGTGCTCGTCACATGATACCAATACATTCCAAATGCTAAGATACAAGATTACTACTTAACCATAGAACAAACCAACAGGAATTTTAATCAAGACAATATCCAATAATGAATAAAGATGGAATGTTTTTGGAGGGATTCCAGAATACACATTTGGGAATTTTTAATCTTGCTCATCTTTGAATCTAGCAAAAATATTTTAAACTTTTCTGACCATGCCATTTCAGGCTGAACCCAGAAACTAGCTACTATCTAAGGTATTAAAGCATTTCATCTACACAGACATTGAATTTCCCAAATCTCGGTCAGTAATTGATACCAGATTAAATGAAATATGAATCAGACAAGTTCCTTTACATGCAGTGTTTTCGCTGAATTATTTTATGATATAAAAGATGAAAAGAAATCAAGATAAATAATGATCGGTGTGGGACAAGATTATACTTTTAATATTGTTATATTTTAGGATTCGTTTTGTTTTAATGTTTGTATTCAGACTAGATTGATGTGTAATAGTTTATCAGATTGCTTAAATAAACCATTGTCAGCTATGGGTGGCCAGATATTTACCATGAGTTGGAAAGTTGTCTGAATCAACACTAATTGTAAAGGAAGCTTTTTCATAACAGTTTTATAATCAGCTCTAACTTACCTGAAATGTGAATTTCAACATTATTTTAATCGTGTTTGAAACGGTAAGAAGGGAGTAGCCCAATATTGAGAGTGAAGTTTATAGGCCATAGAGCTATTCTTCCTGTTGCCCCGTGGGGTTTTCCCACCCCACCCTAAGCCCCACCACCAAATGGAAACAAAGAAGACTTTGCTCACACAAGGCTGCTTGGAGCATGGTGTTCGGGTCTTTTAAAAGGACCAAGTGATGGTTGGAAGATAGATGGGAAAGATGGAACATAGATTAAATGTGACATGTTACACTATAGGAAAGGTATTTTTATAGAACATGTACGCAGTAGATCAAAGACTTCACTGCACTTATTTTTGTCTTCACACACCTACTAAACCTGCATTTCTGCTGATGAGTGAAATTCTAGCTCTTTGGTCATCCCAGGACCCTAAATTGATACATCACCCAGCAGCATTAAAATGTTGGTCTTGTATGATTAAAAGTGTGGGTGCACAATTTCACTGGGAGGAATGAAAGTTGTAGTCATTTGAAGTAAATCAAGACTAAACAACGAAAATGAGAAAAATGGTCTGTGTAATTGCCCTGTTGGTTGTCTCAGGAGCCCAGCCGAAGGGGAGATTAGAACCAAGGTCTGCGCTGGAGATGTTTTGGAGGTTGCTAGTCTTAGGGCAGGTTCTCTGACAAGCCCTGAGTAAGCCTCTGATTTGGATGAGAGAGGGCTGAAAAAGCATTTCTGAAGCCCTCTCAGACAGTAATTGATCGGTCTGCTTTTTTTTTCACTTATTTGTTTATTAAAAAAAGACTGATTTTCAAATCATCTTGAATATTACGGATTTTATCTGTGTCTCCTGACCAAGCATTTCAGATAGAATCTAGTATATGTAGTGAAAGTTTAAAAGCTGAATAACTCTAAGCCATGGAACAAACTCATCACAGAAAAGAATTGACAGTATTCCCAAAGAATAGGAGAAGCTAATAGAGTTATACATGTTTTAAGAGGTAGATACGATCACGTGTGCACAATATAAAACAGAAGGTTTCTAATGATTGAAAAAGGAGGGGGGGAAAAAGCTATTTGGTAGTAGCTTGGTGAACTCTGGCTGAACTTCTCTGTTTGGCAGGCTCTGGTGCGGACAGTCTAGGATGAGGCATTAGGGCTCGCATCTGAGAAGTTGACATCAAGCAGACAGCAAGACATGATATCTTATTTTCCTGAGCCATGCTGACACAAATTGAACTCCCCTTATTATTTTCTTATGCCAGTAAAGTTGCACTTGGAATTTAAGCATTTTGTGTGCAGATGTTGAAGGCTGGGTTGGTTTAATTTAAATAATTTGCAGATTGTTTAGTAGCACTCCAAAGACGGGAGCGTTCTTCATCTGAGTTCAATTTTATGAGCTTTGGTTTCTGATCTTCTGCAAGGTAAAGCTGAACTATTTCAGTTTCAGTAAAACCCAAGGGCTGAGAGACCCTGCCGCTCCCTCTGGCGCTTCTGGCTTTGTTAACTGAAGAAAATGGCAAGGCCCTGAGGTTGTCTCTAATTTGCTCAACTTTCTACCTTTTCGTGGTTCTCCACTTTAAGAGAATGTGCCTTAGGAAGGATGAGATGGGGGCTGGGAGGGGGGATAGACCCATATGGTAAACTATCAAAATTAAAAATCAGATATAACGAGGACTGACTTGTTGTTCAATACCCATTCCTGGCTTTCTGGCTTTCGAATCACTTGGCTTCCAATTTTTCTGGGCCATAGCAATTATGCATTTCACTGTTTATGCAGCCCCCTTTCACCATCAGATCTCTCTTTCTCTGATGTTTACTTACCCAGTTTTTCTAAAGATTATACGTGAGCTCCCTGGAGCCCGGGAATAGATGTGTGATTGTATTTCCATCTAGGAGTCGACTGCCTTCATTTTCCAGTACAGGGTTTGTTTGCCCAGCCAGATTCCACATACTAAACAATACAAGGGAATGCTTCTTGGAAGAAAGTAAGATGTCAGTGTACATTACAACCCCCCTGGGGTAAGTAGAGAGCATTCATAAAGGACTAAAGAAATGTACTTTATAATGAAATGTACCTCATATAATTTATGACCCAATACTCAGGGATGAGTTTTTCTCTTTGAGAGTGTATGTCTGCACGTGAGAGAGAAGAGCGTGTGTGATTGTATAAAATTCTTAATAATGATCTGGGGAAAAAATGTTCTTTCCCATTTGGGCAATGACCAAAAGTGATTTGCATTGGCCTCTGTGACTTCCCAAGGAGGATGTGAGGTCCCGCTCCCCACTCCGATTCTAACCCCCTGCTGTGGTCAGTGTGCTGGGTGTGGTCATGGCCTTGACCTCAGCTACAGAGAACCTTCCTTTCCTGCACGGGGGAAGGGAGGGTGGGATATGCAGAAAAAACTGGCCAGTGAGTGTGTGTGGGGGGGGGGGAGATCTATCAGACTTCTCCATCTGCAGCTGATTCGGAGCTCCCTTCGCCAAACCAGCCCTCAGCAGTGATGTACTAAACTGCAGAGAGAAAGAGCCACAGTTGGAGTTGAAAGTTGTGGGTTGTTAGAATCTAGTTTTCCCTTGTGACAGACAAGGTAAGAGTGGCTCCGACCAAATCCTTGTTTTTTTTAGAAAAGAAAATACAATTAAACACTTTTGTTTCTTCACCTTTGCTCCCATATTGAAAAATCTCACAGGGGCATCAATTTGACCTTTTGGATAGGAATGGAAACACCTTCCATACAAATACAGTCAAAGTGGCAGGAATTACATTTTATCATAAGGCTTTAGAGTTGCAAGTGATCAAGGGGATAATCTAGTCTAAGCCCTCATTGTTCAGATAAGAAAGCTGGCTCCCAGGGAGGCAGTGTGACTTGGCCAAGGTCACAGAGCTCGTCAGTGGAAGAGCCAAGCCCAGAAGCCAGGGCTCCTGCCGTTCTGCCCATCCCACCACGTGACTCAGCCTTCCCCTACTTCTGCAGGAATCCCATTTCCCCCAAATCCACCACAAGAAGAAGGGATGGTTGTCTTTAAGCTACCTCACAAAAGAAAGCCCATAGATTACTAATGTAGCTCTATAAGTGATTTGGCCTATAAACCCTCTTTCTTACCACCTCCCAAGCCAGAGACACTCAGACAAAGCCCCACCACCTGGCCAGAGCACCAGATGAGGGTGAGGGACTCCCACATCTAGAGCCATCACAGGGCAGAGCCCCCCACTCCCTCTCTCTCCCTATATTCCTAGCCTGAGTCCCCCAGAAAGATGAGCCTGGGGAAAAGGCTTATGGGTTCTTCTTTTACTAAGAATGCAATGCAAGGGACCAGGAGTGGAGGGGTGCAGAGATTAAACCCGGAAATCAAGGCAGCCCAGGTGAGGATGTGTTACAAAGATGATGGGGCCAGTCGAGACCATCCATCAGACCGCGGCCCCGGAAGCCATGTAAACTCCTCTCCAGACCATGTCTGGTGAGGGATGGGAGGACAATTGTATCCATGGATCCCGTCTCCCTTCAGAGGTTTGCCTCACAGACCTTAACTCCTCTGCACTTCCTGGTTGTGTACATGTGGCCTGAGCACAGTCCCAAGATGGCATCAACAGGGAAGCTCTGGGACTGGAGTCAAGAGGTGGGACCACCTGTCAGAAGTGCTACCTGTTGGAGGTGAAGCACTGTTGGGCTGAGTCCTCACAGAGATGGAACGAGAGGCAGGTGAGCAAGAGACCCTGAAGTAGTACATAGAGGAGTTTGGTATGCCTTGAGAAATAAATTCTCTCCTTTAACCTTATCTTCCAGTATATAGGGATATAAAAATACAGATAAAGATATAGATATAGCATCTATAGAGGGTGAGGCAAGGCGCGACAAGTCACAAACACAATATGCTATGGGTATGTTTCTGTCTTGCCCTATTCTTTACACTTACAATTATTATTTTTTTTTAAATAACAGCTTTGATAACTAAGGCTTGAACACCACATAAATGCCCTGATCAGTTGGCAGTGCTAAAGTTCAAAATGATTGCATAACGAATGTAAATTTTGTCTCCTTTTAAGGCTTGAACACCACATAAATGCCCTGATCAGTTGGCAGTGCTAAAGTTCAAAATGATTGCATAACGAATGTAAATTTTGTCTCCCAAAGAAAAGGAAACCGTCGAACAATTTTTACCCTAATCAAGGTCATAAGTTTAAGTCCTAGGAACTTTCCCAGGAGACTCTCTCCAGCTTATGCCTCAGTCTCCAAACTACCTTCACCTTGATCTTAATAAGAGAAGCTTGGGCTTGATTTCCTTTACAGGTTTGGTTCTGTAAGCAATTATGTATGAGAGGAAAGCCCCCAAATACTCCAAAACCATAAGGCTCACTGATGGCTATTGTTCCAGCCCCTCTAGGAACCTAGGGAGTCCATGAAACGGTTAACAGGAAGGGGAGACCAAGGCAAATGCATGTGTAGTGCCCAAACAATGGCTGGATGAGGGCATGAACCCTTTCGGAAGATTTCTGTGGGTCTGGGGTAGCTGGGTCTTACGGCTGATTGGAACAGATCCCTAACTCCCAGGGCCATAGCCAGGGAGGACCAGGGTGCCTCCCCTACACCTCCTTTGGGGGCCTCAATCAGATAGGAAGCCAGAGTGTGCGAGCTGTGAAGGCCTTTTAAAGACACCATGTGGTTTCAGTACTTGATATGAATTGAATTGTACCACCCCCCAAAAGAGATATATTGGGATCCTAAGCTGCCAGTATCTCAGAATGTGACCTTATTTGGAGACAGCGTCCTTACGGGGGTAACAGGTTAAAATGATGTCATTAGGATAAGTGCTAATCCAATATGACTGGCGTCCTTAAAAAGAGAAGAAATTTTGACACCAAGACACGTACATAGGGAGAAGATGCAGACAGAGATCAAGGTGACGCCAAAGACTGCCCGCAAACCACCAGAAGCTAAGAGAGAAGCATGGAACAGACTCTCTGTCACAGCCCTCAGAAGAAACCAACCCTGCCGACCCTGAATCTCAGACTTCCAGCCCTCGGAATGGTGAGGCAATACATTTCTATTCTTCAGAGTCACCCAGGTTTTGGTACTTTGCTATAGCAGCCCTAGGAAACGAATACACTACCCCTTTCCCATTTTAGTGTGGAAGTAAATGGGGGAAACCCAGGGATGAGAAGTGACTTACTCTAATAGCTTATGCCCCTTCCCCCCGCCCACTGAAGAAATGGCTGACCTTTAGAAATAGAAAGATGGATCTGAGGGAAAAGCCAAATAAGGGGAACACAGCGGAGATGTAGATTGGGAGTGGAAGAAAACAAAGATGACCGAAGGGCATTTCCTGGCGTGTCCCTGTGGCTGGAGACCCCAGGCTGATGGCTGGAAGTTCAGTCGGACGAGGCAGGCACCAGATTTACAAGCTGCAGATGGTTGGCTGACCCTCCGCCGTGGTGCCTCAGTTCGCAGCTGGCTCTGGGTGCCTTGAAGTACGCTGTCAGGAGGTCCCAGAATGAGTTGGAGTGTCTCCCCCATCAGGGGAACAGAGGAAGGAAAAGCCACAATTCATGCTGTCAAACAAATAACTCCCATCCCAGATAACTTCCGGTGGGAAGACTCACTCCCTCTCTGCAGAGAGCGCTCAGTGTGATGGTGTAGCGGAGACAGTGGTTTTGCAGGCAATCACACCTTCATACAAATACCAGGCCCAGCATTTAAAAATTTGGCTGGGCTACCTTCATGGTAGATGCAGAAGTACACCCTCCACAGCCCACTTCCCAGAGGGACTTTTGGGGTCATGCCTTCCTGAGGCAACCACACCTGGGGACTGGTCCAAGGATGAGTATAAACACCTAGCCAGTTCAGTCAACATGAAACAGTCCCGATGGGCAAACCCTCCCTAGTTTGGCTGGGGCTCTGCTGGATCTACCTCCCAATTCAACTTGTCCCTCTCCCCAGTCCTATTCCCCCCTCCCTCCTTTTACAGTTGTTGATGTCTAATAAACAGCTGTCCTCCGAACTCCAGCATCTGCTTCTGGAGAACCACCTACACCTATCTCACAGAGCCTCGTTGGATCATTTGTGAAGACACAGTAGTGGTGGTCTTTCTGCAGGGCCGTTAGGAGAGAAAGTGAGATAGCACAGAGCTTCCACCCTGGGGCTGGCACACAGGAACTTTAGTAAGTTTATTCCCCTTCCTTTTGCTTCTGAAAGCCCCTGGTGCTGTGGGGTAGAGACATCTCCACCCTCAGGCTGTCCCCAGACCACTGATGCTTCCTGAACACCAGCAAAAAGGCAGATAGCACCCCTTTGGATTAGCCACCAGGCTGCCATCACCTCCACCAGGAGATGAGAAGGTGGGTCGTTGAAAGAGAGAAAGACCCATGTGTTTAAAACACAGGAACACAGGAGCCTCTGCCACAAAAGCTGCAGAGAAATCTGACTGAAACTCAGTCCACTGAGTTTAGACCGATGGCTACTCATTTTCAAAAATAATTGATTAGATTTGGTTCAACTAAGTGACAGTCTCACAGAGGCTTGATGGGAACGTCTCTCTGAATTTGACTTAAGATTAAAGTTACTTTCTGTATCAAAACAGTACTTGGAGGGTTTGGGAGCAAGCCTGGAGAGTCTGCCTTTCCTGAGAATGCCCCCATGAAAACTGGGTCAGAGCTGGGAAGAAGGAGTCCACCGAAAGAGAGTGAATCCAGGATAGAAATTCCACCACACAGTAGTTCTCTGGGTGACATCCAGCCTAGTTTAATAAAGGAACCAAAGTTTCCATCTGATAGCTATTAAAGCAAGGGAGTTAAAAGAATTATTGGTCGTATTCAGATTCCACGTGTCCTCGGGACCAGTGCAAGAATGGAAAGTGGAATGAGGGTTAGCATCCGTGCCCCATAATCGCAGTGATGGAGTCCAGCCCCCGGGGCCTGAGAAGGCTCAGTGCTCCTTTTTCCTGCCCAGGGGGCTGCTCTGAGGGAGGTTACTCTCAGGCTTCAGCTGGGGTGAGGTTGTCAATAGTCCAAGGACATTCATTTGGAGAAAAGCTGTCCAAGCTCCAGCTTGAGAGACTTGAGAACTGTGTTTTGAACTGGAACCCAGCACTAGCGGCGATTCCTCCTAGAGAAGGAGGCCTGAGCAGAGGGCCAGATAGAGGAATGTGTCCTTAAAGTCCTTGGAAGATGCAGTTAAGCAGTTAACTAATTCCATTAAGAGGTACTAAAGGAAGAGGGGTGGTCCGTACAGCAGAGTGCAACGGAGTGCAGCCAGGTTAGGTGGCAGGAAGCCGAGGAAGGTGAGGAGGGAGTCAACTTAGGCACCAGGAAAAGACTGCAGCCAGAAACCCAGCATTGGAAATCCTGCTGGGAAGAGGCTAGGCTGAGCCATCGGAGCTGAGCCATTGGTCTCATCGGGCAAAAGACGCGCAGCAGCTCTGGGGGTGCCAAGGAGAGGTTTACTAGGGAGAGACTTCCTTACTGCTAGACGGGGAATGGATTCCTTGCTGCTGGAGAAAAAGCCCCACAGAAACGCAGCCAGGAGACCCCTGTCGATATAAAGAGGGTCATCTGAAACCGCAGGTATTGAAACAAGGCCCCTCACACGCATCCTGGATTCTTTTTTTTTTTTTTTTTTTTTTTTTGCCATACGCAGTCCTCTCACTGTTGTGGCCTCTCCCGTTGCGGAGCGCAGGCTCCGGACGCGCAGGCTCATTGGTCATGGCTCATGGGCCCAGCCGCTCCGCAGCACGTGGGATCCTCCAAGACCGGACGCACGCACCCGCGTCCCCTGCATCGGCAGGCGGAGTCTCAACCACCGCGCCACCAGGGAAGCCCCACATCCTGGCTTCTTTAGCGAGACTGGTCTGTAAGGAGAGATGGGAAAATATGGGATAATGAAGTGAAGAGGAAAGAGATGGGGAAGAGAAAGTCAGGGTTCTATAAATAACCAAGGAAACCACAAAATAAGCTTTTAAACAGAGGTATGTGGTGGTTTCCTCACATCCCCCAAGAAATACAAACTTTTCAAGCAGCCCAGTAGCTCCTGGTGTGCTTGGCAGTACGGGCAGCAGGGCAGAGTCAGAGGGAACAGCATTTCCCAGGAAGCTTCCACACAGTGGGTGCCCTGTGAGGTTCTCTGTGTGTGCTGAGGCACTGACTCACAGCCACCTGGGAGAGGGGATCGTCACCCCCAAGTTGCCACTGGGGAAACTGCCATTTAACAAGGTGCAGTGACTCGTCCAGCTTCCCACAGCTGAAAAGAACCAGAGTAGCACTTGAACCCAGACCTCCTCCCTGTTATCCAAGGTAAATGCATTCCTAACCTAGCGCTCAGTCTCCTGAGGGCTTTCCAGCACAGGGAGAAGGCAACCTGTGTGTGAAGGGGGTTCAGAGACCAGAACGGAGACCCTACAACTAAACCACCCCTACACCGAGAAGGATGGGAAAACAAGTCCCAACTCTAGTACATGTAGGTGTGCAGAGAAGTTTACTCTCCCCATCTGGAGAGGAGATAGAGAGGGGAATTTGCTGAAACATCTGGCTCATGAAACCAGAGTTCTAGAGGAAATTCCAACTGTCAGGGAGGCCCTGAATGAAAGGCAGACAGGATCTAAGTATCTCTGTTTTGTTTCCCTTCGTTTGTCCAAGGCTGCCCAGTGACCTATGTCCCCAGAAGGATGGGTTTTTTCGGCGAGTTAGGGGAGGGAGGGAGGGTGTAAATTTCCAAGTCAGGGGAAGCAATTAGGCAAAGAACAGCTCAGGTACAAGTTCTGATCAGAGATAACTACATTGAGAGACAAGATGAACCAAGATGCTCCCTGGGGGAGGGGGGAGCCTGGGCACGAGGGAGGCAGAACTGGGGCAACCCTGAGCGCCCCCCCCCTTCCAGATGCGGAGGGCAATCACTCACTGTCAGGGCGTTTCCGGGGGGCAGAAACTCAGACCTGCGGGCTGTGCCAGCCCATAATTACCCACTCCCTTTCCTGCACTTTTAAACTCCTGCGGTGAAAGAATCTGACTTTTCAAAATTAATATGTGCTTGTTAGCTGTGCCCTGAGTCAATGTATCATGTTAATTACACTTGGCAATACGAAGTCTTGCGTTTGGGAAAGCAAGTTGATGCAGGAAGCTTGTTATGACTGATGAGTGTCGGAAGTGTTTCGGAGAGGCAGCTATGAGGCAATGGTGGGGCATCCCCTGGGCCGGGAGCCAGGCACGGTAGCGGGGAGCACCGCCCTGCCATTCACCTCCCTGGAGAGGGCCCGATCCGCAGCCCCGAGGATCCCATCCATAAAATGGAGCACATCCTTAAGCGGCGGGCGTATCGTGGGTGACATGGGAAATGTGAAGGCCCTGGGGCATAGTAGGCACCCAATACCTGTAATCGTGCCTCTGGGTATCTTCCGTTTGCCCCAGATCCACACTCTCCCAGCCCTGACACTGCCCTAGGCTCCTGACCTGCAACCCGCTTCCCCTGCGCAAATCTCCCTGTCGAGTGGACCAAGGTGAACACCGGTAGGGTGAGGGGAGGCAGGGAAGTGAGTAAAATAATCCCTTAATTAAACTCTCCCCAGATGGGTCCAATCTGAGGCTGCCATTGGCTCCCTGCCTGACGAATATCCAAAGTTTTCCTCTTGCCTGGCAGGCTGGTGGGAGAGAGCCGGGCACAGAGAGCTGTGACCTCCAGTCACATCATGGACAAGAGGTCAGCCAAGGCCATGGCTCATCTGCCACCCCTAGGTCTGGGGACTGAAAGGGAACAGGCAGGCCTGAGGTAGCTCACAGGGGGAGAAGAAACCTTGGAAGGGGAGAAGGGGGCTCTAGGGACACACCTCCTATGTCCCACTGTCTGACCAATCGGCCTCCTGCCCGTGGCCCAGGCGACCAGTCTCCATTCTCCACACCTCCCCGCTCTGCAGCCCTGAGTCTGGCGCCAAAATATCTTTCTATGAGTCTCATGGCTACCTTGGCAGAAGAGTGGGAGACAAGGAGACGGGAATAAGGGTGAGAAGGGCTGCAACAGGAGACAGAAATAAAACAAAACCTGAGATCAGAAATTTAAAAAGTGGTTGGAGAGCAGCTAGTACAGAAAGCAATGAGTTTAGGTTTGTTTGATAATATAAACAGAAGTGTGGGCAGAATGTGCCTTGCTGAGTGGCATGAACTGAGGGGACACACCCGAAAGACCCCTGCGAGCGTCTCGAGTCTAGATTTACATCAATGGAGATTTCCCTCCCCCCTCCCCCAGAATCTTTATTAAAAGGCAAACGATACTTTAAGAGAGTGATTGGAAACCTTCCTCCTCAGATGATGCAGAATTCTGAGAAAGGGACCTTAAAATGTGTTTGGGGGAGAGGAAGCTAGGAGAGGGGTTTCTGGTGGGCAGGGGTCCCCCTCCCACCCTGACACCAGCTCTTCCTTCAAGTATTTCCCTAGAGGTAAAGGATTTTGGAAATCGCTGATTTAAAGACCATTAAGATCTTGGATTAATAAGTTAATAAGAGTCTACAGCAGAGTTAAGAGACTAGGTCTCAGGACCTGTGGGCTTTACTAGGTATGGCTGTTTTAAAACATGGCCACACATATTTTGACACCCCTCCCATAGACGGGAGGTCTCTCTCCTCTCCCCTTGAGCCCTGTGGGCCTGTGACGGGCTTGATCTCTGGTGAATGGCGAGAGTGACACTGTGATTTTCAAGGCTGAGTCAGAAAAGTCCTTACATCGTCTTCTTTGTTCACTGGACCGCTCCTTCTTAAAGATGGGAGCCCCTGTGTGAGGTGTCTAATGACTCAGAGGCCACCATGCTGGAGAGCTTCAAGGAGACATCCTGATCCCTGGTCCCAGCCGGTCCCCATGCCTCAGCCATCCTGGCCAGGTGCTTGGACCTGGAAGGGAAGAAGGCTTCCTGGATGTGCCTCGTCCAGCCCCAGCCAACCCAGCCCCAGTCGCTGGCAAAAGCTAAGCGGTTCGCATTGTGCCCCTTCTGAATTCCTGGCCCACAGCATCCATACACAACGCACAAAATGATGATTGTTTTCCTCTACGAAGTTCTGGCGCGTTGGTTACGTAGAAATAGATCACTGAAGCCCTGAAAAAGAAGTGGAAGCATTGATGAAGGAAAAGACAACGGAGGTGCTTAAAATCCTCTGACAGTTATTTTTTCCTGTTCAAGCTCCTTATATGTCCTCATACATCCTGTTTGGGATCTGGCCTCAGCCACCCCTCCAACCCCAGTCCACCCCACATTGCATCAATATTTGCCACCCGCACCGTCCTTAACACTTGCCCGTTTGATCCTTGCCTGTCTCCTTTCCTTCTACCCAGAATGCCTTTCCCCACCCCCTGCATTCACCTGAAAAACTCCTGTTCATTTTCCACAATTAAACTCCCATGGCACCTCCTCCAGGCAGCCTTCTTGGAACTCCCTGTCTCTCTGCTGCTGCTGCTGAAACCTGACCTTGTCCCTGTTATAATACTTTCCATCCACCTTCTCTATGAGCCTGTGACCACCACAGCATCTTTGTCAATCTCCCATCCAGCACCTGGAACATAGACACTCTTACTTCATGCTTGCTCAATAAATGAATATGGAATTTCAAACTCCATCCTCTCAACTGTGTAAACTTTAGGCTAACTTCTTAATCTCCCTGATCTCAACTAGGCAGAGCTAACATAGAGCAAGTAAAGTGTCACTGGTAGTACCTCTCGTTATTACCTATTTACCAGCAATGGTGTATGTCCGTGATTATGTAGCTTAGAAGGCGGAAAGCAAGGGCCGGGGAACCCTTAGTTCTATGCGTTACATGCGTTCCTAAACTCAGGTGGGAAGGAGAGGAAAAGGGAGGCAAAGAAAGAGAGAGTGGAGGGCATCCCTCCCGGAGGATAAGGGGCACCACTCACATGGAGTTAACATCAGGAAGCAAGTTGGCCTGACTTGCTGGGGGAAGGACCTGGCCTCACCCTTCTAGCTAGAAACTGTGGTCAGGCTGTACGCTGGCTGGCATCTCCAGACATGGTTATCATTTCACACTATCAACTTTGGGGACTTAATTAACTTCCACTAATGGCCTGAGAAAATCCTTCCAAACTCACTCAGCTTTCTGGCCTTGTGAAGGATGCAGTGGTCCGTTGTTCCAAGTAGTAAGGGTACTAGGGGCAAAGATGCTGCCGTTTGGGGCAAGAGACGAAGACCCCACACTGAGCATCAGCCTCCAGGTAAGTGGCACCAGGAGAGCACAGAGCAGGCATAGCATTGAAGGGAACCAAAGGCATCCTCAGATGGCTCCTCCCATGAGCCAGTTACACTCGGGCAGGCCTCTATTCTATTCTAGCATGCAAGGGGTTAAATCTAAACCTGCTCCCTGTCTTTCTGTCTGTCTCTCTCCCTGACTGGATTGTGAGTCCCACAAGGGCAAAATGAGTTTGTCTGTTTCCTCTTTGGACACAGTGTATGTGCATTAAATTAATTACTAATTATTCAACGATCTAGCAAGAAGCATCACCCTGACCACAATTGGGTCCGTGGGTCTTTGAAATAGAAACTGACCTGTAGGTATCTTGATTATTCAATAATCACAGTTTTGAACCACAGAATATAAAAATGAAGGAATTTTTAGGGGTCAACAGCCTAGTGCAATGAGAATCTGAGATCTGGAAAGAGGTGACCTTTTACAAAAGAAGAAGGAAGAAAGGAAGGGAGGGAGGGGAGACTAGCAGGCCAGCACATGCCATGAATCCATTGCTTGACATACATCATGTGATCTTCACAAATACCCTGAAAATCCCCATTTTGCAGGTGAGCAAACTGAGACACAAAGCCCTGAAATAATGTTTCAAAGTCACCCAGAGGCTACTAAGTCTCAGAGCTAGGACTCAGACCCTGGTGTGTCTTCTGAGTATGTTTGAAGCATTGAGCACGCCGTCTCTCTAAAGAAGACAACATATAAGCAAGTTCTCCAGGGCCAGGGAGACCGAGGCAGCACAGAATCAGAAAAGTAAGGTGAGGTGGGATTGGGGCCAAATGTCAGCTTAGCCAGAGAAGCCCCAGGGACAAGGGCTGAACCACGAGACTGAGTGGACCACCAGAGCTTTAGGCCCGCTGCCCTATGTCTACCTTCTTCTCAGGCACAGGGGTCTCTGGGCTCATGGGGGTTACCAAAGCCATAGGGGGTCAGAGGCCCACAGACCATTCTGTTCTAGGATGAGGCAGGGTTCCAGGGGAAGGCTTACTTCACCACTTTCCTGTCGAGAATCTATTCTTTATCTTCTTTAACCAAGGAATTCAATTATTTCCTTCCATAGAAAATTCCAGTAGCATGACCTGAAAATAACTGGATATCTAGAACTTCATAACTGCTTGATCTTGGGGAAGTTTCTTTACCTCTTGGTGCTCCTTGGCCCTCATCTGGGAAAACGGGCTCATAATGGGATCTAGCTCACAGGACTGTTGCAGGAATTAATCGAGTTCATACACCTTACCACGTAGTAAGCACAATATATGTGTGCTGCCATTATTATATTTTGTTTCTAATTCTTTCATTCATATGGATTTTAAAATCATTAGTTGCTGCATTAGTAATTATAATCTCAAACTACGGGCTAATTTTGATGGATGTGGTCTTGACCTATATTTTAAATAATTGCTGCTTTAAATTGAACAGTCCTCCTTATAGCTTGACAAGTGGCATATTTCATTGATGTTCTAAATTTTGTGGGTTTTTTTCTCAGTCGTGTCTAACATTATTTTATTCAGAAGGTAAAAAATACTCCATCTGACAGACCAGTAACTACATAATTGCTTTAAAGCAAATCTTAGCAGGTGGGGTTTTTTTGTTATTGGTTTTTGTTTTGTTCTGTGTTGTTTTTTGTTTTTACTGAACCAGTTGTGGCAACATGTGTTTTCTGATGTACAAGAGGGGAAAAAATGAGGCTCTAATAGCTGCAACATCATTTCACATCTATATGAAAGTTGAAACGTAGAGAGGGAATATAAATTCTTGGTTGAAGCAAAGGAGACCCAAGATTCTATTTTTAGAATAGAAAAGTTCAGACTAGCAGCTCTGAAATAATTCTATCTGCTACCTTGCAAATTACTGTAAGCCAGACGATGGAGTAACAAAGGACAAGCGTTACTTTCATATTAGCATATATGTCATGTTTAATCAATCAGAGAAAGAACTGTAATTACTTTGCTCTCTTTTTAGCAAACTTTAAAGAAAGGGAGTCATGAACTTATAAAGTAAATGTCATCCTGTTTGGATAGTTATAGTTTTATAGGTAATTTGCTGCAGATTTTATTCAGATAACATGTAATTATTTCCTTTCCTGCTCATCTTCAATCCTACAGGCCGTTTCAAACACAAACATAAGGACTACAGATGTAAAATGGATCGATATTACAATCTAATGATTGTAATTTGCCGCATGCAATGTGTGTCTGTTTATTGGCCAATGACTTATGCCCACCTCTTCAATGAAATGTCACCTGGATGAAAAAGAGCAGAGATTAAGGGAAAAAATTCCCTCCATTGTCAATCAGGGGACACAGCAGGGTTTGGAGAGTAGTGAGTGGGAAATACGGGTTTTGGAGTCAGATAACTTTGGATTTATTTGAAATTGAATTGAGAACACACACACACACACACACACACACACACACACACAAGCAAAGTAACTGACTGTAGTCATTTGTAGTGGGCACTTAAGAAATTACCTCTTTTGTTACGTCGACCATCCTCTACACCTTTCCTCTCAAGTTCTGCATTTTGACCACGTAACTATTAGACTTTTCTGCCTCTAAGCTGGAGAAATATCTCTGCAGCATGCTTCCCGCATCCCCTCCTGTCTCCCCACAGGGAAGCAGCAGTCTTGTGGGTATCCCTCCGGCTGGACTCAAGAGGCAAAGTGAGCTACTCAGAAGCTGGGTAGGAAAACTGGGACTAAAACAGAGAAGATGGCTGCCTTGGAGACTTGGCTCACCGAGTCCTTGTGCATCGCCCTAGGTACTCAGCCGACACTGCATCCAGTCCATGGATTTCTCTGTGGTTTAGGAACCTGGGATGTCTCCAGCAAAGACTCCAGCCCAAATCATCAGATACACCTACGACCTCACATTGCAGGAAATGGGCCAGGCCAAATGGCTTCTCTCAAACTTCACAAGGCATGACCTGCATTGAAAGATAAGAACTCATTCCCCAGGTGATGACACAGTCTGGGTGCGTCCATTTCTGAACTGATTCGCTCTTTGATGAATTATTCTTGGCGGGATGATTCTTCCATATTGAAATAATCATTCAACCAGAGTCTTCAGACCACATGAGCTTTCCTTTTTGGCAGTAGAATCTACCCCCAGACACCTGGCTTGGTTTGAAAGAGAACTGGATTGGAATGCAGAGGCCTGGCTTAGACTCCATCCTCAATGGCAGACCTGGCCAAGTCATCGCTTGGCCTCAGTACCTTCCTTAGTAAAGAAGAAGAGCTAATTCTTGCCCTACCTATTCCACCTATCTCACCAGGGTTCTTCAAAGCAACTATTGTGCATGAAAGGCTTTGAAAAGGTACAGTGTTATACATCTGTAAGGAACTCGTACTATTAATTGTTCCTCTCTTAGAAGTATCTGTTGCTCACCAACCATATGCCTCTTTGCTTGGGACTCTCGCTGCGTCTCATGTCTACAATCTGCCTCCTGCCAAGTCGCCATTCTCTTTGCACGAGAGATCATGTTTTAAAAACCTCTTTTTACCCTCCACAAAACATGATAGGTGCCTGATTTTTAAAAAGTAATAAGTACCCTGTACCAGTCACATAATAGACACCTGATTAAATTTTTGATGAATTAAACTGAATTGACTTAATCAGGCACGTCAAAAAGCCTACAGAGGCCAGGTTGGCCATGTAAATTAGTGAAACTGGCCAGGTCTGAGCAGAGCAGGGTGAGATGAGAATTGAGGGGCACATGCGCCATCTAGAAGGGCAGCCACTGCTTAGCATCAGCCAGCTGGGGACACACAGAAGTGTGGCCCAGGTTTGCCAGGTAAACTGATTTTTCAAGAGAGCCAGCAACCAATTTGCATGAAATAAGTTGACATGTGATTCAAATTTTACCAAACACTGTGGGAACCAGCATGTGCAGGACAAGCAAAAATGTCCAAGGGCCATATCTGGCTGGCGGGCAGCCAGTTTACAATCTGTGACTTACCAATTTAGAGTCAATCATCCCTCATTATACCAAATAAAAACACACACAAAGATTTCCCATCACACTCCGTTCTAATTCTCCCAGCAGCACATTAGTCTCAGCCCAGCCCCTGGTCATACTGCAGACCCTAAACTTTCCCAACTACCTGCGATGAAGGCCACTGTGCCCCTACTGGGTGTGACAAGCATGCAGCACATGCCACGTGCAACTCAGTAACTGCTATACGCTGAATGTGTGTGTTCCCTCTGCCCCCAAATTCACATGTCAAATTCTAATGCTCAGTGTGATTGTATTTGGAGAAGGGGCCTTTGGAAAGTAATTAGGTCATGAGGATGGAGCCCTCATGAATGGGATTAGTGCCCTTATAAAAAAGACTCCAGAGAGCTCCCTGTCCCTTCCACAATGTAAGGAAACAGTGAAAATATGGCCATCTATGAACTAGGAAGCAGGCCCTCACCAGACACCAAATCTGCTGGTACCTTGACCTTGATTTTCCAGCCCCCAGAACTGTAAGAAATAAATTTCTGTTGTTTATAAGCCATTCAGTCTATGATATTCTCTTACAGCAGTCCTAAAAGACCAAGACAGCGGCTTAGCACAGAATCCAACAGTACCCAAACTAGCCAATACTCCATTCAATGAGATGAGTCCACTGACCACAAGTGTGGATGCCATGACTATGTGAAATCACTTTACAGTTCCAGGCACTTGCTCCCTATTTCTGCAGTTACCTACTGGTGCCTGGCCCCAGGCTGCAGCCCACATTGAGCACACCTGGCCCACACCTCCCTCTGGAGCTTCCCTTCCACTCTGTCTTCATTTCTCCCACAGAGGAAGAGCAGAAGCAGGGCAGAAAATGCTGTGGTGAAACTAGAGTCTCTCTTACAGCTGCTGCTCGATTTCTCCTCCTCAATTTCTCTCCTCCCAATCACTGGACCAATCCATCTCTGTAATTCACCCCTCTCTGTTGATTCCTGCTTCCCTCCCAGGCCCCACTCCCTGTGCACAAACACTCTAATCCAGAATCCTCCAAGTTTAAATTCCCTGTGACCCAGGAATGGCGTCAGTCCCAGGGTCACCCTGCACTCTGTCCAGTGGCTGTCTGCCTGCTCTCCCCAACAGGGCTTGCCCACCCTCCAGCTCAGTCCCCTTTTTCAGTGAGAGGCATAGAGTCAGAGGCCAGGGTAACACCTGACTTTAGTGCTAGTTGTCTCAGTGCCCAGCCAGTGACCTTGGACTAGGATGCCTGTTCTCGCAGCTGTACCATAGTGATACCAACCCTTCCCTGGGTAGCCTTCCTCTGCAGTTATTGAGACCAGGTAAGTGAAAGCAATTCATAAAGCAGAATGTGCCAGCCCAACAGGAGATTCTTAAATTGAATAATTCAATGTGGTCTCGACTCCCAGCTCCAATGCCCTTGCTGTGAAGTCTCCTCCTCTACATGAGCTCTGATCTTGCCTTGGACCTGAATCACCTCCCACTTATATTGTTGCTGGTCTTTGTCTCCCATGTTCACAATTTCCTTAAGGAGAAAGTCATTGTCTTGCTTATAAATCTGGCTATCAGGCTCTTCAAAGAAAACTCTGCTGGTTCCCCCTCCCTATAGGAGAAAGAGCGGCCCCAGCAGATTGCTTATTCTCCGGTCCCATCTCCCACTGTGATCCTGTCCCAACCCACACTGTTGCCTTTTGGAACTATTTCAGTTCCCCGAACTGGCCACACCTTTCCATGACCAATACGAGTAAGCATCATAGCAAACCATGGGTCCAAACGCATTACAGACTCATGTAATGCTTACATAACCCTAAAAGCTGGGCATCAATATGATGCCCATTTGCAGATGGGGAAACTAGAGCATGAAAGAGTCACTCACCCAAAGTCACAAGTAAAATGTGCTGGAGCCAGGATTCAAATGGAACAGCAGTGGCTCAAGAGTCCAGCTCATGCTTTTTCCCCCTGCCCAAAACACTCCTTGCTTATTCTTACCTTTGTCTTCAAGGCTCAACTCATACGGCACCTCTTTTAAGGAGGTGTGTCCTCCTTCCTATCCTCCCTCATACCCACTCTATCCTCCATCCTTTAGTTCATCCCGGTACCCAGTATATGCTCCACCATTGCTCTCCCACACTGCACTGTAACCGTCTGTTGATTCGTCTGTCTCTACATCTAGAGTTGAGGACTGGAATCCTGTTCATCGTGGAGACCCCAGCACCTGGAGTGGCCTGGTAAGACCAGTGTCAATAGGTGAAGGGGACTGAATGGATGGATGAATGGGTAGTGGTCAGGCCTCATTTACTGTCTGTCCATCAGAGCCTAAGGTAGACAAAGCTTTTCCCATAGCAGAGAATTGATAGAGGACTGGTGATGCATGGATTTTCTTCCCTCCAAAGTCCAGGACAACGGAGTTGGTGGGGGAATGCTGGATGACCCCCACATAGAATGTCCTCATGTTGTCTGAGTCCATCCTACCTCTAAAATCCTTCTTAGTCCCTCCAGTTGGGTTTTCTACTAGACTTTTCTTGCATCTCCCCCCCTCCAGCCTTGACCCTCATCTTGACATGAGCAGCCTACCCCCTCAGTCCTCCTCCCACCCAGAATTCTAACACTGGAGAGAGGCATGAAGGAAGCCGCCCACAGCAGATGCTGCCATGTCCCTGATACAGGGCAGGGGACACAGCTTGTTTGCTGAGAAAGGTGGCAGCCACTTCTGCACTCGGGTAGAGGGACGGAGCAATGTGGCAGAAGGCCACTCCCACAATTTCTGAACGGGACAGCCCTACACAGCAGCCCAGCTCACCCTGCCCATCTCAGCCTGTCCACAGATCCCCGCCCTTTCCCACTTCCCAGCTGATTTGCTTGTGAATCCTCCACCAAGGCAATGAGCACTTCTGGTTTGTATGTCAACTCCAGGTTCAAAATGATAATCCCACTTATGTGAAAAACCTAATCTGTGATGAGATTTATGGACTAATTCTCCCCAGGACCAGGGGAAAGAAAGAGGAAAGGAGGTTGACTTAAAGGCCAGCCATATACCTTGAGGCTAACCACAGATGAACAAGAGCTTCCTCTTGGAGACCAGTGCTAGGTTTTGAGAACCCTGGGTGATTCCCATGTGGCACCCTGTTTAGGACCCACTCTTCCAGAGAGTAGGTGACTAGAGGGGTTCCCACCATGGACTGGTGCCAGGCTGGAATACCTGAGGGGCTTTCTCTAGAAACCACTGGAGGGGGTTTCCCAGGGTCTTCCCATCCCGATACATAGCCAGCTTCTCTTCCCTGCCACTGAAAGGGCACGCCGCCTACCACCCACGGTGGGGGCTGAATGCAGGACTTGAGTTGTCAGTGGGGACACAGGGATTTCTATCTGATTTATTTTTTGCACTAATTGAATGATGGGGTTAACAGGGTGAGGTCTACATTCTCCAAGAGTGGTTGGGAAAGGAAACACCAGAATCCTCTCCCAGCTGTCACTCAGATACCAGCTGTCGCTCAGGTAGAGGTTCCGTGGCCAAGGGAAAAAAGTCAGCCAGCCTCCAACTGAGCATGCGCCCCCAGGCCCATGGGGTGTCACTCAGAGACTGCTGACAGACTCCTGCCACCACGTGCCTCCTCCAGAATGCCCTCCAGAGCCCACCTGCTCAGCCCAACAGGCAGTTACCTAGACGTGTCCCTGCAGTGGCCACGGGAAGGGAGACCAACAGAGCTCAGCCTGGGAGACACGAGTCCCTTCACCACCCCCAAGGGGACAACATCTGGAGGGGAGATGGCCAGAGGGGCACCGGGCAGGCCTGTGGAAGCCCCCCATCGCCCCCCTTCCAAAAACTGAGTGGCAGTGTCTCCCACCCTGTGGAGGGAGCAACAAAAGGTAATGAAGTAAACACACAGAGAGAAGGCAAAAATGTCAGAGAAAGAGGGAGAAACAGAGACAAACAAGGAGTGGATATTGGAGGTAGCTGAACTCCTGATTCCAAGTGTTCCTGGGGCCTTTTGGTATCTCTGCCCCACCCGCTTCACTTGACTATTCAATGGTTCGTTTGAGTTTGCGCAATAACCCTCCTTGTTCAATGTCTCCCCTGTCTCTAAGCTAGTTTGATATGAGGTTTTGCCACTCACAGCCTTAGGAGACCTCATTAGCTTTCCATGATGTTACAGTTGTGTGTGTGTGTGAAGAAGAGATGGCCTCTGCCCTGCAGGAACTCACAGCTCAATAAGAAAGAAGCTCAGATGCCTAGGTAACTGCAATGCACAACATAGGTAAGGACAAAAGGCCAGCGCAAAGACAGCCTTCTCAGTGTACAGGGTGGGGGCAGGGGCTTCTTGGAGGAAGGAATATCTGTGCTGAAGGATGTATAGGAGAAAGCCAGGTGAAGAGGTGGCAAGGCAAAGAGTGACACTAACAGAAGGAACACCCATCATTTCCAGGGACTTTAGTTATCATCTGTAAATGGATAATACATGTTACAGAATTCTAGGATGTTAATGTATCAGGATATGTTTGACTGCAAGTATTGTGCCTGCCTAAGAATAGCTTAAACAATAAAGGCATTTAATAATCTCTGTGACAAGAGATACTGAGATTTTGGTGCTGGGGCTGGATCAATAATGTCATTAAGGACCCAGCTCATCCCATCTCTTTGTCACGCAACCTCAATGTCTTGTCTTCTCTCATGTCATTTTGACGCACCTCATGACCACAAGATGGCTGCTATAGCTCCAGGAATCACATCCTCACTCAGTCACGTCTGAGCAGAAAGGAAGGGAGTGGGTGGAAAAGTGTCTTCTCTTCTGGAACTTCTGTCCTTTTAATGAGAAGAAACAGCTTTTTCCAGGTGTTCCAGATTTCTCTCTTATATCTCACTGGCCAGGACTGGGTCAGATGACCACCCCTCAAAACAAGGAAGGCTGGGAAAGAGAGGACCTGACTATTTCAGCCTCTGTGCAGAAGGCAGGCAAAGAGGAAGAAAGCTGATGGCTGTTAGATAGGTAACCAATAATGTCTAGTGTCTAGCAGAAAGCTTCAAGGTCTTTTTTGTTTGTTTTTAAGAGCTTTATTGAAGTATAATTCATACACCAAGAAAAACAAAAGTACCTGTTCAATGTATACATTGGTGAACTTAGACGTATGCATATACTTGTGATATCATCACCACAATCATGGTAATAAACGTATCCATCACCTCCAAAAGTTTTCTTGTGTCACGTTTTTTAAATTTTTGTGGTAAGAATCATTATGAGATCTGCCTTATTAAGTTTTTAATTAAATGTACAACACCATATTGTTAACAATAGGCATTACATTATACAGCAGATATTTAGAACTTATTCATTGTATATAATTAAAATTTTATACCCATTGAATAGCAACTTCCCATTTTCCCCTCCCTCCAGCCCCTGGTAACCACCATTCTATTCTCTGCTTCTATGAGTTTGACTATTTTAGATTCCATATATAAGTGGAATTATGCAGTATTTGTCCTTCTGTGACTGACTTGTTTCAATTAGCATGATCACTTCCAGGTTCATCTATATTTTGCAAATGGTAGAATTTCCTTCTTTTTTAAGGCTGAATAATATTCCATTGTATCTGTAGACCACAATATGTTTATCCATTCATCTGACAATGAACACATGTGTTGTTCCCAAGTCTTGGCTATTGTGAATAATACTGCAGTGAACACGGGAGTGCAGAGATCTCTTCAAGATCCTGATTTCAATTTTCTTGGATATTCAGGCATACCTCAGAGATATTGCTGGTTTGGCTCCAGGCCACTGCATTAAAGTGAATATCACAATAAAGTGAGTCACACGAATTTTTTGGCTTCCCAGTGGATATAAAAGTTGCGTTTACAGTAGACTGTAGTCCGTTAAGTGCGCCATAACATTATATCTAAAAAAAAAGCACACACCTTAATTAAAAAGTGCTTTTTGCTTAAAAAGGCTAAGCATCCTCTGAGTTGTAGTAGTAACATCAAAATCACTGATCACAGGTCACATGACAAATATAAGAATAATGAAAAAGTTCGAAATATTGCTAGAATGACCAAAATGTGGCACAGAGACATGAAGTGAGCAAGTGCTGTTGAGCAAATGGCGCCCATAAACTTGTTCCACACAGGGTTGCCACAAACCTTCAATTTATTTAAAAAAAAAAAAAAGTAACTGTAAAGTGCAATAAAAAGAGGTATACCCAGAAATGCGATTTCTACATTAAATGATAGCTCTATTTTTAATTTTTTGAGGAACCCCCATACTGTTTTCCACAGTGGCTGCACCATTTTACATTCTCATCAACTGGAAGTGGACTCTCACTGTCCAAGGGTTCCATGTTCTTCACATCCTCACCAGTGCTTGTTATCTTCTGTTGATGTTCTTGTTTTTTTTTATGTAACAGACATGAGGTGATAGCTTACTGCGGTTGATGTGCATTTCCCTGATAGTTAGTGACGTTGAGCCCCTTTTCATATACCTGGTGGAACGGATCTCTTCACTGGAAAAATGTCTATTCAAGTCCTTTGCCCATTTTTAAATCAGGTTATTTGTTATTTTGTTATTGAGTTGTAGAAGTTTTTAAAGATATATTTTGGATATGAACCCCTTATCAGATAAATGGTTTGCAAATATTTTCTCACATTCCGTAGGTTGTAAGATAGACATATAGACCAACGGAACAGAATAAAACCCCCAGAAATAAACCTACACATATACAATCAGCTGATTCTCAACAAGGGTGCCAAGAATACACAATGGGGGGCTTCCCTGGTGGCGCAGTGGTTGAGAGTCCGCCTGCCGATGCAGGGGATGCAGGTTCGTGCCCCGGTCCGGGAAGATCCCACATGCCGCGGAGCGGCTGCGCCCGTGAGCGATGGCCGCTGAGCCTGCGCGTCCGGAGCCTGTGCTCCGCAACGGGAGAGGCCACGACAGTGAGAGGCCCGCGTACCGCAAAACAAACAAACAAAAAAAGAATACACAATGGGCAAAGAATAGTCTCTTCAACGAATGGTTTCGGGAAAACTGGGTATGCACACCCAAAAGAATGAAATTGGACCCCTGTCTTGCACCATACACAAAAATCAACTCAAAAATAGGTTAAGGACATAAACATAAGACCTGAAACTGTAAAACCTCTAGAAGAAAACATAGGGGAAAAGCGTCTTAACATGGGTCTTGACAATGATTGTTTGTCTGTGACAGCAAAAGCCCAGATAACCGAAGCACAAACGGGTGGGACTACAGAAAACGAAAACTCTTCTGCAGAGCAAAGGAACAGCTTAAGAATAAAAATGTCTTTTTTTACTGATAGAGAAGCTAAAGACCAGTCACACGAAGTGCCTCAGCAAAGTTCAGACAATAGTTGGCGGCAGAATCCGACTAGAACCCAGGACTCCTGTCTCCCTGTCCAGTATCCTCTCCACCGAACCCCACTGCCCATATCTCAAAGCCCCCAAGTTTGAATGTATCAACACGATAGCCTTGTCTCTAGAATCAGAACATCTCAGATCCCCTTGAAATGAATTCATTCATATTGTGGGGATCAGACAACATGACAGATTTGGAAGTATTTTAGGTGCGATTTCAGGAGCTCTGAAGTCTCCTGGCCCCCAACCTGCCCCCTCACCTTCTTACCAGGCCTTTGCCCCAGGCAGCAAGTAAGGATCCAGCAGATGGAAAGAAGGAAGGCAAAGGAATTACCAAAATGGCCCAGCTCATCCATGCCCACGCTCCCTCCATACCTGTCTTTGAACCCACGTAGATTTAATCCACAGTCAAAATAAATACGAGCCTTGACACGGAGGCCCATAGCATCACTTCCCATCCTGGCTCTGCCCGTATGGTGGTCACACTGGAGCCTCAGTTTTCTTGTCTGGAAAGTGGAGGGTGGGACTGGACACCCAGAGAGGAGTTTTCAGCTTGAAAATGTTTAAATGTATTTTTCCCCAAAGTGCCAAACCTGCTGGTTAAGTGGACTCCTAATACATGTGAAGAGAGGGTCTCCAGCCTTCAGGCAAAAAACCCCAGTTCTTTGGGCCTCTTCTCAAAGGACCCACTTCCACATACTGTCCCTGGCTCTTCTCAGAATCTCGCTCCTCTTGTTTCCCGACATCACGCCAAGTTCAAGAGCCCGGGCAGAAACAGGCTCCCAGAAGCCTTTGCCCTTCCCTCTGCTGCACCAGCAAAGTGCTGTGCGGAAACCACAGCCACACCACCTGACATGTGAGTGGGGCAGAGGGGGCAGTTTGGGGGGTTTTGTCCCCTTCGTACTGCAGGGAGAGGGCAAGAGCAGGAAGAAGGAGGAAAAGGTAAAGGGCCAGAGGCTCACACCTCACTTATTGTAAGTAGCCCATGTGGTTTGACTTTGCACCCACTTCTCCAGTGGGAGTCCGCGTGTTAGCACCTGCGGACACCTGTCTCCAATTAGCCCAACCATTTCCAGAAGAAATGACACCCCCAAGAAGATGGGCCTCCAGCAGAGGTTTGTCCATGCTCTCAGCCAGCAGTGGAGCAGAAACAAGAGAGGGATAGAGGCGGGGAAGTTTGGGGCGGGCTTCCATGAGCGTCAGGAAGAAAGAGCAGAAACACCTCCCCAGCCCTGAACCTTCCCTCTGGCCCGAGCACACCTGGTGGCCTTGTGGCTGCCAGGCGTGGAGATGTCTGGCATTCCTCAGTGGCCACGCTGAACCAGAAATGGAAGCCAGCCTACCCGGAGGGCCTCAGAGGGCACTGGGGCTGCGGGGGTCACCTTTTGGGGGTCTGTCTGGATTTCATGGTCCTGGCTGTCTGGATGATTTGCTGAGGATTCCAGCCCACTGGGCCCCCTGCTGAGAGAACTCACCCAGCTGCGGAGAGGCTGCCAGTTGCTCCCTAGGGCCTTCAATAACATCAGAAAAACAAAACAATCCCTCTTGCCCTGGGCTACCTCAAGAGTTCCCCCTTAACACATTTGATTGACTGAAAGTAAATTACTTATTCTCACATCTTCAGCAGGAGATTAGACTTCTAATACGGAGCTAATAGGCCTCAGTCCTAATACGGAGACTGAGAAGGGATGGATTTCTGGAACCACAAACACACACTGTAATTCCATTTTCAAAGTGAATGCATTGATTAATTCTTACAATTGGATTCCTAGGTCCCTCAGCAAACAAGCCAGGTAAAATCCTCATGGCATGGCCATTTGGGTTTTTTTTTTTCCTTGTTTTTTTAATTCATGTACCATAAAATTGAGATGTAATTCACAAACCATAAAATCCACCCAATCTCAAGAGCACAATTCAATGTTTTTTAGTATATTCACAGACTTGTGCGACCATCCTCACAATCTACTCTTCAAACGTTTCCATCACCCCAAAGGGAAACCTGTTAGCAGTCCTGCCCTATTCTCCCCTCATTCCAGCACCACACAACCACCCATCTAATTTCTCTCTCTATACATCTGCCTCTTCTGGACATTTCATAGAAAAGGAATCAGACAATATTGGTCTTTTCGTGTCTGGCTTCTTCCACATAGAGCTCAACATTTTCAAGGTTCATCCACGTTGTAGTAGGTATCAGTACTCCATTCCTTTTCATGGAGGGTAATATCCCATGGCATGAATGTACCACACTTTATCTACTCATCAGTTGATGGACGTTTGGGTTATTTCCACTTTTTAATGACGACGAATAATGCTGCTCTGTATGTGTTGGTTTTTTAAATAATTTTTATTTAGGTCCTTTTCTTTGACTTCTGTTCGGGAAATAGTAAGGCTATTAAACATCCTCTAGTGTTTCTTACCCACTACTCTTAATGTTTCTCCATTGTTGTTCAGAGATAATGTGTACAAAGGGCCAAGCTCTGGGCTCGGCACCCAGGTGGCCCCCAAACAACAGGGCTTGTTGTTGATTCTTAACGGAGGGCCACTCATGAGCCTGAGCCATGGGGAGCAAGGTCACCCATAAAGGACCATCTGAAGTCCCGTCCATGCATGGTGACAGGGAGCTACTGTCCTTTCTGGAGCCAGAGAAGGGACATCATCTCACAGCCCTGGGATACCTGAGCGGTCCCTTGAGATGATCAATCTCATTTCCTCTTTCCAGAGACAATGAAGCTCTCTCCCAGAGAGAGCTCTGGCCAGAGTCGGAAGACCTGAGTTTGGGTTCTGACTTCACCACGGTAGCCACAACAGTAGCCACAAGTAGCCAAAGACCTTACCCAAGACACTCCATCTTTCTGAGTTTCTATTTTCCATCTATAAATCAGAGACCCAGTGTATATGCACATGAGTGCGCGCGCGCGCGCACACACACACACACACACACACACACACACACACACATCCTGCTCCATCCCGTTTGTAAGTGACTGGTTGACCTATGCACTGCCCTCCCCTGCTTTGGCAAAAAAGAAATGGTTCCTGAATCTTGGGGGTCAAATCTTGGGTTACCAGGGAGTGCTGGGACCATACTGAAATGGATCTTCCTTCCCAAGAGTGTGGCTTGACATGGTAAGCGGAATCCACCCATAATAGGTTGTAGAGTGTGAAGTTGTCAGGACTGGCCACCCAAAATATCCCTACCCACTGTGCTGGGGTGCTTACACGGGCCCAGCAAGGGGGTCTCTCGGAACTCCCACATGTGCTGGCCAAAGCACGAGGCAGCTGTAAACATCTGCTAAATGCAGACAGCCTGCAGTCCCTGGGACTGTCAGTGGAGACAGCAGCTAGTGGGTGGAAAAGGAGATGGGAAGAAGGGAAGCAGCCCTCTCCCGTCCGTAGTCTGTGCTGGAATCAGGCCAGCTGGGAAGAGAAGACTGGATGCCTCCAAACCGTTGGTCACAGCAACACAGGACTTGGTCAACGAAAGTCGAAAACAGGGATCATGGGTCTGCTCAAGTTGGCTTCCAGGGCAAAGGGGAGGGCTATCCCCACTGAGTAAGATTTAAGTGGCAGTAGGAAAAAAAATTACAGTGTCTCTGATTTCAGAGTTTCTAATGCCCTGGTTTTGCCTTGAGATGATGTTCCTTATAAGGTAAAGAACCCTGTCTGGGTTCTCTGGCTCTCAGAGACGAAGGGCCAGTCCAGAAGGTCTGGACACTGGCATTAGAGGGATGGAGGTCTGCATTTCTGGGCTGGCTCCAACCATCTGTGTGAAAATGGTCACCCTACTGACTATCCTGGAGCCTCTGCTTCCTTATTTGACAAACGGACACGATTAGATCTGTCCCAAAGGGTTGGAGTACTCTGTATCTACACAGATGCGTGGATGCAGAGAAAGCATTTTGGGGAAAGATAAGCAAACTAACAAAACTGTTTCATGTGGCACCTCCAGGGATAGGAACAGGATTATGTGGCAAGAGAGGGGCACTGATGGAGAAGAGGAACCCCCTTTTCACCCTACACCTCCATGCAGGCTGGGTTTTCGGTGGCCGGGAAGGAGGTAGAGGGGCTCTCTCTGTGTGGCTTTCCCAGTGATGGATACACTTCAGTTTCCGTGCCCTAAACTAAGCCCTTTTTATGTATTGTGTCGTTTAATCCTTGCAAGCACACAATGAGATAGTTTCTAGTATCGTCCTGTATTTTATGCCTGACGACAATGAGGCATAGAGAGTAGACCCTGAGCAATAGGACCAGGATTAAACCCCAGCAGTCTGCTTCCAATCCCACAAACATAGACAGAGAGAATGTTGGTAGGTTTTTCTAATTGGTGCCTACACTAGTGCCAGGGACATAGGATGTGCTCAGTAAAGTTGTAGAATGAATAAGTGGGTAAATGAGAAACTCTGGAAAATTCAGAAAATGTATAGAAGAAAATTTTAATTAACAATAATCTCTTGATCCAGAGATAACCATTGTATTTTTGTAGTTTTCCTCCAACATTTTTTTCTGAAAATAGATAGTATTTGATGGGGAGCAGTATTTACATAATTGAATTTACAATGTACATATAATTTTCTGTACAGCTTTTTTCAGTTAAAATGATATCATGAGTATTTTCCCATGTCATTTAAAATTCTTCAGAAGCATTGTTTTAATGATAGTGTGATATTTCTCTGTGTTGTTATATTACAGTTTACTTAACCATTCCACTATGGTTGGACATTTGAGCTGCTTCCAAATAATTCTGCAATAAACATCTCTGTACATATAAATCTTTGTCCCAGTTTCTATTTCCTTGGCAGACATTTCTAGAAGAGGAATTAAAGGTCATGTATCAGGAACAGTTTTAAGTCTCTAGGTACATACTACAAAATTGTTTTCCAGAAAGGTAATGCCAGTTTGCATTCCCAAAAGGATGTGTGACTATCTTATTTTCCTCTCACGAAAATTGCAGATTAATTATTCAAAGCACTTTGCCAGTTTGGTAAGTTAAAAAAATCTCATTTCTATATGCATATTTACTATTAGCAAAGCTGAACATGTTTCTATGTTCATTGCTCTTTTATAGCTCTTCCATGAGATATTTCTCTCCTTACTTCATTTTCCTATTGTAGTATTGTTTCTTATTGATTTGTAAGTGCTTTTTATATATGAAAGCTATCAATGCTTTGTCAGACTTGTTTCACTGAAATTTGCTTTTGATTGACAGAATCTCCCACCTTTACCTTTTAACCCTTTTCTCTGGTTGTCCACGAAAATGTTGTAACTACACTGCCAGTGACATATGTAAAACTTGTCACTTTACACGTTCTGTCAGAGTATGAGCCATCAACAAGGACACGTGATATCAGGAGACAGCCTCATGCATCACTCAAAACTCAGAAAGTGAGGTGCCCAGCTCATTGCACTGGACCCAGTTTCTACCACCTTCACCCATGTCAGCTGCCTGCCCTGGGGCCAGGCTATGCAGCTGACATTGACTGCTCTGACCGGCGTGCACTTGAAGTGGCATTTTACCAATCACCAGTCTCAGATCACAGAACTCTGGGCTCAGCTGCAGGTGTCAGCAGCCAGGATGGAAACCATGACAATGATTAGTGACACGGGGGCGCCAACAGATGTTTCTGTCCCTTACAGTTGCTAATCTAACAAGTCAGCTCACAGCTGGTACAGCTCTCCTGGGCCCCATGGTTGCAGAGCTGAAGGGAAGGAACGAGGGAACTAACAATTTCTGCTTTTTTGAGGCTTTACCTCAGTAGGGAGGCCCGGGAAAGGATGACTTCCGAGGGCTTTAACCAATAGAGGAAAAAGGATATTGAGCATGTGCGTGGCAGGTGCCTGACTGCCTAAAAATACAAAGTTCCAGAGGCCCACATGTCACACACTGATTTATTCCTTCATTCATTCAAAATATGTCCACCAGGTGTGTGAGAGAGGTTGAAAGGAGCCTTCCCAAAGAACATTTTGCAGGAGCTGAATTGTAAAGGTTAATCGGGAGCTCAACAGGAAGGGCATTGCAGAGAGAGGGAACAGCATCCACAAAGGTCCAGAGAACAAGAGAGAACTGTTAAATTGTATCGTCTCCACAGAATAAATCTCTCTGATGCAGCTGAGGGAGGCCTGCTGACCAGCAAGGTAAACTGCAACTCTAAGCAAGGCATTCAGGATGTATCTCAGTGGATCTCATGGCCAGTGAAAAAAATACAGGAGTCCAATAAATGCCCGCAGACTTGCCCGTGCTGTAATTTTCTATACATTATACTGACTGGGCTGCAAGCCACCGAGTCCCTTGAGGAGCAAGCGCATGTCTTATTCATCATAAATCCCCAGGGCTGACAGAGGCCTGGATTTGGAAAAGGCCTTAGAAATCTTGTTGTTCAATCCCATCAGTCTGCTACGAGAGAAACTGAGGTGCAGAGAAGTTACAGAAGGAACGTGCTCAGGGCAAGAGGCAGTGCTGGGATTCCAACCCAGCTCTGGACGTCCTCCACCTGGGGTGCCCCTCAGTATCTTTTGTGGGGAGGGGAGTGAGCCTAAGTGACCCCCGAGACAGAACGGCCCCAGAGAGGGGGAATGGGTGAACACGGGTACACAGATCGTGCGTTGGTGAGGAGTGACACCTCCAGAAGCGTCCCTGCCTGGCCTCCGGCCTCCGCAGGGTCCCCTGCCTGCCCTGGACAACGGCAGCTTAGCCTCAGCAGGGGCAGGCGTCCGTGTGCTGGTCAGGCCAGGGGCTCGCGGGCGGCGGCTGTGACTGTGTCCACCTGAACCAGGGAGAGCCCAGCCCCGTCCCTGCTGACCAGGCACCACAAGTCACAGGGCCAAAGGGCCAATTCTAGACCCTTCCTATGGGCTCCCTTCAAATCCCCCTCAGGATAAAATGTCTCAGCTCAGACTCAGTCAGTGATGCAGTGCGTGACTATGTTTGCAAGTGAAGGCAAGGCTCCGGTGACACGCGGAAGACACCGCAGGACTTGCCGGGGCTCCTGGTAGCGGCTTCACTCTCAGCAGCGTTTCAAAGTGAGTCCATTGCAAAGTGCTTATCGTCCGCCAGTTTCCTCTTCACTGAAAAATCCATAAATCACACCCTCTCTCGTTCATGAGGGCTGGAATCTCCAGGAGGCCACAGCTTGGAGAATAATCACAGGGCTTTTCTGCCCTATGCCTTGCTGTCGGCGTTCTGTTCTTAACTTGTCCTCTTAGCCTGGAGAATTTTAGGATCCCATCTTGACGCTTACTGTTCTGAAAAGTAACGGTTCTTGGTTTGAGTGAGAGAGAGAGTGTGTGTGTGTGTGTGTGTGTGTGTGTGTGTGTGTGTGTTATGTGTGTAGTTTGTGAGTGGTATGTGGTATAGGGTGTATGCATGCGTGTGGTGTGTTTGTATGTGTGGTGTAGGATGTGTGTATATGTGTTTTTTTGTGTATGTGCGTGTGATATGCATGTATGTGTGGTGTGTGTATATATGTATGTGTGTGTGTGTGTGTGTGTGTGTGTGTGTGTGTGTGTGTGTGCTGGGCACTCCATGGACCCTCCCAGTCAGGAAAATCATGTCCTTCAGTTCTAAGAAAACTTCCAGTATTGATTCTTAGAAAATTCCCTGCCCTATATTTCCCTGTTTTTTTTTAAATTTTGGAAGCTTATTAATAAAATGTTGAACATCCTGGCTGGTCCTCTCATTTTCTTACATCTTCCTCCTATTTTCCATCTCTTTGCCTTTTTCTTCTGAATGTTCTCTTTTACGGCGGGCCCCTGTTCCATAGATATAACCTATTTTACTACTCTGATTATATTAACGTGTTACAGTTTTTCTGTGTTTCTGCATTTTCTTCTGTCCAGTCTTCAGGATAGACGCTTTCCCGAAATGTCTGGCGACCCTTGGCTGCCCGGTCAGATGGAAGTGACTGTCGTTGGAAGCAGTTGGAAGCTGTGTGTGTGTGGATGGGACACGTTGACAGGAGGCCTCACCACCAGTGAGGTACTGTGAGCCAGCTTGTGTATCAGGATCCCCCGAATGTCATTCTTCACGCGTCTTCTCTTAACTGGTTAGTTTCCTGCCATAGCTGTCCCAAACTCCGGCAGGCAGCACAAGTCCTGGAGGCCAGACTTCAGGGCACCAAGTGACAGAGGGGGAAAGGTGAGTGTGGAGGCTCACTGATCAGAAGGGAGACTTGCCTTCAAGCTCCTGTTCTTAATGTGCTCATCCTCCCCACTAGGCTGGTGTCCTTGAGGCTAGAGGTTCTTTCGTTGTGTCCAGAGCTGACCTCCACGACACTGCTGTTGCAAGTAGGGCCCATTGCCTACCTCATGGCTTGGGAGAAATCCCCAGTACCTGCTCTTTATAAAGACTTCTGCACTGTCTTACTGCCTAGAGCTCCCCACCTCTAGCATCAGAGGTACTGAGTGCCTCCAACTTCTGAGACTTTCCAGGGCTCTGGGGTGGAATAAGCTTGCTTCCCTTAATCCTGACAGGCGAGGTCTTAGCTCTTTCTCCTCTGCTAAGTCAGTTTCATTTACCTGTCACTTTCCATCTTCAAAAAAATGTGCTGACATCTCTCAACTGCCGTCGTCTCCTCCCTCTTTGTCCTTGGGAGTTGTTACTCTTTAATTCCTTACCATATTTTTTTAGGGTTTTGGAAGGGGAAATATTTAAATGAATATTTAAATGCCTTGTTTACCACTCAGTACTCGGTTTGTCTTCAAATCCCTATGCTTCAGGTTATTACTCATACAAAAGAGGCCAAAGAAGCCACGTAGAATATTTTTCTTGCCATGGAATTCAAAAATAATCCTCCGCCCAGAGATGAAGATATTCTGGTCTCTGTATTCTAAACACTGAGCACTTGTTGCATGCCAGGTACAGAGCTAGGTGCAGGGATGCAGACATCCTCTCTGTCAGCACGTTGGTGGTTTAGCTGGGAAGGCAGACATGGAAAAGAGCCAGCGTGATGGTGGGCACCTGCAGGGGTGGAAGGATGCGGCGGAGAGTGAACAAGTCTGCGTGCGGTGGGGAGGAGGCCGGCGTGGGGCTGAGCCCTTCTTCCTACAGAGCTCCAGATCGGCTCCACACCCCTACCTGCTCACATGCTGGAACATCAACAGCTGCACCAACACCAGCAAACTGGCCACTGCAAGGACCGTGTAAGGTTCCTGGGTCCCAGCGAGCGCTCGTTAAGAACTGATGGAATAGTGAAAGATCTAGGTCTAAACGGCTGTTCTGCCGCGCATCAGCTGGGTGAATGCGGGGTCGTCTGTTTCAAAATGACAATAGAGGGAGTGATTAATTTTCTGTCTGGTGGGTTAGGGAAGGCAGGTGACAGAGACCCACCCCTTCCTTTTATAAAGCTCTGAGATATTGCTTACATGTGTTCACATGCACGTGCATAAACTCTATTTATCATCTATCCACCATCTATACATCTACCATTCTTATAGGTACACACACACACACACACACACACACACACATCACGAAGCTCCTGCCCAGAGCTTCTGAGTCACGTGAATTTACAGCACAGAGGTCTGTAAATTACAGCGTGAGAAACCCCTCTCTCTGTATGGAGTTTACAACAAAGAAGTCAGAATAAGGAAAGAGAATACCAAGGAGAACAGGGTTTGGGAGCACACATCAGCCAGGGACCAGCCCCAGACACAGAAAAAGAAATTCCGCCCCCCCCCCACCCGGGGGAGATTCTTACCGCACACGAGCCTGAGAAGGAAGCAGGGACCCAGGGGATGGGGGAGGGGTGGGGCATCAGAGACAATGTACTGCCGGCTCAGAGAAACCAACAGGTTGCTCCCAACAAAGCAAAAGGTGCCAGTGGGGAAACAGATTTGCAGCAGCACATGTGCTTGAAAGGGATAACTCTAAAGCCTTTGAGCAGGAATCAGGGCGACAAAGAGAGGAGAGTGTGGAGGTTTCTGATAGAGGAAGAGGCAGCAGGGGACTCCCAGGCACAGAGTGCCAAAAACACAGAGTACATTAAATCCTGCCGTGACAAAGGGGCAGCTTACTATCAAGCTGCTATCAATGGTAGCAGAGAGCGCGTCTCTCACGTCCCCAGTGCCACCAGGACAGGAGGGTGGGAGGAGAGAGGCTCAGGACAGCCAAGGGAAAAGCAAGTTGAATTCACCCTCCCTGGCCTGCTTTCCCCCAGTCTCCTGTGAAGCAAAACTCCGGTCAATTCAAAAAGAGTGGAGGGGAAAGGGGGGATGGTCTTAGAATCTTAGGGCACCGTAGGAGTGCAAGGGCAGCTTTTCTCACATGACCCTGCTCACCAGGAGGCAACAGGCGCCATTGCAAAGATGAGGCCCAGAGAGGCTGAGCACCTTGCCGAAGGTTGCACAGGAAATCAGCAGCTAAGTTAGGACCAGAATCCAGGTCTACTGACTCTTGAGTCCAACATCTATTCTCCCAGAAAATCTGCTCCCCCTTTTGTCTAGCAGTGATGCCCAGCTTTAATAGATCTTACGGTTTCTATGACACCAAAGTGCCCTGATCACATCGCATCCCCGGGTTGTAATTCCGTATGCATAACCCAGACGTAGCCCAGCCTTCAGAGGAGGTGAAGCACAGGTTTTAAGGGTAGACTCATCTTTTGCCCACCTCTCTCCTTCCAACCACTCTCTTTCACCTCACTCTCATTTATTTCCTTCACAAGGCCTATTGAAATCAGAAAATACTCTGCCGATTCATTGACACGTCTCCTAATTTGCTGTCTCTCTCCTCCACTAGAATCTAAGGGCAGGGCCTTCATCTGCCTTGTTCACTGTGATATTCCCAGTGCTACAACAATGCCTGGAGCATACACACTAAGGACTCAGTAAATACTGGTTGGATGAATGAAGGCATGAAAACTTAGCTCTGAATGCCAGCTCTACCGCTTAGTAGCTGTGTGACCTTAGCCAAGTGACTTGATCTCTCTGAGTTTCAGTTTCCTTAGCTGTAAAATGGGGATGGTGAGAGCTATCTTGCAGGTAAGTCAGGAGAATTTGTTATCATGGGAACAGTATATCTGGCACATAATACGCATAAGCACAACACATGGTGGCTATAGTTATCATTGTGGATGTCCAAACAATTGCCCACCCTGGCCTTGAAAATGAAGGCACTGTATTTTTAGTTAATGGAAAGTTGTCAGTGAGCTGGGATGCGGGCTTTCATCCCCGCCCTGCCAGGAGCCCACCTTTAGAAGCAGCTCTAAAACCATCCTCCCTGCTCCTCTGACAAGTGACAAGTAAGTACCATACCTGGCTTTCTCCTGCCATGGCCACACAGGTGCCCTCGACTGCCCCTCCCTCAGATGCAGCCTGCTCTGTCTGCCCCTCCTCCTGACAGCCAGGAGCGCTGCGAGCCCGTTTCCCACTCTCTGAGGGAGCAGAGTATGAGGGCTGCTGTAAAGACTCCCCTCTGGGCAGCAAAGGAGGGAGATCCTGGGGCGGGGGCAGTTGACAGAGCCCCAATGTATCGGTGGGCCTCTGATCCAGAACCAGCAGGGCTGCAAAGAGAGACAGTGACGAGGAGGAAGCTGTCTCTACAGTGTGATTTAAATGGCCTGTGAGGGTCCCTCCACTCCAAAATGAGACCCAAAAGGAAGGTTTTTCTGTGTGTTAGGAAGTCTCATTATTCAAATAATACCATTAATTGAAGACTTTCTCTAGGAATCACTAATGTATTGTATAACTCCTTACTTTCATCGATTCATTCATTTACAAATATTTATTGAGCACCCACGATACGGCAGGCACTGTCTGAACCTTAACACAGTGATATGGGCACATGCCCCCTCATCAGTGAAGGGCCTCGTCGTAGAAGCAGAGAGGAATCCGAAGCCATCCCCACCCTCCAGAAACTTATCCTACGAGATTCACCCGGGAGAGGATACAGTTTAGCTCATTTAAACTGAGATTCAGGTGACCTAAGCCTAAAATCATGTCTATAGCCTAAAACTAAAGGACTAAAACAGCGCCTACAATATGCAGGTTGAAAAGAGCAAAGCATTACATGAAAAGGAAAAACGCAGAGATAATATTTGGAACTTTCCAGATACTCCTTGGAAGGTAGAAACATTTCTGCAGCAGCATGCCTGGGGGGCTTGCCTTAAAGGGAACTGAGTCCTCAGTATTGTTTCCCAAAAGTGACAAAATATTTTGGAGCTGAGACAGCCCTGAGTTTGAGCTCCAGTCTTACTACACTACATACCAAGTCCTGTGTGACCTTGGTTTAGCTACTTGGCCTCTCGAGCTCCGGCTTCCCCCTGTGTAAAATGGGGAGCACGTTTCCTACCTTAGAGCATCGTTAACAGGATCAAGTGGGAAAATGTATATAATTGCTTAGTACAATGCCTGACCTATGTTAAACGCGAAATAAATCTACTCTATTGTTTCAGTTACTATTGCTGAATAACAATGACCCCCCAAATCAGTAATCTAAAACAATAACCATTTTAATATGCTCATGATTTTATGAAATCGCAAATTCTAGAAGAGCTTGACCTACACTTGGCCTCTCATGGCGTCTGGCTTCCCCCAGAGCAAACGGGTTGAGAGAATAAGAAGTTGCAAGGCATTTTCTTCCCTCTCTGGAAAGTCGATAGCATCACTTCTGCCAAATGGTATTGATCAAAGCTGTCCCAATCCAGCCCAGATTTGAGAGGAGGGGATATAGACTCCACTGCCCAGTAAGAAGAGCGTCAAAGGATTTAGGGACCATGTTGAAAATAGCCACATCTATAATTACTTTCATCTGCAAGAACCCATAGTTGATACCATCCCCCACGTCACACCTGAAGTAGACTCGGAGCTCAAGGGAGAACCTTGGGTGAAGCAATATACTTTGTTATGAAACCCTTGTTTCCCGGTGTTCCGAAACAGAGCACTGCGTGTGTGCTAACAGAACATTTGAGGTGTAGCAAGGCCAACAGATCAGAAGGTGACTGCCACTGACTCTTCCCAAGAAGAAGGGGCACTCCAGGCCACGGAGGGCCAGACAGAGAAGCAGCAGTGTCGGTGGGGAGGCAGAGGGTGCAAAAGGACCTTTCGACAGGTGCCTTTATTGTAGTTTCCACAGGAAGGAACCTGCAAGTCAGGGGAAGCACGCTTAGGATTGGCTGGTCTGAATCATCTCGGTGGCCCCGGCGTATGGGGACTGTCCCTCATTACCTGGTACCTGGCCCCGGGATGATGCATGCTGGTGGAGAGTGGTCTGGACAGCCTCATAAAACAGGTGTATGGGGGTGGGAGCTCTGGATTGGCTGGTTTGTACTTAAAAAGTACGCGCCCTGATGAGTTGTTTATTACCTCCAGGAATTGGCTAACCCTGGGAGAGGCAGTCTCTCCAAAGCCAGCAAGGTCCGGAGATGTCGCAGCATCACAAGAGAGAAAACAAAAGCCATGATTAGTCTATGCACTGGGGCTACCCATGCCACTGGTTGGTAGATCCGGGTCTAGCCTACACTGCCCAAGTCCAGAATGCCCTCAGAGGCAGTCACACACTCCTCCAGGGGCGGACTGCTCCCCACGCCGTCTCCAAAAGGGTGCTCTGGCCCGTCTCGGTCCAGCCCCGCTCGGAGCGCCCACCATCAGCACTCTTTCCATGAACGCAGCCTGTTCAGTCCCTGCCGCCCCCTGCTGCCACTGCAGTCATAACAAAGATAAGAGCTGTGGGGGGAGCCTTTCTCTTAAGTAGTTCAACACCCTTTGACAAGATGCTTTCTAAACATCAGCTCATGTGGCCAGCACTTCAAACCTCCCATCCCACACCCAAATCACTCTGGCCCTTGATCCGGTTTTAAATAAGCTTCTTGGTGCCAGGAACTAGTTAGACATCTGGTTCCACTTGACTTTGCAGGAGGGTTGTTACGAGTGGGAGTGCGGCTACCTCAACTAAAACCAAACCCTCCAATTCAGAAACACACATCTCATCAGATCCCACAGAACTGCGTTTCAAAACAGTAAGGAGAGACCAGACTACGGAGATGGAGAAAGATATAACCACTAGGAAAAAACCCACCTCCACGGAGCCTAGCCTGGCAGGCACTGCAGCCCAGCCCTCAAGCCCGGCCAAGCCACCTTCTGTATCAGGAGGAGCCCCCGCCAGAAACCTTGGAGGCAGCCAGGCCCCCTCCTTCCTCATCGTCTTCCTCTCCGCCAGCCAATAAACCCTCAGGTCCCCTTGGTTCTCCCGTATTCATCTCCTCGGGTCCAGCCTGTTCCTGCTGTGCCCACAACCTCCAGCTACTCTTGTCTCCCCTGGACCCACGGGGCCCTCCTGACCAGCCTCCCTGAGCCCACACTTGCCCCTTCTAATACGTTCCCCAGAGAGAGCTTTTCTGAAAAATGGGTCTGCTCCGAAATTTTCTAAAAAAGAGACACTTTTCTTCAAAACACAGATTTAATCAAGACCATCCAATGACCTTAAGATGAAGACCGACATCAGTAACGGTGCCTGTAAGACACGCAGATCCTGCCCTGCCTGCAGCTCCATCATGCATGGCCCTCCCTCCCCAGCTCTGCACCCCAGCCCTGGGGCCTTTCTGTACACACTGTGCCGTCTGCCCCCTGCCCGCAATCCTCACCTTCACTAGCTCAGCATCACTCACCCTCCAGGTCTGACTCAGTCCCTGCGGCTTCATCTTTCACATTTCAGCTCAAGCCTCACTCCCCCAGGGACACCCTCCCTACCCCCAGTCACCACAAATCAGAATTCTTTGTTCCAAGCTCTGGCAGAGCTGTGGGCCTTCCCACTAACACTTGCCTCCCACTATCGCTTTTTTCTGGGTGGTTACTTGTTTAGTGCTTATCTTCCCTACTAGTCTGAAAGCTCTGCGAGGGGGTTATTTTTGTGTTTTTCACCGCCTGATGTAGTGCCTAGCACACACCGGGCTTTCAACTTTTTAAACTTAAAATAGAAAGATAAAAGATAATGAAGGGGGATTCCCTGGTGGCGCAGTGGTTGAGAGTCCGCCTGCCGATGCAGGGGATATGGGTTCGTGTCCCGGTCTGGGAAGATCCCACATGCCGCGGAGCGGCTGGGCCCGTGAGCCATGGCCGCTGAGCCTGCGCGTCCGGAGCCTGTGCTCCGCAACGGGAGAGGCCACGGCAGTGAGAGGCCCGTGTACCGCAACAACAACAACAAAAAAAGATAATGAATAAGTATTTCTTACAGGTGACCATAAGGGAGAACTGTGGCTACCCACTGGCACCTGCTGGGTCCCCATTTTGGCTCAATAATAGATGCCTGTGGTCAAAGAATGTTTATTTTATCTAATATGGAGCTTCTGATTTGACTGTTGGGAGACATTAATATGGGTCTTGTGCCTTTGGTTAGGTCAGGATGCTACATTTTTGTTTTCTGTGATGTCCCCAGGGCATTGGTAGAGCGGAGGAGGGGGCAGGGGGGAGAACATAGTGATATGAAAGTAAAAAGAAGAATGAAACGAACAAAGGAAGAAACTAAGAAAGAGAGAAAGAAACAAACTAACAACTACAAATTACACAGTGTTTAAAAAAAAGGGAAATGAAAGGATGATCTATATCAAAGCAGGTGGGATGCAAACAAAGCTATTCTCAAAGGTCAGTGCATAGCATTTGAAAAATAAAGGACAAAGTGGTCACTTCAAGAAGCTGGAAAAAGAACAAAATGCATCCCTAAGGATAGCAGGCCAGAAAAAAAAACACTATAAGAGGAGAAGGGGAGATTTAATGAATTAAGAGACAGAAATCTGGCAATGAGACTGACTGTGTCTGCCACCATGGACAAGAGCCAGTCATGAAAGTCACTAGGTGAGTAGGTGACCTTCTCAGCTTCCCAGATGCCCACTCCCCCCGCTTCTTCCTCCCTCTACCTCCCACCTTCCATTTTCCAGTGTCCTCTGGGTCTTCCACTTCTTCAGCTCTTCTCTCGAGAAAGAATCTAAGAATCACGCATTTTCAGGAATAAGTGCCTGGTGGCATTCTACAATGTTATCTGCGAGAAAAGGAAATATTAATGAATGCAAGGCAAACTAGAGGTTATCTGATGATAAGGAGATAAACCTCCAGCACTAAAATGTTCGACTCCAGTGAGCCTGGATCAGTGAGGTTGCAATCCACACATTGTAAATTGCTGGGCTTTTCCTCAGTGAGTAAAAGATATGGAAAATGGGTGAGTTGAGTGAGTTCTGTAAAGGAAAAGGAAAAGGAAGCTAACATTTGTTAACCCTCTATTAAGTCAAGCAGTATGCTAAGAATGTTTTACATGTTTTTTTAATTTAATTTGCAGACTAACTCGAGGGAGAAGACAGAATTATTACCGTTTTGCAAATGAGGAAAATGAGTCCCAGTGAGGTCAGGCAACTGGACTGGGGTCACACAGCTTAGAATGAGAAGCTGAGATTTGAGCCTTTGGGGGGAAACTTTGTTCTTTCCTTGAGTCCTCACTGCAGATACCAAGGAGCCAGCTAAAACCAGGAACTGGGACTGGACCACTTGGAATAGAATTGAAAGAGAGCCTATGGGGAGAAAGCAAAGCAGGAAATGATGAGATGGGTGGCAGGGATGGGGTCGAGCACCCAGGGTCTCTGAGTAGATTTCATCCCCAGAATTGACCCCAAATTTAAAAACTCACCTTTTGTTGATTCTAAGACATATTTTTTTCACAATGTAACATCTCCAAAATCAGGATGCATCTTAGAGTTGATGGCAACCAGGCAACAGACACAGCATAGCTGTCACTGCCTGAGTGTGGGTGCATGTGGTCATAGATGTTCAAGCTGCCTTACTTCTTACAGTTGTGCTGTGAGCGCTACTGGTACGCTACATGTGGAGTGTAATTGCTGTTTATAATATCCTCCTAATAGTATCACTATGATTCAACATTGAAATAAAAACTTCATGGGCACATGGAAAGGCATGGAAACAGAGCTCAGGTAAAATGCTGAGATCAGAGGAGCAAACATTAGTATTTGAGCAATGACGGCAATCCCATGTTCTCTCGAAAAACAAAGGAGCGTGGGTGCTTGTGAACCAATCAGGACAACCCCATACTAGCCCTGGACTACACATCCCTGGGCTTTTTTATGTGAGGAATCAATCCCCAACCCCCAAATCAATCCCCAATCAAGCCCCTATAACTGAGTCTGCCTTGCTACCTGCACCAAATGCTCTGGCTGAGCCAGTGGCTGAGAATCAGGGTACAAAGCAGTGGTCTGAGGGTTGGGTGCAGCCCAGAATGCCGGAAGAGACCTGGAGTGTTGGCCTGCACAGTGACAATAATAATGATGATGACATGATGATGCTAATGATGGTGATGGTGATGATGGTGAGGATGATGAAATCCATCCCCCATATTTGAAAACTAAGAGGTTTGAAATAAAAATCTGACTCTCCAGATTCATTTGAAAAATCAGACTTGCCAATACTGCAGTCTGAGGGAGTGGAGAAGAGGTGTCTTGCCCAGGCATGGCGGGTGCCCTCCAGGTGACCACAGCCCACATCAGACCCCTTACACCTTTGCTCCATCTGTCTGAGGCCTGCAGGCATTCGAGTCTGCAACCCCAGACCTAAATAATCTTTGAAGTCCCTTCTAACTCCAAAAATCTAGTAAAAAAATGTCTAGAGAAGACTTTCAGCAAATTGCAAGACATTTGGATAGAATACATTTCCATTTTAGCCCAATAAGTTGTTTTTATTTGTTTCTTTTATTTGTTTTATTTGTTTCTTTTATTTGTTTCTTTTGTTTTATTTATTTGTTTCTTTTATTTGTTTCTGATGGTATCCCCACTGAGATAGCTAATTTTCTATCTTCCCCCTACAGCAAGCCCTCCAGTCTCAAACCCCAGCTTTGCAAAGAGACTCCAGGTTTCAGAATTTCTGATTTCCCTGCATTCATCGTGGTCCTTCCTGTACCTGCTCCATGTCTAATGGAGTCAATATCCTATATTGCAACCCATGAGTGGAGATGTTCATGTTTATTCACTCTAACCATTTCTAAAATGTGTTATTTCCATTTCCTATGGATGCACTCACTCTCCCCTTCCCCCTTCCCCATTCCAACTTCTTAGCTCCATTCCTATATACCTAGGTCAGGGCTTCTCAGCCTCAGCACTAGTGACATTTTGAGCTGGGTAATTCACTGCTGGATGGGGGGGTGGGGGATGTGCATTGCAGGATATTTAGCAGTGTTCCTTGCCTCTATCCAGTAGATGCCAGTAGCATCTACCTTCCAGCTGTGACAACCAAAAACATCTCCAGACATTACCAAATGTTCCCTGGGACCAAAATCAGCCTGGTTGAGAAACTCTCCCTTAGACCAGCTCCTCTCGTTGTCTTGTGAATGTACTCTCCCAAGAGGCAGGCAACACCATTTTATTACAAATTCATTTTTGATCCTAAGGGAAAAGTCTGGGGAAGGGAGATATCATAGACAGAATTCTAGGATCGGCCCCAAGATTCCAGCCAACTGGTATGCATACCTTACATGTATAATCCCCTCCCCTTAAGTGGGACTTGTGAATATAATTAGATATCACTCCTAAGATTTTATTATATGGCAGAAGAGATTTTGCAGATGTAAATAAGTTTCTAATCAGTGGACTTTGAGTTAATCAATAGGGAGATTATCCTCGGTGGTTCTATTCTAGTTGAGCCCTTGAAGAAAGCTCAGTGTGATTCCAGATAGGAGAAATTCTCTTGCTGGTCTTAAAGAAGAAAACATTGTGGAGAAGGCCAAATAGCAGGGGCTGGCAGGTAGCCTCTAGGAGCTCAGAACAGCCCCTGGATGCCAGCCAGGAAGAAAGTGGGAGTCTCAGTCCTACAACCACAGAAAACTAAATTCTGCCAGCTACAATTGAGTGTGGAAGAAAACCCCGAGCCTCAGATGGGACTACAGATCGAGAGGACACCTTGATTTCAGCCTGGCAAGACCCTAAATAAGAACCCAGCTGTGCTGTGCACAGACTTCTAACCTACAGAAACTGAGATAGTAAATGTGTGTTGTTTTAAGTCACTGTGTTTGTGGTAATTTGTTACACGGCAGCAGGAAAATAATACAGGAAGGGAAGGTCCAGGGTTTGGAGGGCTCAAGACATTTCTGTTAGGAGAAAAGGAAGGAAAGAAGGAAGGATGGAAATGAGAGAGGGAGGGAGGAAAGAAAAGAATCCACAGGTGAGTATGCAGTCCTGTATGACTTTAGGCCAAGATTGCCTTGCATGTATGAGTTCTGATATTTTTAATTGTCTTTTAAACAATTAAAGTCTCATTTACCCCTTGCCAAAATTTCCCAAGGGGGTAAAAAATCCCCAGATAACTCAAGAAAGGAAGAAAGAGACTGGTTTATTGATTTACTTTAGGTCTAATTGGTTTATTATAGATTCTAGAAATAAACAATTTCATTTTATTGTGTTATAATCAGATACCTCTCATTTCTTTTCTTTGTCACACCTGCCTTTCCCCCACCTCCTACTCTCAGTCTGAGTTACCCTGTGATTCCCACTGGGAAAACCATTAGTCACAACCTTAAATTTTTTAGTGACTTTGGGTATGTTTATGGGTTAGACCATCTAACAGTTACCCCAGCTTTATTTTTACTTGCCTCCTCCAATCATGGAAGAGAGCAAAATTTGTGTAACAGACTGTCAAAGGATGAGTTTCTCTTCTAGTTATTTCTGGTCACAGAGTCATTGTCACATCTCCCAGTAATATCTGATTTTCCAGGGACTCAGTGATCAACCCAAAGAAGTTCCAGGTCTCAGTGTCAGAGAGTGTAGTTAATGGACAAGCCCGACACTGCCAGCTTGGAACTTATTTTAATGAGTACTCTCCTGAATAAGAAGAGTTAAGAAATGGCAACAACTAAGTTGTTTTCTAGCTTCTAGTATGATAAGAAGGAAGAAAGGGAGGGAGGGAAACACACTGTACATTGTCAGAACCCAGATAGCTTTGCTTCCAGAAGAAGACGAGTCTGTTGAACTACCATCCATTGGTTCTTCTGGAGCAGTTAGTTTTCCTGCAATGGGAGTGAGTTTTCAGGAGACATCCCCATCAGCCCTCCTGACAAGGAGCAGATCACTAGCTGGTAAAGCCACTTGCTCAGATCCCAGCTCAGGAGTCTCTTCCAGGAAGCCCTCTTCTCCTCCTTCCACTGATCTCTTCTGTCCATGAACTCCCCAAGGCTAAGGCTTTGAGACTCAACTGACAATCAAATTGGTGTCTATTCTGTTCATTGACTGGACACGTTTTTGTTGAGCACAAGTAGCGTGCCAAGCAGTGTGCGGCCCTGGACGTACACTGGTGGAGAAAGACATCAACATCCCTGCCCTCATGGAACTTATGTTCTAACACAGAAGATGAAAACACCAATAAATAAGCCAATAAGCATAATACATGGAGAATGTGTACAACCAGACTGTCAGAATTTCTCGGGTGCACACCCCATCACTCAGCACGAGCCTCCACCATAGGCTTGCAGAGGCCTCTCTTCTCACTTAAGTGAAGATGACCAATGTAGAGAGAAGGCTGAATCTTGTGTGCCTTGGTTCTCAATGGTTAGATGACCTCTAGCTGACACAAGAATTGTAAGGTTCTTCACAACCTCCCTTCCTTTCATCTGTTACTTTAGAAGAGCTTGTTGGATGAAGGAATTCTACAAAGAGCCATTCAGAAGTATTTCCATTTGATGACTCAACCCAACCATCGTTGGGCCACAGCATGGTTCTCTGACCCCATGGGAATGTGAAATATAGCCATGAAGAGGGATAATAACAAGCAATGAAGAATCCTGCAGTGTCCAGCAGCTTCCAGGAAGGATGCTTTTCTCACAATCCCATGAAAGGATAACCAGAAAAGTGACAACATGGCCCCTCATCCACTCGAGGAACAAATATTAACACCCAAGTGCCAAACTGTTCTAGGCAGTTGGCCAATTACAGTATAATGTGGTAAGTACAATCATAGGTTTATTAACATGGTATTACGGGACAGCTGAGGAAGGCAGCCTCCACCAGCTTGGGGTGGGAGTGAGGGGTCAGAGAAGTCTTCCTTGGAAATTGATACTTCAGATACGGATCCTGTAGTTCAAGTGACATGTCCCAATTCTCTCTCTCCCGTTATCTCTCTCCGCCGTCTCCTAATGCTATGCTCTCCAGCATATTGGCTTTACTTTCAAACGTGGTAGAAAAAGGCCACCATCAATCCAGACTCAGAAATCCCTTTGAAGATAGACTCTCTTCACATATCCAGGTAAATTCCCAAAAAGGATCCTGATTGGCTAACCTGAGCTATTAGGTAAGGTCATGCGGTTGAAAACTTTCTACCAGGGCAGGGAGCCAACAGACCCAAAAGGAAAAGAAGGATTCTGTTATGAGGGGAAGAGGCAAGGGGAGCAAGCTAACTCACTTCCCACTAGCCCTGTTCTGGACCCCTTGGGGCCCAGGCTACAGTGCTGCCTGTTTGGTTAATGAGCATCTCACACTGACCTATGATCCTTCTCCTCTCATTTGAGCCACTGTAGAGTTACGGCCCCATAGCCCCTTAGCACTCCCACAGCTGTGGTGCTCAGTCACCTGCTCTCTTGTCCATGACTCTCTTCCTCTCCCCACCCCAAGGGCTTTCTCTGGCACTTCAGAGCTTGCTCGGCTAAGTAGTCAGAAGAGCAGGGGCCTACACTCCACCAAGGACGAAGGACGATGAGATTCATTGGATAAGGGATAAGGGACCAGCCCCCCATGTCCCCTGGGTCAATTCCGAGGCATGTTCCCCATGGTTCTGCAGAGGTTACTTCATGGACTTGAGTGCCCCTCGCCCACATATGTGTCACTGGGCTTTATCCCTTCCTTACTCACATCTTGCCCCTCCTCCTCCAATTTATCCCTGGGTCTGCTTGGAGGGAATTCCAAACCAAGAAAGCTGGTTAGGCTAAGAGTCTGGGCAAACAAGAAAATGGAATAGGAGTGTACTGGTCTGGACCACACCGACATTGATCAGAACGAAGTGAAAGAGAGACTCTCTCGAGGCATCAACTGTGTGTCCTATTTATCTTTGGTTGTCCTTGGTGCCCAGCAAAGTGGATATTCAGCAAATATGTATTAAAGGGAATAAGATTGTCCAGAGTATGTGTCCAGGAAATGTATAGCCATGAGTTAACTGAGAGGGAGGTGCTCCCATCAGCAGGAAAAATGTTAGAGTATTTTTAACCAGGGCTCTAAAAACAGAGAGACAGAGTTAGGGCTGCTTCTCAGAGCTAGAAGAAAGATAAAAAGAGAGTTAGTTAATATGTAATTAGCAGAAAGCGGGTAGTGGCGTGTCCCCTCTAACCTCCACCTCCACCCCACCGCTGCATTTTCCTGACAAAATAGTATGATTAATCAAAACACCCTGGGTACCACGGGGAAAGATTCCTGTGACAGGGAGTCTCAATAATTCAATGAGCATAGGTTTGCAAATGTCAACTTTCTTGTAACTGACCATGGATCCTGAGACCCATGGTAGTCAAGGCCAACAAGTGTGAGATCATCATGTCCTCTTGTTTGAGACATTATGAATCTTAAAGAATTATCACAAGAAACCCCAGCCTTCTAAGACTAAGTTTCAGGTATTGTCTTTTAACAGAAGAAAGAGGAATCGACTTGTCCCTAAAGATTTCTCCATTTCCATCAGGTACAAACTCCAGCATCCCAGCCAGCAGGATGGGAATGGCTGCTCCCAGACTTGTCACGGTGCAGATCGATTATCTAAGAGATTGGACTCTGGTGAATTCTGTACCCAGAACATGAATGAATCTTCCCTCCCAGTTGGAGGGGTTGTCTTCTCCCTTGAATTCAGAAGGAGAGAACTCCTGTAAGATAAATAGGTGCACGCCTCTGCACAATATTTTATACAGGTACATGATTTGGAAAATTAGGTCAGAAGAGGGAGGGAAGATGGTGATTCATTACCGGGGCTTGAAAGAGTCAGGATTACCTCATCAGAAATTCAAAGGTAATCAGTTTTTCCCAATTGTCATGGTAATTAATCACCATTGTTAATAAATTGGGAAGTCAGTTACACCTTTGAGTACCTGGATAAACCAGAGTTGCCGGGCATCTGTCTTCATTAGAAAAGAACCAGTGAAATGGTGGATGGGATGGGGCACTGGGTGAACCCTATTGCTTTCTCCACCTGGGGTCAAGAAACTAGACTATTTACTTAACATTGTCTTCATGCCCAAGTCACCCAAAGACAAACTAACCCAAAGAAGTCTTTAAACCTGAAGTCACCCATCCGAGATCTGTCAAAGTCCCTTGATGAAAAATCAAAGACAGCAGCAATTTATTTATTTAATGGACAAACAGTGGCAGGAAATAATTCCTGAACATCACCCAGCGCAGGTGGAGGTCTTTATTAGAATAGATTTTTTTCCCATGCAAATGAAAACCAGGAATGGAAAAGGAGTCCATTCCCCCACCTCCTCCCCTGCCTCTCGGAATCTTGAGGGTTTAGCCTCAGACCTGGTCACTTCAGAAAATCCAAGCCCAGTTCAGATGGAGTGATCAGAATCAGAGTTCAATGCGGTGTTTTATGGCTCAGTGACGGACGGGGCCTCCAGTCCTAGGAGATAAATCAGCTCAAACTCTGTCAGCCTTCAGGACAGACAAATCTTTGGTCATGGAGTCGTCAAACATAACTTGGAATGCAGTTATAACTCTTTATTGCTTTTAGACCCCCACACACAAAAAACTGAGACGAATTCTGATCTATATGATTTGATAATGGCATTTGACAAGTTCCTATTTATTGGAGGGGTGGGGATAAAAATCTTTTTTGTCTGATCGTTGTGTCAAAATCCTGCAAGTCATTTTCATTTCTCTCTTTTGGGCAAGATTAAAAAGCAAACCCCCATGCGTTCTGTCATATGACCCTGGTGCTGAGAGTTCGAAACGTTTCAACAGTAATTTAATATAGGGGATTTGAGGAGATTGAGAGAGAGGGGGAAAGAGAGAGACAGAGAGAGAGAGAGAGAGAGAGAGAGTGAGAGAGAGAGAGACAATGAGTGATCCCTGGGAGGACGGGAAGCGTTACCTGCCTGATAGGAGACAAGGTGAATATCAAACCTGTTACTGTTTCTCACTTGCCCGCTCAGGATGGGAGCTGTGTTTGACACCTCCCATAGCCTCACAGAGAAGCCCTGCAGAAGAAGGAGGAAGAGGAGAAGGCCAGTTGGACTGCCTGAACCAGAAAGCAGGAGCCCGAACCCCTCCCTGCCCCAGCTGTTTCTACCACAAACACACTGCTCTGATTGGTCTTGATGAAGCTCCTCGGCTGTGAGAGGCTCAAGGCAAATTCATCATTCATTCAAGCACCAGCCCCCAGTTTATGATCAGGATGGGGGCTGAGTAACTTCAGGTCTCCATGGCAACTTGAATTCCGCCCCTCTCCCCTAACCTTTCCCCCCAGTGCCCAGGCAGGCACCCTCACACACAAGTACGCACATGCACATACACACACAAACGCATACACACACGCCCAAGACTCAGCCACCTTTTTTTCTGTTTCTCATAGATTTCATAGCTGAGAACCATTCCTCTTGTCTAACCCCTTGCCAGACATGATTTCAGTCACCCACTTTCTGTCTCTGGTGAAAAATCCATGACTATGTGTTAAGCAAAAATATTTTACATAATTGGTGACTGTTGTTGGGATGTGGAATCTTAACAGAAGGAATACTGATCTCCACCCCCAGAGATGGGGGCTCAGGATGTGCTGGGGCCGCTCTGCCCTCCTAAGCCGCTAGAATAAGTGGCTGGCTTCCTTGCAAAGCCCTCCGTCTACGTGAAAATAGTCACTTTATCCTCCCTCAGTTTTCTCTTCTTCAGGAGTTTCTCAGAGACATTCAATAATCCATCTTAAGTATTTTTTGATACTTTAGGGCACTGTTTTTTGCCTGGCAGCACCTACCCTTCCCATACATACTTCTTAGATCTCTCAATTGATCTCATGGAATCACCCAGCCCAGCAGTTTGGGATGGTTTTGCCCACCCCAGTTTCCAGAAAGGAACACAGGGCCCAACCTGAGCCAATCAGTGTCTCTTGCTCCTGGGCAGGGGATGGGGGCATGCGGTGAATGAATTCAGTCAAGGGGCTGGTGCGCTGGCTGAGAGAGAGGCAGGTGCCCTCTCACTGGGCTTGAAGCAAGAAGATATCAAGTCTGGAGCTCCTGCAGTCACCTCTGAGGCTGCGGGAGAACCTAGCCCCAGTGGTCGTGGAGCCAACACAGACGAGAGAGATGCTGAGAGATGGGGCTGAGAAGGCCAGATCCTGGTGATGTTATTTGAGCTTCTATAGGCAGCAAATATAAGAATTCTCAACCCGCCCATAGCACATAGGTACAAAGGAGTCACCACATGAGAGATGGTACACCTGCAGAGCCCCAACTTCCTCCCAAAGTTCCCACTCACCCCAGTTTCTTTCTGTGAGGCCCAGGGAATATCACCAATGCTCCTGTGTTCCTATTTTAATCCAGTCCACTGTCTGGAACTCCACCATCAATCCCTCCAGGATACCAACTTCAACGCTCCCTTGGGTCCCATGCCCTCTGCTGCCCTGCAGACGCTCTCTCAGCTGATGGGCTTAGGCTCCCTACTCAGCTGCACTCCTGGACTCACCTCTGTCCTGCGGGTGGAGAAATGCCTCCTCTTCTCTCTGCCCCGCTTCTCTGGAGCAGCCCCTCAACAAAGTGGGGTGAGCCCTTAGTGCTCAGCAGTTGTACCATCACCTTCCCCTCCCTCCTTGGCCTTGGCACACATTCCCTGGTGGCTGGATCAAGCGAAAACTGTGTGCTCATGCCACAGCGGCCTCCTAGACCCACAGCGCAGCCCAAATGTGGGAGGATAGCGGGGACCCTGGAGGTCATGGGGCTCTTGGCAGGACCTTAGGAAATAGTAGCAGATGAACTGAATATAACTAAGTATAAGTTTGTATTAACCCAGCAATCTTTTTGAGTGAAAGTATAGTATACCCAAGTGGTAGTAGAACTAATGTTTTAATTAAAAGTCAAGGCAGACCATCCAAATGGTAAAAATCATACTTATTCATTTAATTTTCTACAAACCGAATCAAAACTGGTTACTACTGGGTTTTCACTGTTCAGCATCTCAGTTCAGCTTAGGGAAATCCAATGTCCTGCAGAAGCATGATTGGGAACTTCTGGCCTAGAAGATAGTGAGGGAGCTGAGGTCGACCAGAACATCACCTACACACAACAGGAAAAATTAAGTGAAAGAAGTGATACAGAGTATAATACCAGATTTTTAGGGGAAAAAAATCGTATTTGTGTGTGAATGTAGAGAAAAAAATAGGAAAGGAGGTACACCAAACAGTAGTATGAATTGCTTCATAGTGGTCAATTTTTTTTTTTATTTACTGGTTTTAAAAATGGACTCAACTTTATTTTGTATGACCTAATTCCAAAACAGTGTACTAATGTTTAAAGGAGAGGGTAATAAAATTATAATGTATAAAAACAAAGTCTAGAGCAAGAAGGTTAAAACAGCCCACCAAGTGTGTGAGTGAATGTTCTTTAGATGAGCAAGCTTTTACAGCAAAAGGGAGTTGGGGGGCTTCCCTGGTGGTGCAGTGGTTGAGAGTCCGCCTGCCGATGCAGGGGATGCGGGTTCGTGCCCCGGTCTGGGAAGAGCTCATATGCCGTGGAGCAGCTGGGCCCGTGAGCCATGGCCGCTGAGCCTGCGCGTCCGGAGCCTGTGCTCCACAACAGGAGAGGCCACAACAGTGAGAGGCCCACGTATTGCAAAAAAAAAAGGGAGCTGGGGTTAGAGGAAAGAGGAGGACTCCAGGCAGCCAGGAAGGCCACCTGCCGGCTGGGAGGCTGCAAGTGTGGAGGAGACAACTGCACGTCAGCAACAGCCACGAGAAGACTGCTTGGGGCCACAGAAAGGAGATGCCTTCCAGAGACGGGGATGCATGACAATCAGGGCAGCAACGGCAATAGCAGCTGGACCTGGAGCTGGGGGTGATGACCCAGGGCCAGAGCAGAAAGAAGATGAAGAAATCACTTCCAGGAAAGAGAATGCCACCAAGCATCCCAGCAGTGCCCAAGCCATCTCAGGGTTGAGGGAGGAAAGGCAACCAGGGCAGTGAGCCCAGAATTCGCGCCAGCCAAGCCACTCTGTGGGAAGAATTAGAATAAGGAATTTGAGCTTGCTGAACTCAATCATTCTGTGCCGCTGCGATTTCTTTGTTTCCTTTTTGTTTTGCTACGGCATCTTAGTAAAGCTCCTTTTGGACAATACCAGCCTCCTCTCAGAGCTGAGTTGAGAAGCAGTGGGTTTCTATTTATGCTGAGCAAGGTGGGGGACATGAGACTTGAGGTGGAATAGCCGGAGATAGAACAAAGTCTCTTCTTGAGGCAGCCAGGTTTGGAGAATGCTGGGGTGCGAAAGAGCCAAGTATCCACAATCTAGTGAGGACGAACAAGTTTAGCGTTCAAGGTCAGAGGTCCAGGGACAGGGCACGGCTGGCATCCAACAGAAGCAGATCCATCAAGATGGAAGGAATGGGGCAGGCAAGTGTCTGCATCTGCCTCTATTGGCCACCAGACTTATGATGTGCCAGGGGTCTGAGTACCGTAAAGGGATATTGTAGGGTATTGTAGGGGGAGCAGCAGTGAGCAAAGTGCCGGGGAATGAGGACATGTGGTTTCCCTAGAGACCGTTCCAGGGATCCTCAAACATAGCCAGTCTAGGTCTCCTCTCGCCCCGACTCCCAACCCTCTCAGATGATGATGGCGAACAGGATGCTGAGCTTGGAGTCTCTTCCTGGGACAGGATGTATTCACTGAGGCAGTGTCTGCAAATCGAGTGGCTGAGCTCTAAAGGTCCTAAGAGCCCCTTCAGGACCTGCTGTTTGGAAGAGGGGAGAGCAGGAAAGAAGAGCGGTGGGGGCTTCCCTGGTGGCGCAGTGGTTGAGAGTCCGCCTGCCAATGCAGGGACGCGGGTTCGTGCCCCAGTCCGGGAAGATCCCACGTGCCGCGGAGCGGCTGGGCCCGTGAGCCATGGCCGCTGAGCCTGAGCATCCGGAGCCTGTGCTCCGCAACGGGAGAGGCCACAGCAGTGAGAGGCCCGCGTACCGCAAAACAACAAAAAAAAGAGGGGTGGGACCCAACTCCAGGTCCTCAGTCCATGCCCACCAGACCATCACATTCATTTTCACCCGCTTCACATCCTGGGCTTCCATAGCAGCTTCCCTTTGGACAAGGACCCTATGGAAAAAATACATGTGAAAAACTTTGCTCTGCAGTGATGGTCCCTACAGACCAGTAAGACGGCACAGTCCTCAGGGACTCAGCTGAGAAAGAATGGCGGATCTGGGCTGCTCCCCAGGGCTTTATGCTAGTGTAGCAGTGGGGTTGAAGAAGTATTCCACCAGGAGAAGGAAAGCGTACTTTACCAAGATGTCAGGACGTTGTGTCAAGGTCAGAGCAGAAGGCTGGGTTAAGAGAGGGACCAGAAACTTCCATAAATTCTGGGATGCTCAGGAGTGAGTAGAGACCAATTCCGGTTGCTAGTGGGTTGAAGACCATGCCACCAGTAACCAATCCTGCAAACTCGGTTCTGCTTCCTTTTCACAAGCCTCCATGTGTGTGGTTAAGTCTAGGACACACTGTCAGTAAGAGTGTGGACAGGAGTCAGGGGATGTGGGTTCAAATCCTGGTTCTGCCTTCTACTGTGCTACCTTAGGCAAATCACAACGTCTCTGAGCCTCTGTTACCATCTGTGAAAATGAACATAAGAGCAGCCATGCAGGATTGCTGTGAGGACAAAATTAAGCACGATACAAGGAACTGCCTAGCAGAGTGCTTTCAGTAGCTGTTAGTTTCCCTTGTCTTCCCCCCCATTATCATGATGTAAACAAGAAACCCATCCACCAGGGCTGTCGTCTGTATTCAGTAGATCATTAGGTTCTTCTGATCAGAATCTCATTTTGGAAAACCCAAAAGCAGAGTGTCCTGACATTATATCAGATTTTATCAGAACAGATCCCAGAGACAGGATGGTGGGGCACTTGGCTCCAGGAACTGGGGACCAGGCTAGGGAGGACCACCCTGCACCCTCTCTCTTTATCAAGCCTGCCAGAGCCAGTTGGGAGAACAGGACTTTATCCAGGCAGAAGGCCCTTGTGGTCAGCATCAGTGGCCCAGCAGCTGCTTCAGAGATACCAGCCCTGGGAGAGCAGGAAACCCAGAGCTGGAACCTGGATGCAGCCCACACCCTCCAGGGACACCCACACAGAACTAGGCATCTCAGCCCCATCTGAGATCTGCTGCCCCCATCAATGCCGTGTTTCCCATATGCCTCATCACAAAAGACTCCAAACAACCTCCAGTGGCTGGGCCAACCAGTCCAGGTGTTCAATGTACATCTAATAAAATTAATCAACTTTCCCAGATAATAAATGGGATTTTCAGGTTGGAAGCTCCATTCATGATCTTTCCTTTATCTCAGGATTATAAGTGGACTTGTCTTCTTTAGATTTGTCTATGCTTTCCAAGTTTGTTTGATTTTTTTAATGAGAATGTTTTTTTAGATTGATAAGTGTGAGTTTAAAAAAAAAAAGATGGAACTACCCTTGAGATTCTCTTGAGGAGAAATCCTCATTCTCTGGCTCGCTACTCTTTACTTGACTATTTCTCCAGACTCCATCTTGGTTTCTAGGGCAGGAACTGTGTCTGTTCCTTCAACAAACATTTATGGAGCATCAATCGTGTGCCGGGAATTCTGAACTCAGCTCAAAATGTGCAGTAGCACCAGGCATTCAAATAGTCCATGGCTCCCCATGACCAAGCCCTGTGAGCTTCTGGAGAGCATTGCCCAAGTCTAACCCTTGACACCATGCATGGTGCCTGGCTCAGAGTTAATCACCCATAAACCTCACTGAATGAATGGGTGAGTGAGTAGATAAAAGAATACATTACAAATGTACTAGAATCTTCCCAGATTTTGAGGGAATTGGGGAAAAACAAAACTAGAATTTAAATCTTTATAGAAGAGGTTTTTGGGTTTTTTTTCTGGACAGTTTCTGGGAAGCGTTTTGCCCCTCATACCTCTCCATTCTTACCTTAGTCATTCACTTTCCTCCTGGTGAAACCAAATGACAGAAGGTCTTGTTCTAGCCACAGATATCCCCAATTCGGAAAACATAGTGGAATTCCAGGGCAGCGGATGGGGGGGATATCCTCAGGGTAAAAGGGCTGACATGCTCTGATAACATTGATTTCCTTTATGTGGCCAATGGGATGCATCCACATTGACCCCAGGCAGGCACTGGGGAAGCTGGTGCTTTGTTTATTTTGGCTAGTATATGAGGCCCTAAAGATTTTGCTTGTACTATCTCTGCAAGGAAATAGTCATATTCACCTGGACCAACTCTGTATTTACACACTCTAACCTCTCTTTTCCACAGAGGTTAAAAAAATTATAGCTTGATTACTGAGATAGTGACAGATGTCACTCCTATCTCCTGTTGGGGTTGTGGAGAAGGTCAGAGGGACCCAGGAAAGTGTCAATAATTCGATTTTTTTTTCTCTTTTTATCTAGAAACCATGGAGAAAATGATGTTGTCAGTTGACACAATACAAGACCTGAACGTCCAGATGATGGGGCACCACTATGCCTAACGTTCTTATAAGCCTTCTAGGAAAATGCAGGGTCCGTGAGCATTGTTGAGGGAACCCAGCTCCCAGGTCTGAGGTCTCAGGTGAGGGGAACACAGTTGGGAAAGTGACACAATAAGGGAAAAAGAACTCCATGTGTCTTAGAAATCAAGCCGTCTGAATTTGGGTCTTGGCCCTAACACAGATTATGAGGTCTTAGGTAACTGTGAAATCTGAGCCTCCGTGTTACCATCGACCAAATACAGGTGAAGTGGTCCAGTCTTCCTCTTCCCCATCTTTTCTCTTCCCTTCTCTTCTTGAGTAATTCACCCCCAAAACCAGTTAGTGGTAGGGAGGGTGGGAGGGAGGGAGACGCAAGAGGGAAGAGATATTGGAACATATGTATATGTATAACTGATTCACTTTGTTATAAAGCAGAAACTAACACACCATTGTAAAGCGATTATACCCCAATAAAGATGTTAAAAAAAAAAAAACATTTAGTGGGACTGAACAGGGTCAGTAGTGGGCTGAAGAATAGCCCCTCCAAATACATTGCATCCTAATGCCCAGAACAAAAAGGGACTTCACAGATGTGATTGAAGTAAGGATCACAAAAGGGGGGATGATTGTGGATTATCCAGGTGGGCCCAGTGTAATCTCAAGGGTTATAAGTAAGAGGGAGGCAAAAGGGTCAGGTATAGACAAAGGAAATGAAGACAGAAGAAGAGGTCAGAGAGGAGAGGAAATGCTACACTGCTACCTTCAAAAATCAAGAAAAGACCATGAGCCCAGAATTGTGTGCAGCCTCTGAAGCTGGAAAAAGCAAGGAAATGGATTCTCCTCTAGATCTTCCAGAAGGAACGTAATCTTCTGGATCCATTTTAGACCTCTGATCTCCAGAACTGTAAGATAATAAACTTGAGTTGTTTCAAGTCATTAAGTATGTGGCAGTTCGTTAAAATAGCAAAACAGGGCTTCTCTGGTGGCACAGTGGTTGAGGGTCTGCCTGCCGATGCAGGGGATGCGGGTTCGTGTCCCGGTCCGGGAGGATCCCACATGCCGCGGAGCGGCTGGGCCCGTGAGCCATGGCCGCTGAGCCTGCGTGTCCGGAGCCTGTGCTCCGCAATGGGAGAGGCCACAACAGTGAGAGGCCCACGTACCGCAAAAAAAAAAATAGCAAAACAAAATTAATACAATGTGCATGAGAGAGGGCCCTGATCAGTATGAGGAGGACATTCTCACGAAGGGAAGGTGGCTTTGGTGGTCCCACATGAAGTGTTGGAGTCTGAGCAGCTGAAATCAACATCCATGGGGAGGGCTGCACAGTGCAGGTGGTAGAGCGCAAGTGGGGATATGAGAATGCCCACGCCAAGGGACAGGAGCAGCAGTGACAGGAGGTTGATTATATAGAGAGGCACTTATCATATAAATAAATATTATGAGGATAATGGAAGTGAGGATCCTCACTGTCAGAGAAAGTGCTAGACTGAAATCAGAGGTGAACTCATGATTTGCAAAAATAAAGATACACATATTCTCAAGTTCTGTCCACTGAGACCAGGACAGCAGCAACAACTGAATAACAATGAGAACTCAAGAGACCCAATCTTGGATTCTAAATACCATTCTCTGTAAAAAGAAGCTGGCTTCTTAGAGAAGTGGCTGATTTCAGAACTGGAGCATGAAAGAACAAATTGTGTGTGTGTATGTGTGTGTGTGCCAGAAAGTAAAGAATTGCTCAAAGATTGATAAAGTCATATCAAAAGATTGATTGGCAGTATTCCAAATGGCCAAATTCAGGATAATTTAAGCATCAATATAAATAGACCAACTGATAGATAGAGATAGAGAGATAGAGAGAAAGATAGAAACCTATTATATATTACATATATATACTGGTAACCTGTTCAATAAAATAGGAATATATGAGTTCATACTCTACAAATAAATGGATACATCAAAACTTTGCTGAGAAATGGAATATTTATGTACATTCAAAGTACCTCTTTACAAAACTTATTAACTACAAAGAGAAAAAAATGTGAAGTAGAGAAGTCTCCAGACACTATCTCAATCAAGTGATTAAAGTTATCATCAGTGATAGGAAAATTGAAACACTCTCTGAGAGGATATAATGGAATTTGCACAGCATCACTTCTGTGATATTCTTGCGAAAGTTGTGTAACTGAGGACACCTCCACCAAACCCAAATTATAGGTCATTCTATAAAATAATAAATGGACAACACTCTTCAAAAGTATCAAGACCATGAAAGTCAAGGAAAGACTAAGGAACTTTCTCAAACTGAAGAAAACTAAAATGACATGACAACTAAATGCACCTGTGGTTCTGGGCTGAGCCCTTTTGCCACCCAGGACATTACTGGGACGGTTGGCAAACTCGAATGGTTCTGAGGGTTAGATAGCAATAATATAACAATGTGAATTTCCTCATTTAGATGGTTGTCTCACTGGAATGGGATTACATCAGGAGCCACGCCATGCATGGTCATTGGCTGGGAGGGGCATGGTCTCTACACAAATGTGATGGAAACTTCCTAAGGGCAGCATTTAGGGCCTATCATCGATTATGGTCCTCAGTACCAGGGAAAGCATAGCCTTCACCCACCACCATGAAAGAACGTCTCCTCCCCGGCAAAATCACTACAAGTTTAAATGCTCATTTTGACATTACTGAAGTTTATTTTAAAATCCCAAGTCAAAACCTACTCTTCAATCATGAAACACCTATACCATACACAAAAGTTCTACAGATGTCATCCGATTGGCACAGTAACGGATAAGCAAAAATTTCACCCAGAATTTGGAGCCATGAGTCAATCCAAGCATATTACCGTTCACTGGGAAAAAATAGGAACCACGCAAGTCTTAAATCAACTTTATTCTCTCTTCATCTCTTTTGCTTTCTCTTGCTGCTTATTTGGGATCCTCCAGCTCTTACGGGTCCCACTGGTGACTTCAGATGTCCTTTCAGACTTGTTTTCAAGACCAAGCCCTCCATCGGAAAGGGATCAGCTCTGCAACAAAGACCATGGCCATTACTCTGCCTTTTCTCCAGGGAGGCTTCTGGTCTTTCTGAGGTCTCCACCATCTCTCTCTCTCTTCAACTGTTGCATCAACATTCTAACCAGTCTCCCTACCTCCAGTCTTACTTTCCTTCCAATCTGTTCTCCGTTTTACAGGCAGAATGTCACTCTGAAATGCAAGTCTAATCGTGCCACTCTCCTGCGTGACATTTGTTAGCAATTCTCTGCTGCCTAAGAAAGGAAGAAAGGGTTCTTAACCTGGGCTTCAGAAGATAGGTGACTCCCTCCAGATGGCAGTCACAATTTTGTGTACGTGAAGATACACGTAGTTTTCCTAGGAGAAGGTCCATAGATTGCATCAGATTTCCAAAGGGCGCATCAAGAAAAAGTTGAGAACCCCTGACTCAGGGTTAAATCCAGGCTCCTTCACCTGGCCTGGCAGATAAGAACTGGTACAGTCTGGCTGCTGCACACCCACTTCTCTTTTTGTACAGTTTTGCTCTAATCATTCCAAACTACTTAGAATTCCCCACATCCACTGTGCTGTTCCTACAGCCCTGCACCTTCACTCTTGCTGCTCTGTCCGTCTAGAATGTCCCCCACCCTGGCTGCACCTTGCTTGCTCCTAGTGCCTCCGTGCACTTAGCTCCTCCCTCCACCCCCAGGAGCCTTCCAGAACCTCCAGACTGGGCTGAGCACCCCTCCTGAGTTCCTCTAGAATGCCCTGTGCACTCCTTAGTAATGGTGCTGACCATAATCTGTTCTAGTCATTGACTTGTGCTCCTATCTCCCACTGGGCTGTGGTGCCTTGGGGGCAGAGGCCACGTGCTGTTCATGTCTGCATTTCCCGGACCTCGCACAAAACCAAGCACAGGCTGAGTGTTCAAGACGTACTGATGGAACTCAGTGGAACACCACACACGCCACTGGTGCAACTGTTGTTTCCTTCCCTAGCATTTTATTGGCCTGGGCTGACCGTTCTGGGAAGCTCTTCCCTCCACCTGGCACAGGTAAAGGACCAGAGATGGTGTCTCTGGGTTCAGAGGGAGACGACCTGGCTCCACTAGTGACCTTGGGTGAATCACCTCACCTCTCCCTGACCCGCCCTTTCTCCTGTGTAAAATGAAGCTAATAGTCCCTGCCCACCCTGCCCCACCCTGACAGTGCAGAGGAGAAAATAAGTCTGAGAAACTTCAGGGAAGAGGGCCTTTGCATATGTGGAATGTGCTCCCTGCTCCACATGTGCCAGGAGAGGATGGAGTGTGTCTGAGTCCAAGTCTAGGCTCTGTGAGGGTGAAGTCTCTTGGTTCTGGAGCTCACAGGGAACAAAGAAAGTCAGATAAAATCTGAAGCCAAAGACTCAGCCCATTGGACCCCACCCTAGCTTACCCCAGTTCTCTTGACCAAGGAGGCGGGGGAAATGCCTGCACCTTAATTTTATCATCTTGATCCGGCCAGGGGCAAAGAGAGTTGAGGAAGGAGGGGCGGGGAAGGAGAGCTGTTAATCCACCACTGAGTAACTGAGATGAGGCTGCATGCGAATCTGACTTTCCGCTGGCAGATTGCAATAATACCATCCTTTGGAATGTCCTTGGAGCCTCCAATTGCCGTCTTTTGGTTTCGATTAAACCTTGAGATAGCTTGCCAAGTTTGAAACCCACCCGACCCTCACGCAGTATATGTTTTGAGCTCAAGTTGAACTTGATGAGGTGCAAGTTAATTTGCATTTGGCAAAATGCAATTTCCTGTTTCTAAGAAAAAGAAACTTTAAAGATTTATTTAAGAGACACAAATGGCTTCCTGGACATCAAATAGCTCTTACAAAGCAATATTTTAATAAGTTAAGTGTAAATGAATTGAAAACACATGAATCTGATTTCCCTTGAACTGCAGATGGGTTTAACAAATAGAGGGGGAAATGGCTTGGCACAGGGGCTTGGGGGTTTTCTCCATCCAAAAAGTTTAGGAAAGTAGATCAAGATGTTAGACAAACCCCTCCACGCACCAGGGTTCCCGAGCTCAGATTGTGTATCTCCAGGACTCTCGCTCCATAAACAAAGGGAAGATTCCAAATCGGCTCCACTGGGCAAGTCCCACTTACCCGCTCTGCTTTCTCCCTCTGCCTTGCCAAATCTTCTTCTCTTCTGCATCTTTCTCCTCCCTCACTCAGAAGTACTAAGGCTATGGTTTTCTCCCGCCCTCCCCAAGGCCTCCTGCCTGGACTCCATTGCTGAGACAATACAGGCACTTGTGCTCAGGTGGGTGTCCCTCTGTGGTGCCCGGCCCTTCTCTCCACCTCAGCTGCTTGTGTCTGGAGAGCTCACCCCAATCTTGGGAACCATGGAAATCTCCCCAGTCACCTGCCCTCTAAGTCACCGGACCTCTCTCCTCTAATTCCATCACTCTGTAAGATGAAGCCCACCACTGGACTTGAGCCTGGCTCCAAAGATATAATCCCTCCCTTTCTACTGAATGAGCGTACTTACTGTGGGATGGATAGGTTGTATGGCAACACGGTTATGCTATGCAGGCTGGGCTGGCAGCTGCACACCAGTGTATGAAGGTGGAATCTAGCCTGCCAGGGGGCAGGGAAAGCATTCTTGGAGTCACAGGAAAAGGCAGTTGTCCTCAGACAGAAAACCAGATGATAGGAACAGCCCTAAGTCAGCAGGACTCAGGACTTAGGAGTCTGCCTCTCTTTCTTGGCCTGGATGACAAGACGTCACAGGGTCTTATGCGTGCTCCTGGATGGTGGGCAGAAATCTCTGCAGAAGAGTGGCATGTCCTGTGAACCAGATGAACTCAGATCAGGATGACCAAAGAAACAGCAAGCCAGTCTTCCCTTGCCATCCTCCAGCCTGGATGAGACAAGCTGGAACTTTCAAACAAGTCTGCTCTACATGAGAGGGTTGGCAAAGGGGGAATAACCACACACAGAACTATGCACCTAGTAACAGAGCTCCCTGAGGCCTTCAAGATTCCCAAACAAAGGTAGAGCTTTGAGTAAGAGAGTGTCTGCATTGAAGGTGGTGAGGTTTGCTTTTATTAAAGAAGGTGGTACCTCCTCATGAAGTGTAGGGACATTTCTTAAGGATTCTAGAAGAGGCCATTGATCCATTTTCTTCTTCAGCAACGTTTCCCTGGCATCAGTCACTGTAGGATCATGTTAGGCCCTGCTCTTAAGATGCTGGGATGCTATGGGTTCAAAAAAGAGTAAGACCCAACCCTGGCCCCAGACAGGCTGACAGCCTGCTCAGTCATTTGCAGGAGCAGGGCACCTACAAAGCAAGGGTGCAACATCTCCAGCCAAATGGGAGGGACCCACAGCAAAGGGATAACTGGGGAGGTCATGGGAGGCTGAGATCAGAGGTGCCCGTGTCCCCCAAAGGAGGTGGGACACACCTTGGGCCTTGAAAGAAGCTAGTACGGTAAGTCCCCTACGTATGAACCTTCAGGTTGTGAACATTCAAAGAGGCGAGCGTGAATTCACATGCCCAGTCACTTAAGTTAGTTCACGTGTCTGGTGTACATTGTCACGTGCGTGCATCCTCTACAAGTGGTTGTGCTTTTGTGTACTTTACTGTACAGTACTGCATAGAGTACAGTAGTACAGTATCTTTATTTCAAGCCCAGAACCTGTGCCATCCGCGTCAGGCATGAGTGACGTTGCCGCTTGCCCTCCATCTCCTATTGGTGACGACCCTTCAGCTCTACCATCTCCCACCTCCTCTCCCTCCTCCAGTCAGTAACTCTTCTTGCCTGTTCACGCGATGCCAGCCCCTGGATGCCAGCTGTTGTACCTTACTACTGCACTTTTCAAGGTACTGTACTGTAAGATTGAAAATGTTTTCTTTATTCTTTGTTTTTTATGTATTCTTTGTGTGAAAAGTATTATAAACCTGTTACAGTCCGGTACTATATAGCTGATTGTGTTACTTGGGTACCTAAGCTAACTTTGTTGGACTTACGAATGTGCTCTCAGAACGGGACTCAGTCATATGTAGGGGACGTACTGTATTTAGACTCCTCATTTTTCCCTCCTTTCTTGATTTACAGACTTCCTCTCTGGCCTCTTTGGATTTATAAGTGAAATCCATTACCCAAGTTATTCAACAATGAGGTTACCCAAAATTGCTGACAGCCATGTGGTACAGAAAGGGGAGGGTGTTAGCATACTCAGGTCTGGGTTCCAAGATCATCTCTGACACTTACTAGCTGTGTTACCACGGCAAATTCATTTAACCTCTCTGTGCCTCAGTTTCCTCATCTGTAAAATGAGCCTAATCATATATCTAACAGAGGTATTAAACAAACAAATATATGTAAAGTGTCCCTGTAAAAACCTCGGCAGGGAGATAACCAACCCATAAAATCATCGTAGACCATGTGAAACCCAAGACTCAACAAACTAGCGGTGTGTCCCCCTGCCCCGCCATACACGCACACACACTCACACAACATACGTACACGGCCACATACCTTACAAACACAAGTACATCCCTGTATTGGTTTTCTATTATCCATAACAAATTACCACAAATTTGTTGGCTTAAAATATTGCCCATTTATTAACGGACAGCTCCATGGATCAGATTGGGCACAGCCTGGCTGCACCCTCTGCAGGGTCTATCACAAGGCTGAAATCAAGGTGTCTGTGGAATGAGTTCTCATCTGAGGCTCTGGAAGAATTTCCAGCCTCATTCAGGTCATTGGCAGAGCTCTGTTCCCTGCAGTTGCGAGTCTGCCGTCTGCACTTCCTTGCTGGCTGTCAGCTGGGGGCAATTCTTAGCTCCAGAAGCCACCTACCACCCCGCACTTTCTCTGCCACACATCCTCTCCCTCTTCTAGCAATGGAACACTTCACCTGGGTCTAACCCTCCACGCTCTGAATCTCAAACCCTTCTGTTTCTGACCTCTGGACCCAGATTTAAAGGGTCATCTGATTAGGTCATGCCCACCAAGATTATCTCCATATTTTAAGGTCAACTGATGTGGGATCTTAATTACATTTGCAAAATCTCTTCATAACAGGATCTAGATTAGTGTTTGGTTGAATAACTGAGAGAAGTTGTGTGTATGCCACGGGTCAGGAATCTTGGGACCTGTTTAGAATTCTGCCTGCCGCAATCCCTCAAAGAAATAGGTAGAAAAAAGAAGAGAAGAGAAAAGGAAAGAAGGAAGGAAGGAAGGAAGGAAGGGAGGGAGGAAGGAAGGAAGGAAGGGGTACACCTTAATAATTTGACTCAAGGATTTTAAAATTTGATTTCAAATCAGATTTTAAAGTCAGAAGATGACAAACTAAAGTCACCTTCTGACTTTAGTTTAGAAAGACAAATTAAGGAACTAATCTGAAATGCAAGGGGAGAAGCCTCATACGTGAAGATGTTCATTGCAGAATTATGTATAATAGTGAAAAAGTAGAAATAACATAAATTTGAAGAAATAGATTATAGGTGAAAACTTTTATAGTCAAGTCATATAGTCAAGTCAATGATTTTAAATGACATTTAAAAAGACTCTTTTGGCCAGTAAATGGTTAAAGTGATGTTTTTTAAATATGTAAAATCATATATTTAGTATGAGTTTGACTATGTAATATTAAACATATAATATATATATATATATATATACACACCTATCTGTACGAATAGCTAGCGTATAAATTGATATAAATAGGATGAGAAGGGAATATACCACAATGTTAATAGATATTATCTCTGAGTAGTAGAAAGACAGGTGATTTTTATTGGTACTGATCATTTTTTAATATTTATTTATTTGGCTGGATCGGGTCTTAGTTGCAGCATGCAGGAGCTTTTGTTGCAGCACGCGGGCTCTTCGTTGTGGCATGCAGGCTTCTCTAGTTGCAGTGTGCAGGCTTCTCTCTAGTTGTGGTGTGTGGGCTCCAGAGCGTGCAGGCTCAGTAGTTGTGGCGTGCGGTCTTAGTTGCCCCGCGGCATGTGGGATCTTAGTTCCCCGACCAGGGATCGATCCTTAGCATTGGAAGGTGGATTCTTAACCACTGGACAACCAGTAAAGTCCCTGGTACTGATTTTTTAATTATAGTAAAATATACAAAACATAAAATTTACCATTTGAATCATTTTTAAGTTTACTTTGGCATGACATACAATTCACATTGTTGTGTAGCCGTTTCTACCATTCTTTTCCAGAACTCTTTTATCTTCCCAAACTGAAGCTAACTCTGTACTCAGTAAATAGTAACTCCTCTTTCCCACTCCCCCCCACAGCCCCTGGCAACCATCACTCTATTTCTGTCTCTATGAATGTGACTGTTCTAAGATCCTCATCTAAGTGGACTCATACAATATCTGTTCTTTTCTGTCTGGCTTATTTCACACTTTCACTACCTCTGTCTTCAAGTGTTCTTCTGAACCCTCTTCTCAACTAGGACCTTTACCTTGGTCCCTATCCTTGCTGGTCCTGCATCATCCAGTTTTTGCAAGAATTCTGTTAAGTCAGTTTAGCAAGAAGCCCCCTAACCTTAACATCTCCTCTTAGGAATTTCCCATCCACTGATCCCCTCACCCTGCTTGTTGGTTGTAAATCCCCAGCTGACTTTGTCATATCTGGAGTTGAGCCCTCTCTCTCTCCCCCATTGTGATAGTCTTAACACCAACTGCAACAATCTTGAAAAAGTACTTTTTACCATTTTAGCAAATGTCAGAATCATTTATCTTTAGCAGCCAAAATTGCACTCATTTTTAAGGCTGAATAGTATTCCGTTGTATGTATTGTTAAATTAATTAAACAAAGGGCCATTAGACTGAAGCGGCCCTAATCCATGGTAGCCTACATAAGCAAACCAAAATCTGAGCCCGTAAACGCCTCAAGGTTTTGAAATTGAAACCTAAGGACAGTCAGTCACAAACAACCAACTAGGCTTTAAGCTATAGCCAATCAAATAATTTCTTTGCTTTGCTTCCTCCTTTTCTCTATAAAAGCATTTCCCCTAGCTGCTGCTGGTAGAGCACTCCTAACCACTTAAAGTTCGGTGCTGCTTGATTTGAATCGACTTTTGCTCAAATAATCTCAAAAATTTTAATACGCCTCAGTTTATCTTTTAACAGTTCATACCACATTTTGTTTATCCATTCATCCATTGATGGCTACTTGCATCCTTTCCACCTTTTGGCTCTTGTAAGTAATGCTGCTATGAACAGGCGTGTACCAAATATCTGTGCAAGTGTCTGCCTTCGCTTCTTTTAGGTATAGTCCCAGAAGTGGAATTGCCGTATCGTATGGTAACTATATGTTTAATTTTTTTGAGAAACCAGCATACTGCTTTCCATAGCAGCTGCAATATTTTACATTCCCAATAGCAATGCAAAAAGATTCCAATTTCTCCCCATCCTCTCCAACGCTCGTAATTTTCTCCCTTTTTTTTTTTTTTGATAATAGTCACGCTAATAGCTGTGAAGTAGGATCTCATTGTTGTTTTGATTCGCATTTCCCTAATGATTAGTGACACTGAACATCTTTTCATGTGCTTCTTGGCCACTTGTGTATCTTCTTTGGAGAAATACCTATTCAAGTTCTTTGCCTATTTTTTAATTGGGTTTTTTATATTATTATTGTTGTTGAATTGCAGAAATTCTTTAATGTATTCTAGGTATCAATCCCAGATAGTTGACTTGCAAATATTTTCTCCCATTCTGTGGGCTGCCTTTTCACTTTGTTGCTAGTGTCCTTTGGCACACAAAATAAATGTTTTTGTGTATTCCTAAGTTTCCACAATAAACATGTAATATTTTCAAAATAGAGAGAAGAACTTTAAAAACTCTCTATGATGCTTATAAAGAGTTTTCAGGGCTTCCTTGGTGGCGCAGTGGTTGAGAATCTGCCTGCCAATGCAGGGGACATGGGTTCGAGCCCTGGTCTGGGAAGATCCCACATGCCACAGAGCAACTAGGCCCGTGAGCCACAACTACTGAGCCTGTGCATCTAGAGCCTGTGCTCCTCAACTAGAGAGGCCGCAATAGCGAGAGGCCCGCACACTGTGATGAAGAGTGGCCCCCACTTGCCACAACTAGAGAAAGCCCTCGCACAGAAACGAAGACCCAACACAGCCAAAAAATAAATTAATTAATTAATTAAAAAAAAAAATTAAAAAAAAAAGAGTTTTCAGTGATATGAATAAATATATATGTAATATAATATTGCTAATTAAGACACAAGAAACTCAATTATAAATATAATCAGATATCAATAATTAATAACTATATATATATATATATATATATATATACCCAGTACAAAAAGGATCAGGAAAAATATCCATGATTTTGTTGTTTTCTCTGGGTCTTGAGATTATGGGTGAGATTTGTATTCTTTTTACTTTTCTGTGTTTTTCTAACTCCCTATTATAAATATGCATCACTTTTAAACATAGAGGAAGAAAAAAATGACATTTAAGAGGTGACAAAAAAAACCCTGAACACTCAAGTATCAGATAAACTTTTCAAAAGCACAAAGAAAAGCAAAAATGATTTTTGGTCCCTTCTTTTTGTCCTTAGGGTCCCAGCCCTTCTTTTTGCAACTGACAGCTGAGTTCCCTTACCTGGGCACTGGGAGTGAGGGAGAGAAGCACGTCTAAACGTCCCTCTCCCTCAGAAGCCGGGTCTTCAATATGTATTTCCATCTCGTGCTAGCAAGACAGAAAGAGCAGCAAATTCTTGTAAGAGATGAAAGTTTACAGTTCTATTTCTGAAGAGAATTGTGACTGAAAACTGCTACTGCCTTTATATAAAAGAGGACTTGCAGATGACAGACATTTTCTTTTACTGAGTTTTTCATTAGCTCACCTCAAGGTATGAAACTCAGCAAACACTTTCATATGCTAATCTCCAGGATGAAAGAGTAGATATAAACCACTGATCTTAAGAAAAGAACTGTAAACAACAGGGTCTTAATTCACGATTTCACTACCTCCCCTGTCACTGCTTGGGCAGCAGCCAGAATTTACCTAAGGTGTGTGTACCTATGTACTTTGCAGTAGAATTCATCACATGCTCTTTACTGAATAATTAGGGGACTCTAGGCTGCATCTGACTACTGGACCGCAGGCTTCCTTGAAGGCAAGAGCAGTATTTTAAACCAGGTGGAACAGGTTACATTCTTGAGGCCAGAGCAGTTCCCCAGATCAGCCACAATCAGCTTGTATAGTCCTGGGAAAGTCACTTCATTTTTCTGTGGTTCAGTTTCCAGAGAGGAGTCCAGAAGCAGGGCTCCTCCTGACACAAGTGCCTGGCTGATTCTCTCACCCTGTTCAGGTCTCTGTGCTCAGAGTCACCTTCTTTCTACCAACGCTTCTATCTCAACCATCCCAGCCTGATTTCGTCCTTCCTGGCGCTATCACTTCCTGACGCTATCCTACATGTTTATTTGCTTATTTTTTTATGCTCGTCTCTCCTGTAGAGTGCAAGTCCAATGTCGACAGGTCTTTGTTGTGTTTATTACCCACTCCCGTGTCTAGCGGCATATGGTAGACGCCCAGGAAGTATTTATTGCATGATGTCATGAGTCAACAATCATTCAACAAATCAATCACTAAAATAAGTTAGCTTCTACCTCCTTCATGTTCTGAAGACAACATGAGACTATTTTTGTGAACTTTAAAATTCTATATCATTTTCAAAGATTGTTCATTTTGTATGCCCCCAGTGTCTAACTCAGTACTCTGCATATAGTTGGAGATTAATAAATCTGGTGAATGGATGAATAAACTAGCACATAATGTACTTACAGTCATTCAACTTCCAATTATCTGCATTAACAAACAGGAGGCAGGCAACAGATAATTTGAAACAGAAGCTAATCTGAAGATGAGTCCCATTGGCTGGAGCGTGTGCCGTATTATTCACAGCTCGGTCTACCAATAATCACAGTCGGTCTGTGAGCCAGCGGCTGCTCTGAGCTCAGCGTACCTGATGACTCACCCTCCAGACATTTCAAGTCCCCTTTGCCATGTGTTCCAATAATGTATTCATTTCCTGCTGTCTTTTGAATACTGGCCTGGCCTGAGTTTCTCCATCCCATCCCTTCAGCTCTGATTTACAAGCCGTTTCTCAAAGCCAGAGGCATCCAAATGCGGCCAGAGCTGGGGCAGGCCCTGCAGAAAGGCTGCAGCAGAACTTGGGGGAGGCTGGGAGGGTGACTCCAGCACAGTACGTTCTCTTCAGCAAGACTTTGGCTTTTCCCCGGGACATCAAATGTCTCCTGCAGAGCAGCAGACTTCCTGGAACCCTTTGCTTTCTTCTTCTCTACTTATTACAAGTGCAGCCAACAGCTATCATTTATTTCTTGAAGCTGCTTTTGCCTTGTTCATGAATTATCTCATTTAAAGCTCAGAGCAGCCCTTGAGGATCCATAGAGACAGTCTTTCTTCTCTGACAGATGAGGAAGTGAGGTTCAGAGAGGTGAGATTCCCACCCAGGGTCACACAGCTGGACGGTGATACAGGATTGGCCACTTCACCGCTTCTGCCCCCGTACATCATCTCAATAATCTGATGTTACCTTTAACTGGACGTTTCTCCCAAAAGCACTGGATTCTTTAAGGAGGTTTTATTAGCACTTAGGAGCCCATTTCCAATGTAGTAGTGAAGACTGATGAGAAAATAAGTTCAGGACACCAAAATTTGGTAGGAAGTTAGATGACAGACTTACTGCTTTGGTTATGTTTTGCTCAGGCCAATATTGTTAGTTTGTGCATATAATCAATAAATATTTATTGAGAGCCCACTCTGTACCCAGCAGTGTTTTAGGCTCTTGGGAGGTACAACAGTGAACAAAACTGATAAATATCCACCTATGTGGATTTTACATTCTAGTTGAGGGACACAGAGAATAGAGGTAATAGACAGGGGAAAGATAGGGTAGGTTAGCTGGCAATACAAAAAAATGCAGTAAGGAAGGGGGGTGGCGAGCCTAGGCTTGGTGGGGTATATTCAAACAAGGACTCATGAGAAGATGGTATTTAAGGAAAAATCTGGAAGAAGCAAAGGAGTGAACCATAAGGATATTGGCAAAAAGAGCAGTCCAGGTAGAGACAACAGCAGACTCAAAGGTCCTGGGGCAGAAATGTGCCTGAAGTGTTGAAGAAACAGCAACGAGGCCAGTGTGCTAGAGAAGAGTGAGAGAGGGGCGAGTAGGTGAGGGACGAGGTCTGAGAAGCTAAAAGCAGAGGGTTAGATCATATTGGGCAGGGTCCACAGAGAGCACTCAGTGTGTCCACGAACTGGGCTGGGAAAAGAATCACAGCTGCATCTTCACATCTAACAGGACATGTATGGTAGTCTTGCCAGAGACCAACAAGGGTTGAAGGTTCTTATTCAAGTTAGGCCACTATAACCTTCACCCTAATGTGTCTTTCAAAAATTAACTTTTTGATATTTTTTAAAGTATTTTTATTATATACTGCATTAATAATGAAGTGCATATATCACTATCTCCGATTTTGCTGTTTAATAGTTTGATACCTCTGTTCCACTACAATTGATGTTATGGACTAAAGGTTATGTCCTCCTAAAATTCCTATATTAAAGCCCTAAGCCCCAGTGTGACAGTATTTGGAGATAGGGGGGCCCCTTGGGAGCTAATTAGGTCATGAGGATGGGACCCTCATGGTGAAATCAGTACCCTTAGCAGAAGAGGAAGAGAGAGATTTCCAAGGAAAGGCTATGTGAGGACACAGCGAGAAGGAGGCCATCTGAAACCCTGGAAGAGGGCCTGACCATCCTGATCTCAGACTTCCACCCTCCCGAACTGTGAGAAATACATTTCTGTTGTTTAAGCCACCGAGCCTAGGGTATGTTGTTATAGCAGCCCAAGAAGACTATGACAGCTGGTTTCATTTGAAGTCCTGTTTATTTTATTTTATGCATTTAAAAACATCCCAAGAAGGGATCTGTAGGCTCCATTATGCTTCCAGAGGGTTCCAGGGCATAACAAAGTTTAAGAATCCCTCCCATGGGATCTTTTGAGTCATTACAAGAACATGGACTTTTTTTCCAGTTGGGAGAGGAGGTCATTGGTGAGGTGAATGGATGTGTTACTTGAGCTGACATATGTTTAGGGATCAGAGTGATTTCATAGTTGAGAGTATATTTTGGGCAAAAGCAAGGATACCAATTAGCAAGCTACTGCAATAATCCAAGAAAGAGATGACGATGGCTTAGACTAAGGTAGTTATTTTTATTTTTTCTTAGGTCAAACAGTAACTACTGAATGAGAAGCAGACAAGGCCAAGACTGAGAAATGGCCAAGGCATTGAAGCCTACGGAGATCATTGAGAGGTGACTACAGAGTGTAGCCTGGAAGGAGACAGCAATTATAGCAGAGTAGCTGAGTACTTGTTTCTATAAACAGCATCCTTTCATCATTAAAACATTACAAAAAGCCATTTATGGGGCAGCCTAATGCAGACAAATGAGACAGTAGAATTAGCAGTAATTAATCCCAGTTAAATCCAGTCTGAGTACCTGTGCACACCCGACTCCCAACTCCCCACCCTCTCTCTTCCTTCTTAAACCCCCCCCATCACTTGAGGTCAACTCTTCCTGATAAGATCGGGCTCTTTCAACATCAATTCAAATGGCATGAAACAGCAGCACACTCAGCTAGGGGCCCCAAGATGGAGGTCTGCTCCAAAAGGACTGGGCTCCAGGTGGGAAGCAAGGCATGCACTCAAGACCAGCAAAAGAGCTTAAGCAAGAACTATTGTGGGAATAAACGCCAAGCAGACAGGAAAGATTCCAGGAGCTCAGGGCAGGGAGGATGTGCTATTGGGTAGGGGGGACCTGGGGATCTTCACTGTCAGGAGGGGCTTGGCCTGACCCTGGAGGGATGAACCATTTGGGAGCTTCCTTCAAGCCAGGAACACGTCTTAATCACCTTTATAACTTCCATGCCTAGCTTGCACCTGTTGCCCAGTGAATGGAGGCCATGGAAGAGAGTAGACCCTCCAGGTAGGAGTCACGTGTGAGCAGAGACAGTGAAGAAGGGACACAGGGACATTCAGATGACCAGGCCACTACACGGTTTATGTCAGGGTCAGCCAACCCGCAGCCTGTGGACTCAATCCAGCCTGCTGCCTGTTATACAGCCCGCAAGCTAGAATGGGTTTTACATTTTTCAAGGGTCGAAAAAATATCAAAAGATGATTCATCTTAATTGTTTTAATTTTAATTTTGAAATTCAAATTCAGTGTCCGTAAAGTTTTGTTGGAACATCGCCATGCCCATTCATTTACATATTGTCTGCGGTTGCTTTGGTGTGACAATGGCAGAACTGAGTAGTTGTGACAGAGACCATCTGGCCCACAAAACCTAAAATACTTACAATCTGGCCCTTGACAGAAAGTTTGCCAAACCCTGCTGTGCGTGAATGGCTCGCCCTAGAATTATGCAGTGCACAACCTATATCACCAGACGTGCAGCCCTGGCCTGAGATCTTAGTACTGACTCCAGGTTGGTTTCCACCTTGTGCATCCTTTAACTTAGGCCGACCCCTTACCACTCTGCTCCACTCATATGCCTTCTTGCACATCAGAGATTTTGCACACACTGCTGAGACTGCCAGGAAGTCTCCTACCGGGTCATCACATGCCAGAATGCCCCCTTATCATTCAGGACTCTGTTCAGATGCCTTCTCCACAGAGGAGCTTTCCCTCACCATCCACTTAGGGCTCTGACTTCTCTTCTTCCCACCATTTATTGTTCTCTGAAATGGCCTCTGTGCGCATTTGTAAACTTGCTTACGTCCATCTTCCCCACCAGAATACAATCACCTGCAGAGGAAACCCTGGGTCTTGTCACTGCTGTGTCTCCAGCTCCTGTCATGTAACAGGAGCTCGAGGACTGTCTCTCAAATGAATTTAAGAATTCCATGCTGGGCTTCCCTGGTGGCGCAGTGGTTGAGAGTCCGCCTGCCGATGCAGGGGACACGGGTTCGTGCCCCAGTCCGGGAAGATCCCACATGCCCACATGCCGCAGAGCGGCTGGGGCCCGTGAGCCATGGCCGCTGAGCCTGCGCGCCGCGACAGGAGGGGCCACAGCAGTGAGAGGCCCGCGTACCGCAAAAAAAAAAAAAAAAAAAAAAATTCCGTGCTAATAGAAATCTTTAAAATACCCAGGGACACAAGAGTTTATGATGTTATTCTATGTTTTTAAGTGTCCTAAGCTGTAATCCAGAATGAAGAGGCTCAGCAATTATATTTTATTTGTAAAATAACGGCTACTGAGGAAATTGCCCATTTCATCATTTGGTATCCATCCCATAAAATGTTCTGTGAGAAAGACCTTACAAAATGTAATGCTAAGAAAGTAAAAATTGTTGACACTTCTTACCGACACCTACTCTTCCTGACTATAAGACTAAGAGAGCCGTCACATTTCCCGTTCTGAATTGGCTTCCAGGAAGCTGAGATGTTATTCTATTTTTATATATGTTTGAAATTTTACTTAAGAAAAAGTAAAAAAAAAAAAAATTGCATAGAGCCAACCTACCATTCAGGTGTAAAAGCAAAATGAAAACATTTTAAACAAAAAGCAAACAAAAGCCACAAGGAGACACCACGGCAAATTACAAGACTCGTGCCATTCCCGTTCTGCCGTCTTCTGCCAAAACTGGGTTTTGGGTCTAAGAAATAAAGACCATCTCACAGAAAAACAGTGTGATACCCAGGACTCTTTCAGTTGCAAGTGTCAAAATCTAAATTCAGACTCATTTAAGAGAAACAAAACAGAATGTAGGGCTCAGAAAGCCGGAAAGTCCAAGGGGCATACTCCCTTCAGGCACAGCGGGATTTAGGGATCTGATGGCTGTCTCTGGGTCACGGCCTCTCTCAGAGCCGCTTGGCTGGCCTCACTTCACTCTCAGAAAGCCTCTCTGCGTGGCTGCAGGATCTCATGGTCCTAAAGGGAAGGAACACATCCTTCATTCCTGCGAGGACTGTCAGGAAAGCTCTGGTGACTCTGACTGATCCAGCTTGGGTCACACGCCCTTCGGGAACCAATCACTGGGGCCGAGGAGGTGGAGTCCTCTGGCCAGCCTGGGCCACTGGGGCAGAGTGGCATGAATACTGTGGAACAGGAGAAGGAGGGTCCCCCCAAAGAAAGGGATGCTGGGCTACGCATAGGAAACATGGAATGGGGTTTGGTGCTAGGACCTGACTTTCGCAATAGACTGTAGAGGAACAGAGGTCAGGAAACTGACTCTGGGGGTAGAGCCAGGCAGGTGGGTACCCAGCCAAAGATTATGGAGCTCAGGAGCTGTTCCTTCTGTCAATCTTGGAAGTTACTAGGTGACTTAAGACAAGAAACAAGGCCACTCAGTGTACCATCCAAAACCAAGAAAACAATTCAGACCTGAGGATGAAGCCAGCACCAGGAGTACCGCAGGTGAGGCAAGAGCTTTGACGCAGGGTCAGCCCCAGAGCCCAGGGACTGTTCAAATTCAGGACTGCACGGACACTGAAGGAAGCAACAGACGGGGTGACCGACATGAGCGACTTCGCACCTGCCTGGGTCCAGGACGTAGAAGTCAGCCACCACACAGCCTCAGTCCATGCTGCACCATGTCCCTGGGGACAACGGAGGCAGCAGAAGCAGGAGCTTCACGCAGATGTGCGCAGTCAGAAAGGAAATGGCCAGGAGCCTTCAAACAGGAAAGGGAACAGGAGAGAAGCCATAAAAAGAAAAAGAATTGGAGCTCAAAATGACCCCCTGTCCTGCCTCCCCTCTCATGATTAGCTTCCCCATCTTCTATCCAACAGGCCTGCAGTTTTCTCACCTGCAGAAAAGGGAGAGTAACAGCATGTGCTTCGTGGGTTTCTTGAGTGGAATGAAAGACATAGTTGATGCAATGCAGTTAGCACAGTGCCTGACACAGAGTAAGCATTCAGTACATGCTTATTTTTCAGTATTTATAGTAGTAGTGATATTAGATGTGTACTGGGGGTGAATGAAGGAGCGGATGAATTCATTCGCAGGTAGCTACATGGCTCCCTTCAAAATGACATAGCCCCCCGATTTATACAAAGAGGAGTTCCTCTTATTATTTTTCTAGTTAACTGAAAAAAAATCCAATTTGTGCAAACTCTCCATCCGCCTCTTGTTGCATCCTGTGCAAACGGCTTCCTTAATTAAAAGATCTTAATCACAACACAGCTTTTCCCACAGAGCTTTCCGAGGGGAGGCAAGATCTGCCAGGGTGTGTCCTGCAAAACGTCGGAGTGAGGGAGTCACCTGCCTCTGCAGGCGCCTTGGGAACTCCATAGCATGGGGGTCCCTCTCCCCCAGTCTCAGTCCCCACTCCTACCTGGCATCACCCCTTTCCTCTCCTCCTAACAATCTTCATTCTCTTTGAGACTCTGTCTCTTCTTCGTTGCCCCTCTGTCTCAACCTATCTTGGTCACTAGGTCATCCTGACCTCTGTGTTCCCTCACTATCTCCCTTTTCCAGGTTCTTCATGTTGAGGCTGGTGACAGGTGCTGCTTCCACAGCCTTTGGACTTGGTTACTATGGAAACTCCTCTAGAAACCAACACATTGTTCAGTTGATGATGCATCATTGCATAGCTTCCACCTGGGGGCCTTTCCTCCAGTCCCTCCTTACATCTTGCTCAGACCCAAGTGTGTTCAATTTCCTCTTTTAAGATATAGATATACAGCCCCAGATTTCCCTCCTCCAAGAAGTTTCGATCATGGTCATGACGACGACGACAATGACGATGACGATGATGATTGCTAAGTCCTCCCAGCTTGTATAGAGCTCCCTCCAATCCCCAGCCTCTGAGGCCATCACTGGCATGGTACATTTAGCCCCAGCTGGCCCGTGACTGAGCCGCAGTCCTTAGAGAGACTCCACCACCATGAATCTGTCTGTATCTGCCCTCCCTGGGAGCAGTCAGGTAACCATTGAATAAAATGGGGTTAGCTTTCCATGGGGTCATACTTGAAGAGAGTCTATCACAGCTTCATTTGACATACTTTAGGCCAAAGTTGTGACCCAATCATAGTTTATAAAAAGAGGTGGTTTGGTCCAGATGTCCAGGAGAATGTAGATTCTGGGGAGTCTGAGGCAAGGGTTAAAGTTAAAGTCAGGGAACTTGTTGTTGAGCTCCGGGCACTGAGAGGGTGGGAGGACCCTCATGTCCAGGGAGGCCAGTGGGACCTGCAGATCATCTTCTGGATGGATATCAATGGTGGATGGGCCACCAGGGAGTGTGAGTCAGGAGGAGTGGGGAAGGAAAGGACAATATTTTCAACTTAAAGAGGACCATAGAGATCTCCTATTCCATGATTTTTCATGTAGTTTTTGAGCCTCAGAGCCTTCTTCAAACAAAATATTTTGCAAAAGCCCCAAACAGATGTTGTCTGATTTACTTCATCATCTAGTTCAGAGAAGCCTTGCCTAGCTTATAGAAATCATCGTTTTGTAGGTCAAAGTTGGTAGAATATTGACAATTTCATGTAGTTCAAACGAACAGAAATGCTTCAGGATACATTTTTATCAATATTTACCAGCGCTGGCAGCCTCACCACTCACTTTTACTCTAAGTCTAAGGAACCACAAAGTTTGCCCTGGATTCTCTATGCTTTTCCTTCTGTGAACATCAAACAAACTGTCAGCCTTGGTTCGGATGGTGGTTTTCCAATCATTACCAGAACATGATAGAAGGATCAAACACAGGCTATGCTATGGAACATGAGTAGGTGCTTTGAGAATCCACATTGTCCCAGAGACAAACAGGGGAAACGTGTGTATTCACGCAGCTGTCATTTCTTCCCCACATGCAACTATTTTCACGGGATGAAATTCATGCAAGTGAATGTTTTATAACCCAAGGAATACTCTCTCCATGGCAGCAGAGGCAGACAGAGTGACTATACATTGTTTCTTTATTACTAAACTTATATTACTAATTACAAATGTAATAAAAATCCATTATATAATACAACAGAGATAATACAGATTTAAAAAAAGAAAAAGATGTGTTTCGACCACCAACAATCCTCTTCTTTAGAGAGAGCTGTTGTTAATAATTTGATACATTTCCTTCCAATCTTTTTTTCAAAAAAATAGAAATACACTGCAAATATAAGTAAACATTGGGTGGCCTATCTTTTTAACAAAAGTAGAGTCACACATACTTATTGATTATAACTTTTTTTCACTCAGTATCATACTGTGACCATGTGTTTATATCAGCAAATATGCCCCTACATCAATATTCTCAATGACTGTGTGGTGATACATTGTACAGTATAAATGATGAACTATTTAGCCGTATGCTAATTGATGTACATTAAGAGTCTTTTTTCCTTTTTATTATAAACATCACGTTGATAAAAGTGCTTGTACACATATCTCTGTTTATTTGCCCAATTATTTTCTTTGAAAAGGAAAGTAGCATCATTGGACCAAAACAGTACACACTAGTGTGGACACTGTTGGTTAGCTGACCAAGCCCCCATCCAGAGCACCAATCCCTAGTCACATTGTGCACTGACCACGGCTTTTATTTTCTGTATCTGATGACATCTGGGGCCTTGCTGACTTTGGAGAGACAGCCTCCCCACCTCCTTCCAGGGTGAGCTACTTCTTAATGATAGTAAAAGACTTCTTACTATCATTAAGGCACTTTTCAAATAGGAACCAACCAGCCCAGAGCGCACACCCCACCACCTCCTTTATTGGGCTCTCACACTTGGGGTCGCTCCCCACCTACCCTAATACCTCAGGGCCAGGTATCAGGCAACTTGGGACAGCCCCTGGGCCCCAGAGCCCACTGAGCTTATTCAAACTAGCCAATCAAAGCCTGCTGACCCTTCCTCAGCCGTTCCTTCCCATGCAAATCACAATGTCGCTCACATCTTCCCCTTTGTCCCTCTGACTCCTGACTGACCCTGGTGCTTCCCCACGTGGCACGTCCCTTTCTCCTGGAACCCATGAGTTACAAACAATCTGTTCAATGGCACTCATCTCCAGTTCCTGTTGGCCTTACTGTACCTCGAATTTTCTATTAACACACTACACGGGCAGGGGGTGGGACAGAGGCCTGTCCACCTCTCTTTCTTTTTTGACTGCTGCAGAGCCTGCACACGGAAAGTATTGGGCTGGCCAAAAAGTTCACTCGGGTTTTGCCAGAAGACGTTATGAACGAAATTTTTGGCCAACCCAGGATGTTGGCATGGCATGCTCTGTGTTTCAGAGTGACTGTTCTCTGTTAACAGGAGGAGGGCTTGGGCCCAGCATTGACCACTAACAGAACAGGCTCATCAACAGCCCCACACCTACCACCTTCTCTCGTTACATCTCCATCTGCCGCTCCCTCGAAGGGAAGCTGTATGACATCCTCTCCTGCCACATCTTGCCAGCTGGCTTCCCATAAACGGGTATGAACCCCTGGTGGGCAGGCTTCTTGAACCTGTACCTTGATGCAGTTCCAAATGCATGGCTTAGCTCTATGGGCGAGGACAGAAGTCAGAAAGTGAAGGGAGCAAAAAGAATGCATTAGACCAAACAAGTTGGTACTATTGGAAGCGGTGCAGAAAACAGTTTAAATCATAGGTGTTGGAGTTAGACAACCTGAATTAGAGTCCAGTTCCATTATTTGTTGTTTTGTGAGTTTTGGAAAATTTCTGAGATTCATTGAAGGTCAATTCCTTCATCTCTAAAATGGAAAAAAAATATTCTGTCTTATAAGGCTGCTATTAGAATTAAATGAAATCATACATGTAAAACACTCTATTAAAATTCTTTCAGTTGCAAGTGACATAAATTAAGGCCCAAAACATATATTAGGTCATATAACCTGGAAGTCCAGAGTGGTTAATTTCAGGCAGTGCTGGATCCAGGGGCTCTAAGGGCATGACCAGGCCTCAGTCTTTCTCTCTGTTGCCCTTGGCTTACGGTCCTTTGCAGAGAGACTTTCTGCATGTAGTACCTAACCGGCCCCTGGAGACCCCAAGCCCACCTTGTCCCTATGGCTTGTGATCCCAGTAGAGCAAGGGTGATTGACCTAGCTGGGTTCCGGTAGGAATCCCAGGAAGGTCTCCGATTGGTCCAGCTTGACTCACGTGTCAGCCCTCAACCAATCATCTCTGCGGTCAAGACCAGCCATCTGGAGAGTAACACCAGGAGTGGACTGGGTGGTTGCCTAAAGGTGGGGATGCTGAGACCAGCACCTCTTGTCCATTACAAGTTTTGGCAGAAATTGGAGCTGAGTTTACAAACTGGTACCCTTTGGGGAAACTCTGACCAGCAGACATGTTCTGTGTGGCTCGCAGTGTTCTCAGCAATGGACATTAATTGACCACATTAAATATTGCTATGGGGAGTGTAATTTATCACAACTCTCATGAAGGGCAATGCAGCAATAACTATCTAAATTAAAAATATACAGTAAGTCCCCTGCCTACGAACGAGTTCCGTTCTGAGAGCACGTTCATAAGTCCAATTTGTTCGTAAGTCCAACAAAGTTAGCCTAGGTACCTAACTAGCACAATCGGCTCTATAGTACTATACTGTAATAGGTTTATAACACTTTTCACACAAATAATACATAGAAAACAAACGCAAAGAATAAAGAAAACATTGTTAAGCTTACAGTACAGTACCTTGAAAAGTACAGTAGTGCAGTACAACAGCTGTCATCCAGGGGCTGGCATCGCGTGAACAGGCAAGAAGAGTTACTGACTGGAGGAGGGAGAGGAGGTGGGAGATGGTAGAGCTGAAGGGTCGTCAGCAATAGGAGACGGAGGGCAAGCTGCAATGTCACTCACGCCTGACGTGGATGGCACAGGATCTGGTTCCTTGCTGGATTCACTTCTATCTACCCTCTTGAAAAAACGATCCAGTGATGTTTGGGTATTAGCTCTTTTTTTCTCGGCATACCCTCATGACAGGGTAGCACTGGATTGCATTCTGAACGGCTGCTGCAAACTTCGTGTACCGTTCTACATTCAGGTCCTGTACCTCAAAAACTAACAGTGCCTCCTCAAATAAAGAAAATCCCCTTGCTATTTCCTGTGTCATGAACCTCTTCAGTTCTTCAGCAGTACCAGCTACATCGCTGCTGCTTTTACGCTTGCTTCCAGACATCCTGGGCTTGAAATAAAGATACTGTACTACTGTACTCTATACAGTATTGTACAGTAAAGTACACAAAAGCACAACCACTTGTAGAGGATGCACACACCTGACAATATATGCCAGACACGTGAACTAACTTATGTGATTGGACATATGAAGGCATGTCCACATCTTTGAAAGTTTGCAACTTGAAGGTTCGTATGTAGGGGACTTACCTGTATGCTTTTGACCCAGGAATTCCACTTCTAGGAATTTATCCTACAATTCATTCACACATATATATTAATAGTTCCAGGAAATGACTGCATAGAAAGTTGCATACAGTTTATAAGAGCAAAAGACTGGAAACCACCTAAATGCCCATCAACGGAAGATGAGTTGAAGGAAGCAGGATAGACTGATTCAAAGGAATTTTAGAAATGAGAAAACATGACAAAAATTATCTTGAGGACCTGATATTGACCAATCCGTAAAATATTTATTTTGTTGGGAGAAAAAGCAAAGTGCAGCACAGGGCGTATAGCATGACGCATTTGTTTAAGAACTGGGGAACTCTGTGTGTGTGTGTGTGTGTGTGTGTGTGTGTGTGTGTGTGTGTGCGTGCTTTCATGTGCCGGGAAGGATTCAGGAGAAATCGGTAACACTGGTTATCTGCTGGGGAGAGGGGTAGGTCTGGAGGATAGATTGAAATGTCAACTTTCCCCTGAATATTGTATTTGATTAGCTTCTACTTACGTTATATTTTTGAACCATGTGAATATATTACCTATATTAAAATAAAGTAAAAATATCATTAACCAAATAATATAATGTTAAGTACTTTGTAGGGCTGAGGTTTATATTTGGAGTTCAAAACACAGCCTGGAATCTCAAAGGAAAAAGACCTCAACACATTAACTTCTTCATCTCTTCCTCCACATCGCTGAACATCTAGGTGTTTAAGAAACACATAGGGTTGGTTTCTGTGGGGTGAAGTGAATCAGGGTAGGCTTCCTGATCGAAAATTCCAACAGGCACTTGAAAGATGAAGAAGAGCTCAACGTGTGCAAAAGGAGAAGGGTTTCCAGGCCAAGGGAACAGCACAGACTAAAGCCTATGCATTTGCAGAAAACATTATGAAGGGACCAGGCTAAATTCCAAGAAGGTGGAGGAGGCTGTGTGCTGGGAGCAGGCAAGACTAGGGAGGTCGGCTGAGTCAGGTCACTACGAAGCGCTCAGGCTCTACCCCACAGGCAACATGAGGCAGGGCAGTGTTCCATGCCACGTTCAGCAGGGATGAAGGGAGCCAGGCCTGACCAAACCACAGCCCCAGGGGCTAATGAAAAGGCCCAGCACCCGGGGACCAAAAATGCCCCCTCTTTGTTGGCTTGGTTTTCACAGGCCGTGTTTGCGGTCTTCCAGTTATAGCATTCTGCCTTAGAAAGGAAGAAGCCAATTACCCCTGCCCCTTGGAGCCAGCTGTATTTATCTCTCCTCCTTCCAAGTCCCCATCTGCAGTGGGTGGTGCAGGGTGCCTCCCAGGGCAGGGCCAGCCCAGCCCACACCTTCCTGTTTGTGACCCACAGCATCTTCTGTTTCTGGAAGGCACCACACTGTGTAGCAAAGCTGTAAAGAAGCCAGCCATCCTGGAACCTCACCCTCAGGCCCCAAGGCTCTCCTTGCCCTCCTCCACCTCCCCTCCCAGACCTCTCTTCTCACAGTTTCTGTCTGCTCTTCCCATCATATCTTGTCCCAGACATGAATTATCCCTGTCCACAAGGATGACTGGGTCGACCAGATGACCTGTCTGCCCTGCTGTCTCACCAAGGGGCCATAGACTGAAAACACCTGTGGGAGGTGCTCTGTTCCAGGAAAGTGTCCTGAGGTGGGGCAGCATGAGGAGGGAGCGGGGATTTGAAAGGGCCTCAGGCCCCCTGAAAGCCCACCTCCCATGCTGGCTCCCGCTCAGCCCAGAGCAAGCCCAGCCGGCCATTGGGGACTTTGATGTTCTACAGGTTCAATCTGAAAGAAAGACTCAACAAAATAACACTTTCTCACTTTTAGAAAATTACACATGTAATTCCTATTGATTATTTTTTTTAAATCAGAACATAGAAATCAGCAAAAGAGAGAGAGGGAATATAAAACAACCCGTGAACCAACTATCCTAAAACACTGATGCTTATTGTTTTGGTATATATCCCTAAGGTTGTTTTTTATTTTTTTTCAAAAGTAGAATCATACTGTGTATTTTGCTTTATAACCTGATTTTCCACTTACCAAATCATAGCCATCTTTCTACAATTTTAGATATTCTTCTACAATATCATCTTTAATCAGCTTCGTAGGACCCCACTATTTAGATGCACCACAGTGTATATAACCAGCAGCCCTCCCTTACTACTTTATTCCAATTTTTTGCTCTTGAAATCAGTGTTCCAGTGAATATTCATATACTGGTACCCTTTATGCTTGCTCAGTTATTTCCTTTATGATCAACTTATAGGAGGAAAACTTCTGGCGGAAGGGCTTGTGCTCTTTTAGGCATTTGAGTTATTCTTCCAAATGATAAACAATAAAATTTCTCCACAGAATGATATCCCATCCCAGCAGCTTGTCAAAGGTATGGTCCCCTCGATTGACCATACCTACCCTGGGGATGGGAGGTGACCATGACCAGCAGAGCAGCCTCAAGGAGGGACGGAGAGCCACAGGGAGCACATGAATTAAGCTGTGGAAGGAACCCAACCCGCTAGGTCAACAGCTTCATTTTCATCATGGTGATACTTATGTGCTAAAGCACTGCCTCAGTCCTCATAAGTCCCCAAGGAGGTAGAAGCTCTGTTTCCAGCTGAGGAAACTGAGACTCAGACCGGTTTGCATGCCTGCTCAGTGTCACGTAGCTGGCAGGAGTAGCTGCCTGCTCCAAAGGAAACCATCTGGTCCTGCCACGTCCTGAAAAGAGGAGGGTGCTGACTGCAGGGCAACTGGGAGAGCCCTCTTCTTGTCCCCTACCTACTGGGCCCCAGGTCACTGGCATAAACACAGGCCACTCAGAGCCAAGGGCAAGTTCCCAGGTGACTTCCTTACAGCAGCTTTCCAGGAAAGGCTGGCAGGAAGGGCTGGAATTCAAATTCAAACCATTTTCCTGTGCAGTTGGTGGTGAGAGACAGTGCTGACGTTTGGGTCATTCGACTCACAGATCCCTGTCGTGTGCCCAGCACGTGCCTAGACCACCCCACTAGAGACAGTGGCAGATGTAGAAGAACTTTAACACTCAGGTTTCCTACAGAGGCTGGAAGGAATGACTGAAGGCCACGAGTTGTGGGCTGCTCCTCTCACCCTTGGACAAGAATCAGTGTTGGTTTTGATATTATGATTGGAAGCAGCTAGATAAACAACAGTATCTGCAAAGCCAACATCCACTTCTTCCCTGCCCTTCTCATCTTAAGAATCTGATCCCCATGTAGAAACATAGCTTCTATCGTTGAATGGTTGTGCCACCTGAGATGTAGCTTCCAGCTACAGGCAGAAAGGCACTGGCAGACTCTGCCTAGGAGAAATATTCCTGTCACATAAGAATCCCCCTATTAATCAAAAATCACATTGTGGCTTCGAGAATGAAGTTTCCTTGACTACTCTTTAATAATAAGCCCGAGATAAGATAAAGTTGGTAATTGCGCGTTCTCTTCTGATGGGAGATAATACAAAAGTGGTATAGAAATTTGGCTTGACTTAAAAGAGTACATTCACTTGGCTAATAGGCTTCCATTATGTGGTCTTTACTTATTCATGCATTACGATTTTTGCCACATCTGGAAAACTTTAATTGGAAGTTACTTATTACATTGTTCCTGAGTGTTGGCCGCAGAGGAAAGTTTTCGATAATCAAAGACGGTTGAATGCGGTAGAAGCCCGAGATTTTCTAGACAGTGAACCCTGAGGAAGTAGACCACCTGCACCAAGCACGGGAGAGGGTTTCTCCTCAACAGATGACCTTCAGATCAGAGATTAAGAACGAATTTCAGGTTGACAAAACTCAAATTTTTTTCAGCGGAAGAAAGTGCAATAAACGGATTCTAAATACTATGTTGACATGCGCATTTTATTTCTTTTATAATCCATGTTGCAGAGGGCAGCTGACCCTCAGCTACTGTCCACAGGCAAGGGAGAACAATCAGATTCAAGGAAATCCTTCCGTTTATAGGTTTGTGAGATTTTTCCAGCTTTCAGGTTATGCCTTAATCACCAGTCATTAACGCCATTGATCAATCAAATCATATTTACATTGCTGACACCAGCGTGCCGAACTCAAGTAGCACTTTCACGAGGGAATATTCCTGGTTGAGATGCAAAGCCCAACAAACACCTAACATAATTTGTGTAATTGAAATAGGAAGTGCAGCTCGACAGGCATTCAGTGGTTCCCATCAGCGCCACCTGGGGTTTGGTCCTGCCCTGGAACTCATCTCACAGGTGTGGACTGACTCAGCATTAGGTTATATCTGTGTTCCAGAGAGCTCTGTGAAAGCGTTTCCCTGGACCTCACTTACGTTGCAGAACAGAAGAGTTAGAAGCAGATTTGTCTGTCCAGGTCATTCTTCAGCTTTGATTTTAACCATAAAATGAGAATGTGTTCATTTGCATCTGGAAGTATATGTGAGCCATACTCAATCCAGATGGCAGATCTACGAGAAAGGCTGGCAGAGGTTTACCATCGCCATCGTTATCACCATCACTGTCTGAGAGATGCCAAAGCCAGAGGATTCTGCTCGTGCCCAGCACCGCCCAGCTGGTAAGTGGTAGAGCATGTCAGGAGCCCAGCCTCCTGACTCCTCCTACCCTGCCCCAGAGGTGCCAACTGCGTCGGAGGGACCCAGGGGTAAAGTCCTCTCTACACAAGCAGATGGTCCACTTTGGGCTAAACGGAAATCTGTAAATCAACTCTTCCCTTCAGATTTGGCATGCAACATATTTATAGAGCTTGGATCCTTCCTCAGAGAAGCGTCTTGTGAAAACTACTTTCTGTAGCTAAGCTTGAGTCTAAGTTCTGCCTGCCCTTAGAGGTCTCTTGAATGAAATCTCAGGAGACTGATAAAATGAGATGGCAGCCACCCCTGCATACATTTTTATGGTGGCTCGTCCATCTCTCCTTTCCAAAATCGCCACCATTAATTAAGAGCACACGAGAACAGTACCTAGTCTTGGCACAGACTGGTGAAAAACTGCACCAAAATAGAGAAAGCATCTCACTGCACGTCCGCAAGGCATGATTCCCAGGAGCTTGTGTGGGGAAATCTAGCAGAAAGCAAACGGAATATGCTGTGGAGGGCCTTCCAGCTGCTACCAGAAGCAATGGAAATCAACACACCCCAGCTAGAGCTCCTGGGATACTCTGGCCTCTGTCACTTATTCACTCAACAAACAGTGTTGAATATCCCCCTTGCACCAATCAAAGAGACCGCCATCACACCCCTAAATGAGCTCACAGTCTGGGGTTGGGGGGAGGAGTTGGCAGAAAAGTCACTACAAGATTATTGAATAATCAGCTTTGGGGGTCACAGTCCAAATGGGATAAGAAGAGACCCCAGAAGGGCAGACCTCACCCAGACTGGGGGGCAGGGAGGTGGGAAAGCCTTATCCATGGAGGCAGTGCTTGAGCTGATTCTTGAATGATGGGTAGAGGCTATCCAGATGGTCACACGAAGGAAGGCCATTCTAGCAGGGCCACAGCACGTGCAAATGCACGGAAGCTAGAGGAACGTGAGGCAGGCACCATGGGGGTGCTGAGGAACTGAAAAACCTGCCCGAGTTCTTTAGCAACTCCAGGAGCCCATCCTCCCATCGGTGGAATACTCTAGGACTCATGAATGTTTACTGAACATGACCAGCCATCACCAGAGCCCTGGGCACTCAGATGCTGGGCAGCTAGAGCCTGGTTCAGCATCTGACACCAGAGGAAGGTCAGTGTGGAGCCCATACCGGCCCATGTCACACTAGAGGTCCCTGGAGAACTTCCTTGAATTCTCTCTTCCTCGGTTTCCTCATCTTGCAAATTGGATTAATAACACCTTCTCCGAAGTTTTTCCGAGCATTTAAAATAATGCCTATGACACACCTGGAGCAAAGGTAACAGGAGCCCCATATACGATTGTTTCATTGCTGTTGTTATGATGGGGCATCTTGGCTGGATCTGGGATGATCCTGGAGCCACAAAGACAATGCCATCCATCCCACACTCACCTGCTGATTTTGAGTTAATGGCAGGCTTATGGGATGGCAGTGTTCATATTTCCAGAGACCTGAAAGCTGTACTCTGCCTTGTCATGAGGCTTACCTCTCCTTCAAAGCCCACAGAATCCAGACACCACCATTTTTCTCCCCTGGGCCTTCTGCCCATGGTTCCCTGTGATTTAAAAGAATGCACCCTCCCTTTATTATTAGTTGGAGCCAAAAAAGAATTGCAAAGGTTAAGTCTGTCGGAGGGAAGAACAATGTCACATTCTCAAGACAAATAGAAATGTTGTTGGAGAGTCTACCGTTTGGATTGATGGTACCACCTCCCTGCTGCCCTAAGATTTGAATCAGTAGTTTTTCTTCTCCAGCTTTCTTTCTCCCTCAGGTGCTTCCTCTTTTACCAATCAATTTTAGTGGGTCTTTTGAGGTAAGAAAATTAACTTTATTTATGACAGGGATGGCTGTTCTTGCCCACTTTCACTAACTCTCCACTGCTACCCAATAGATCCTGCCATTAACTCAAAATCAGCACTGAGGGTCCCGCATCCCAGGAAAGCCCTCAGCCCCAGGCAGCCTGGGACCATTGGGCAGCCTTGCTTGGGTACCAAGCAGTCCTTATGAATCTCAAGTCCACCGTGTATTGTGACCTTGGGCAAGTTACTGACTCTCAACCTTCATTTCTCATCTGTAAAATACTGATACTATACCCATCACACAGTGGTGAATGCTTGTCACATAGTAGACAATAACTAAAGGACAACTGTTTTCTTTATTTAGTATCATTGTTCTCTCCCTTTCTGACTCTGAAGGGATGTCCTATTGCTGAGGACTTTCGCCATCCCCATGAAGAGCCCATGCAGGTTCTAACTCCTAAGCATTTGTTGACTCCAGTCTCCCTTACGGGAATAGCAGCCTTCTATTCTACATCTCTATCAACCTACTGTGTCTCTCCTCCAAAACCCTGGGCAAGAGACACCCTCCTTCAGGAAGCCTTCCTAGATTGACTCTTCCTGGGTCCAGTCACGTTCTTTTTTGGTCTCCCAGCAGGAAAGAGAAAGCACACTCAGATGAGATCCCAAGGAGAATTTTAACAGAAGGACCATGTACAGAAATATGATCCACCATGGGAAACCAAAGCCCCAGAGATCAGCAACAACAGAAAGCTGTATCCACCCCTTGGCCTGAAGGGAACTGTGTTCTCGGAGCCTGGTGAGAGCTGGAGCCAGGCTGGAATTGGCCAGACCCAGAAGCCAGAGCAGCCAAGGGGGCCTGGGTGATGCAGTGCATGCAGGTCAGCTGGGGCCCCAGAGCACAGGACAGGGGTCTGGGGTGGGGGCATGAATGAAATGCCCATCGACAGATGAATGGATAAAGAAGATGTGGTACATGTGTATAGTGGAATAGTACTCAGCCGTAAAAAGAAATGAAACTGGGTCATTCGTAGAGATGTGGATGGACCTAGAGTCTGTCATGCAGAGTGAACTAAGTCAGAAAGAGAAAAACAAATATCGTATATTAATGCATACGGGTAGAATCTAGAAAAATGGTACAGCTGAACCTATTTGCAGGGCAGGAATAGAAAGGCAGACGTAGAGAACGCACGTGTGGACACAGTGGGGAAGGGGAGGGTGGGATGAATTGAGAGATTAGGTTTGACATAAAAACACTACCATGTGTAAAATACGTAGCTAGCGGGAACCTGCTGTATAGCCCAGGGAGCTCAGCTAGGTGCTATGTGATGGCCTAGTTGGGTGGGATCGGGGGAGGAAGGGAGGGGATGTGTATATGCATGTGGCTGCTTCACTTCGCTGTGTGGCAGAAACTAACAAAATACCGTAAAGCCATTACACTCCAATTAAAAAATAAAAGACTAAAGCACACCCCTGTTAGTCCAGCTCCTCCATTAGGCTCTGCAAACAGGATAACGGGGGAGGAATCTGCTATTTGTGAGACACACATTTTCCATTTGAGGATCCGTGGTGGAGGCTATGGTGTCACATCCCACGATGTCCCCATAAACCTTAAACCATGTCTTCGTCTCCCTCTAGATTTCCCACTAGCTGGCAGAGAGCTTGTCACTTATTGAGCACCTACTATATGCCATGCACTGAGCCTCATTTGATCTGCACAACAATCCTGTAAGGGCTCCTGGTTTACAGATGAGGAAACTGAGGCTCGGAGAAGCTGAGTCTTGCCCAAGATCACTCAGCTAGACCTGCATCCAGCTCTGGCTGTGAAACCATCAATTTGTGTCACAAGACTCCATGGTTTTCATGAAAGAGCACCAGTCCTAGCTCCCTCCACCCTGGCCGGCTGCCCACAGGCCTTGTTCAGGCCTTTACTCTTTATCTACGTGCACAGGGCTGGTTGATGGGATCTACTCAGCCTCCAAACCTGAACCCAATGTTAGGTGCACCCACACAGATGGGCACTCTGTGTGGTATTTGTCCTGTTATCACCTCCTGAATGGTGTTGGATAGAACCAACCACACGATGCACGTCCTTCACCTGGAACTTACCTTCCACGGGTGAGACACCGGAATGAAGCCAAGACAAGCTTCGTCCACAGCATGGGAGTCCAGTGGTCTAGCCTGGAAAGGGACCCAACTTCTCAGCCTCAGAAATGAGAGGAAGGGAATTCTCTGGCAGTCCAGTTGTTAGGACTCGGTGCTCCTACTGCCGGGGGGCCGGAGTTTGATCGCTGGTCATTAAGATCCCGAAAGCCCTGTGATATGGCCCAAAAAAAAAAAAAAAAAAGAGAGAGAGAGAGGAAGAGAGGAAGGTTCTGCCACTCTCTGTGATCCACACCATGAGGAACTCCTATACAAGAAATGGGACTAAGTAGAGTGGTCAAAACAGAAGGAAGACTGACAGATGTCCACTACTCGGTAAAGTCTTTTAAAAATAAACAAGATTCTCACTCCATGGAGGCTTTTGGACATGGTTCTGCCTGAACTGGGGAGAGAAGAGGAGATGGGCTGACGTCCGCCCCAGCTTTCTTTCTGAGTTCCGCGGTGAGCAAGCTCCGGGTCAGCGTGAAGCGGTGGTGGCTTTGCTATTTTCGACAGGAGCACAGAACAGACCTTGGAAAGCTGTGTGGTCCATCTCCCTGCTTCTGAACGCAGCCAAAGGGTCTTCCTGGTCGCCATGCCAAGGCCCTTGCCCGTCTCACATTCTTCTTTCCATCTAGCCTCCATCTCTCCTGCTGCAGTAGGGCAGCCCATTTCCTCTCTTCCCAACCTTGTGGAGATGGAGAACAGCTGGGCCCTGATCCTCCAGAAAATAACTTTTCAGAGATTTGTTTTAGTGGAAACACCAGGGTCCTGAAGAATTTTCCCCTTTGTTTGAAAACAAATGACTTCCTCCTAGGGCCGCTCTGAGGGGTTTCCACCTGAGCTGTGGTAACTTCAAAGGCACCCCACATTTCTGTTGCAGAGGCCGGGGGGCTGTCTGGGACCTCCTCCAGCTGCTTCTGCCCGAGGCTCTGCAGCCTCTGCCTCAAACCTACCCCTTGGCAGCCGGGGGCAGGGTCCCGTGCACACGTGTGATGGACTAGGTGTCTGCATTTGCACAGATGTGTATAAAGGCTTGTGTTTGAGAGTGCGTGTGGGTATCCAAAACGCACTGCTCCCTTTGCATTGTTAAGAGCTGGCCTCGGAAAGCAAAGAGACACGAGGGGAGACAGCATTCAGCGGAGTTTCTTCACTTTCAGTCTGTCATAAGTATTTATGACCAAGTTACAACAAGTCCTGAAAAAAGAAGCTTTTAATGGAGACACAGATACTTACTGTTGTGTTAATTACAGGCCTCTGCCGGCCCTTCCAATATACGCTCCATGTTCATTTTTTAACGCTTTCCAGGGACCCTCTTCTTCCTTTTTTAAAAACCGTGCCCAGTGAGCAGCTGCTTTCTATATGCAGCTGGGCCCTGCAACAAACAACCGTTTCTCTTTTAGCAACTTTGTCGAGCTTATTGTGAGATTCATCTGACTGCAGGTGCCAGGTAAGAACAGAACTCTGTTCGCAAAGACCAAGGACCCTGCAGAGGGTGGGGAGGGAGGTCCAGAAACCAGAGTGCATGTCGGTGAGAACTCAGGAAGGAAGCTCAAGGACCTGCTGGGCCTGGGCTGGCTGGGTCCACCCTCACCTGGCTGCAGGACGGTACCACCTTTCCATCGGGACTCCACACCTGGGTCCCAGAGGAAGAGGCTTTGTGGGCAGAAGAGCAGAGCCTTTCCATTGCCATGTCCCCAGTGACATAAAATCTCACAAACAACCTCCATAAATCACACGCTGACAGCTACCGGGCTTGTCCAACGCTAAACACAAGTGGACTCTCCTTTTAAGTCAAGTCTTAAGTTGTAGGCAGCACCATCACCCTTCAGCAAACATCTGTAGTTCATCTTATCGTTTGAAGAAATATATGAGTTTCACTGTCATTTTTTTTTTTTCTTTAAGCCTTTTGCAGCTTCTGCTGCTTGATTTCTTTGAAGACCATCTGCTCCATATAAAATTGGGGGTGGTGGGCATGCTGTGCACAAGGAACATTTGGGAGATAGCTGTATAGGCTGCTAGAAAACGCAAATCCCGTGAAAGCTGTGTCAGCGATGCTGGCCAGGCCACTTGCCCTCCTGAACCCCCGCCCCTCCATGAGTGTTGAACTTGGGACACTGCTGGCTCTGGCCGCAGCGTGTTCTGGTTCTGCCTCGTGGCCATGACTCTACCGCTCAGAACAAGAGTCCCAGCGTTGGTGATTCTGAGAAATCTCAAAGTTGGAAGATACAGTGCTGGGGTTGACGTCCCACACTCCCCTAAAGATACCCCGTGGACTGCAGGATGCAAAGGGGGACCCGGGGGCCTTTGGTGATGTTTCTCACAAGCGTGGCAACAAAGGCCCTGGTCTCGGGAGTGTATGTCATGGCACGAAGTTACCACAGGGGGGTAGAAGTCCTGTACTCAGGCCTTCTTCTCTAAGAAGCAGAGGGGAAAAGAAACCAAACTCTCTGATGCAAAGAATGACAGCCGGCAGCCAGAGGCTTCCTGCCCCTCCTGCCCCAGTGGAGGTGTCGGAGCTGAAGCTGGCTTCATGGAAGCACCAGATGTTGAAACATTTGACCCCTGAGATCATCGCCACCCCCAGCCATGCCCGGCTGGGTTTCCTCGGCCCTAACATGGCCCAGGCAGCCTGCATTGCTCAAGTTCCAAGAGTACCGCTCCACTTGCCAGGAAATGAATTTAAAGGATGCTTTAGGCAGCCAGGGTGGTGGCTGTTTAGCCACGAAAGTAAAGCTAAAACAGTGATGCTGACGGAGATTTCATTACAATCCCAGCTCTTCCTGCACCCTGGAAGTTTCTGTCCTTCTTACGTTGACCAAAGAGGTCCTTATAAATTCCAAAGCTTCCAACATCCAGTTTCATTTTGCCATCTGTCCCACGAACTCCAAAATGCTTTAGTAAAACAGACTAAAGCATTTACGGTTATAATCCTTATTATTAGCAGTACCAGTTTTACCACTAGAATTTACAGAAAAGTTTTGTGAAGTTCCAGCTCAGTCCTTTGTGGGACCCCCCTACTTTTCTTTCTCCTGCAGGGCTCTGGTACACGGCCACAGAAAAAGATTTTAAGCAATGCACTGAGCCACAGGTTTTGAAGTCTCATTTGAGCCTTTGCCCCTGAAAAGATCAACGCAAACGTCGTCAGTATTGCTGTGGTTTGTAACAGAAGGCCCTTCTCTGGCTGTGTCCAGCTGGGTACTCCAGCCAGGTCTGGCCTTGCCCACGCTTCGAAGGCAGCGTGGGACCACAGTGGGCCACGTTCATGTAGCAAGGAGCTGTCACTGTCCCCACCCCTCTTCCCAACAAGGCCAGTGGAAAACCCAAAGCGCGAAGATTCCTTTGAACAACAGCAGATTTACCCAACTCTGTCAAGTCTGAAGATTTATGGGACAGAGGAAACTTTACCCGAAGGAACCAAAAAAAAAAACTTCTTGTGTCAATCACCTCCTACAGGCCGAGAAAATAAACTTGCTTGCAGTTGTTAGCTGCTTGGTGGAGAGTTGCAGAGAAGCTTCTTTGAAAAGCGGATTCAGCGGCAACATGGACGGGTTGGAGTTACAGTAAGCCTCCCTCGCTGCCAGAGTCACCTTTTCTCTGTAGCTGCCTGGGAACCCCTCGTGTTGCTCTGCGATTACAGCCGTGATTTGTTGGTGCTCTTTTATGTGGAAGCGCCTGCATCTGAGGTCTGCAGCGCTACCTCCTCGACAGTTCCAGATGTTGTGAAGATGAAATACCTCCTGCTTGAGGAACTGTGCAACTAGGAGCCCCAAAAGGTGTTCTGAATGCAGTTTAAAAAGGCATCTGTCTTAACGTAATTTCAACATCTTACTCACCTATTTATAAGCCCTGTCAGGTGGTTTTTTGGACCCTCTCAGAGTATTTTAAGAGGCTCAATTTTACATCAACATAGTTTAACCGATGAAGCTTCAAACCTTTGCCCCGTTTCTCTCTCCGCCTGGGACCACCCATTCAACCTGCCTTCCAACACTGTGAATATCTTTCTACATCAAGCTTGAGGCAGAAGGGCCTCCCGTCCTTCCCTTGGGCCCATCACCACCAACAGGGCTCAGCGTTGGGAGGAAGGTGGAACAGTCCTGGCCATGACTGATTCAAGATTCATTGGTGAGGGGGCCACAAAAAGCCCCACTTCTCCCTCAGACCTCAGTTATGACTCACCACACTGTCGACCTCTGCAAATAGGAACGAGACCTGACCTTTAGCAGGACTTTGGAGTCCTGTCTGAGCTGGAGTTTCCCTAGGTGAAAAACTGCTCTCGAGACCACCCTTTAGAAGACCTGTCTCGCTAGTCCTGTTGCAGAGTAATGTTATTCTTGGGTCATTTAACTTCACTCTCAGGAAGAGTCAAGAACGGTGCTAAATTGAAAATCGCTGCCCTCTGGAATGGATTTGTGCCAGAATGGACCGAGCTGAGCATTCCTGCCTTGCTGGACCATGGTAAAGGGACTACGGTATGTAAAATTCAGCTAAACATAGCTGTGTTGACTTCCTACATTCTTGGTTGTCTGTCTCACTATAAAAGTTTAAGACCTAGGAGGGAAACGGCATCCGTGCTGTGGAATCGCTCTCACTCCAGGGCTACGCGGGCCTCTCACTGTTGTGGCCTCTCCCGCTGCGGAGCACAGGCTCCGGACGCGCAGGCTCAGCGGCCATGGCTCACGGGCCCAGCCGCTCCGCGGCATGTGGGGTCCTCCCGGACCGGGCCACGAACCTGCGTCCCCTGCATCGGCAGGCGAACTCCAACCACTGCGCCACCAGGGAAGCCCACCCTGGGGTGGTTTTAACTGGTCCCTCTCACGACGCTACCAAAACAGAAGGCAGCAAACCCCGAAGCCGGCTTGTGGTAACCTGAACTTGTAAATCACTCTTCACATGTTTGCCACTCACGTGGTTGAAATTAGCCTTCCCTTTTCCCTGATGTCATTAGATGAGTCCTAAAACTGCAGTGATGTCATCTTAGCTGATCTACTTTCCCTACTGGGGGCTCTTCCCCAAATCCTTCAACCCATGTGGATAATAGTTTCTCAAGCTGCAGTCTCTTGACATTTCATCTTTTGGTCCCAATATCCAATTAAAAAACAAAAAAAAGATGTTCTCACCTCTTCTTACTCATTGGACCACATATGTCCACCAGCCTGCTGGAAGAGGGGGGTTCTAGAGATGAGAAATAGAATACACACTGTCAGCATGACTGTCTTTAAACCACTGGAAGCCCTCTTGCTTTTGGGAATGTGAGTTTCCAGAGTTGCTTCCCTGAAGGAACGTGGCAGATGGTGGCTGGGCTGCAGAAGCAGGTCAGCAGGTGAGAAGGCCAGGATGCCATGACGGAGGGGCCTACACCCCAATCCTGTGTGCACAGAGAGGAGAGGGACTGCCAGCATGGTCAGACATGAGCAAAGACATCTGCAAATGAACAAATCCCAGCCTCTAGGGCTATGTCTTGCTGAATGAGGTAGAACCAGAAAGTAATTTTGATTAGCGTTCGTCCAAGCTGTTTATGATAGGAAATTACACAACTGCACTGGAGGCTAGAATTTTTACTCACCTATTGCTGCCTGCACTGCTGTGATTTCACAGCAGAAGGCAGGCGTGTCAGATGGCAAGGTCCCCTTTGCTGAACCTCTGCGCCGTAAGAGTCAATGTATAAGGAAACCTGAAAGAAGATATTTTTAAATTACAAGCTCAAGAAAACAAACCAGAGTAAAGACAGTCCCTCTTTCATTTTTTCCCCACATTAAAGGAGCAAAAAGTAAATGTGTCCCTTCTTGTTGCGGAACCAATCCACCAGCAGTCCTAACTGAGAGTGAAATTTCCTCTGTGTAAGACATGAAAGAAATACTTGCATCAAAATGTTTACTAAGGGTGATGGGATCTTTATTAAGACTGATTTTCCATAAAGGGAAATAGCTCTAGATAAAAGGAGCATTCTAAAAGTGGCATTTATAGGAATTTGTAAATCTGGGCCTGAATATCTTCATACGCATCCATGCAATTTTGCAAACAATTCATTTTTTTCTCTATTTGTGCTGCCACCGATATAGCGCTTTCTTAGTTATATGCAGCAATGACGTTTGCAGCCTGCTGAATTTTCTGGGACCTGTAGAGAGGATAGGAAATGCTCAAGAGTGCCATTTAAAACATGCAACGCACTTTTGAAATCGGTAAAGTCAGACCAACAAATCACCGGCAGCTTCTCTTCTTATCTACCAGCCTTTGTTAGAAAAAGAGTGCCCACAGGGTCTAGAACTGGAAACACTTAGAGAGATTGTGTCTTTTCTGTCTTCGAGATTTCTCTTTGTCTCCTTGCCTCCGTCCAGTGGATGAGTTTGCAGCGCAAGGGAGATAGGCAGGGAGGTCTCAGCCCAGAACTGGGGGAAGGGCCCAGCCCCCTGGTCCTCCAGAGAGCAGGGCTCCCAGGACCTGGCGAGGACAGACAACTTGATGAAGCTAACGAAGGACAAAAATACCTACAGCTAGGCAAGGGGAAGAACTCATTTCTTATCATTTTAGCCATCTCGATTGGCTGCCGAAAGAGAAGCTATCATTCCAGTTTTCCAGAATGGCTGTGCAGACGGGGCTAAATCAGAGCTCTCCAAACCCTGCCATCTGGCTAAAACCTGAAAAACTCACTCTGCAAAGTGCATGATTTCCCAATCCTTCCAAGTCATTCTTCATTTATTTGAAAATATCTGAATTTCTCGCCACTCGTACATAGATGTTTGATGTCATTCTGAGGAAAGCCTAGATGGATATTGATTGGATATGTTACAAACTTCTGAAGGATAAAGAAGGCTCCTTTAGCCACAAGAAATCCAAATGTCTTTTTGGCCACAGCAACCCAGGAATCTTTGCAAACATCTGGAAGCATACAGTCTGCTCTGCTTCTCCCCCCCCACCAGATCTTTGGTTTTGTCAATGCAGTGTCCAGCTACGCGTGCAGCCTTAGGACTCAACCTGTACCCCCGTCAGCGTGAGGAGGAAAGAGGTCGTGGTGCCTAGCCCAGCCCTGGCCCATGGTTCACACTTAATCAGTCCTCAGCGATGTGGTGCTGGTGGAAGATCAGTGTTAGCACGCAGATGGCAGCTTCCCAGGGACCGTGCTTGGGGCTTGATGTGCCCTGTTTGGTTCGAGCGGAGCAGCTGCTTCCCTGAGCCTGGGGATTTCTCACTCGGTGAAGGAAATCCTTTAAGTATTTACAACCACTTAACAACTGCCTATATCCTGACAGTTTTACCTCCCAAATTTCTCTTGATGCATGCCTCTCGGCCTCCGTGCCACCCCCACCTCTGACCTCTGCCTGCACTGATCTCCCTGCTTCCGGCCCAGCCCCATGGAGGTCCCTGCTCCAAGCAGCAGCCGGGGCCATCTCTTTACAATGCAGATCTGCTAAAAAAAAAAAAAAAAAAAAAAAAAAAAAAAAAAAACCTGTAGTGGCTTCCCACTGCATTCAGAATCAAGACCCAAAACCTTACGGAAACTTCTAGGCCCTGCCTGACAAAGCCCTTGCCTCATCCCAGCCACCGTCTCTGGACCCCACCCGTACTGGCTTTCTTGCGTTTGCTCAGAGCCTTTGCACATCCTGTTCCCTCTTCTTGGGGTGTGCCCCCCTCCCAACCCAGCCTTCGCCCCGAGAGCTCCTGCTGGCCGTTCCTCTCACAGCTCCAGTGCCATGTCCTCGGGGGGGTGGTCTTCCTGACAGCCCTTGACCAGGTCAGAGCTCTACTCTCCCCCCACCACACACACACACACACACACACACCCCTAGAGCAACCCCTATGGTGCCCTTCAAAGCGTTGCCCCTTTTGTGAAATCATTTGATTATTAGGGGTTTTCCTTCTAGACTGTAAGTCCCATGAGGGAGGGACAATGACAGCTTTGCTCAGTCTTGTATCTCCAGTGCCTAACACAGTGCCTGAAGAAGCTGGTGTATAGTAGGTTCTCAATAAAAATGGACTGAGTGAAGGAAAACTTGGCCGACAGACAGGAGGAAAGAGGGAAAGGAGGAAGAATGAGAGGGAGGGAGGGAGAGAGGGAGGGAGGGTGGGGAGGGAGGCTGGCTACAAACAGTAACAACCAACTCCAACACTACATGAATTCCTCACCATTTCTAAATCCCCAAATCCCTGAATCCTATACATATCACTTCTCTTCTCTTCACACACTTTTAAGTGACTCAAGAATGCAGTGCTACAAAGAGGAGAAGGAAATGAGAAGAATGGCTGGTTCTCGTGATGACTGGCCCATTCATTCTTTCCACAGCTCGCCACGCAAAGGGCCCTGTGCTCAATGCCGAGGAGAAGCGTGTGGCACAAGGGTGGGAGCTGGGGGATCTCAGCTGAGTCCACCTTACCCAGGACCTTGACCAAGTCACCCACCCGCTCTGAGCCCCAGTTTCCCCCTTTGTAAAGTGAGGAGGTTGGTGACTCCTAACGACACTTCCAAAGCTAGTGTTCTATTGCCCCACACTGGATAATGATAATAATAATAATAACAAAAGTATTATTAACTGAGTGCTTAGTCGGTGCAAGACACTGGAGTTTCCCTACATGACCTCATTTGATTCCCAGCTACCCTGTGAGAGAAGTACAGTTATGCGTGACTATTTTAGAACTATGGGAAACTGAGGCAAAAGCGGTTGGCTGACTTGCCAGTGGACAACAAGCTAGGCAATGACAGGGTTGAGATGTAAAGAAACATCCCCGACTCTCCTTTGCTACACAACCTCAAATTGCACAATGCCCTCCAACAAGTCTAGAGGTGGCCAGTCTCAGGGTCACCGTGCGAGACGACAAGGCACATTCAGTTCTGCGTTTAAAGCAGGAGACTGTCTCCACGTGGGGTGACCGCCTCCCGTTGGTGCCTGGGAGACGTCTTATCCAGATGTGCGACTGCTTAACTGGACTTCGAGCTCACAGGTGCAAAGTGATGGCATCAGGCAGCACGCTCTCACCTGACCAATGTTCGCAGCTGCTGCGGGCATCGTCCGGGAGCTAGTTTCCCCCACTAGACAACTTCCTGACCCAAACCTTCCCTGGTTGTCTCCTGCCTCCATCTGAGGTCATGAGCTGGGGGCTCTCAAGCCAGATATGATTGCAAATAAATTTTATTTGGCCTCACAACATCTGAAAATTGGAAGATTTTACATAAAATTCCAGATGTGACTTCGCTTGAAAAACCAAAAGATCTGGCTACAATCCCACATGGCAACAATCAGCTGGAGCTGAGCAGGAACTGCCCCTTTAGATAGACAGGCTCTCTTCTCTCTGGCTGACCTCAGAAGCCACCACACCTTATTGTCTCGCAAGGACCCTTGCAGGCCTTTGAGTTTGGCAGCCCTGGACCTCAGGACAAAAGCCAAAGACTTTAGCCTGGCATCCAAAGCCCTTTGCAACCCGGACCCTAATTTCTCTTTCCAGCCAACGTAAAACCCTTCTCCCCATCTTTCTGGAGTGGGCCTGCCTTGTAGGCTTATTTTATTTTATTTATTTTATTTATTTATTTATTTTTTGCGGTACACGGGCCTCTCACTGCTGTGACCTCTCCCGTTGCGGAGCACAGGCTCCGGACGCGCAGGCTCAGCGGCCATGGCTCACGGGCCCAACCACTACGCGGCATGTGGGATCCTCCCGGACCAGGGCACGAACCCGTGTCCCCTGCATCGGCAGGCGGACTCTCAACCACTGCGCCACCGGGGAAGCCCCTGCAGGCTTATTTTAATCACACCTCATCCTATGGGTCTTCCCTCTCTTCCCAGAGAGGGTAGGTAACTGCCCCTACCCCCAGTTACATTTGCTTCTGTAACCTCGGTTGTCTTTCCATTTGCATGTGGCCTAACTGCTCAGCTGGACAAAGAACAAAAGGGGTGAGGACCCTGTCTTTTTCGGGTCTCTGCACGGGAGAGCTACTGAAGGAGGGCCTGTTGCCTGATTCCTTGCTGCTAATCAACTTGTGATCCACGGCCCAGCCACTTTGGCATTGCCTGGGAGCTCAGTAGAAAGGCAGAATCTCAGGCTCCGCCCCACAGTACTACATCCAAATTTGCATTTTAACAAGATCTCCCAGGTGGACAGTGTCACGATAAAGTCTGAGGGGCCAGGGCCAAGTCAAAGCCAGGCTCAGCTGCAGGTCCGGGCTTCGCCCTTAAGCCCACCCCTTATCTCTTCTCCAGGCTTTTCAGCTTTTCCTGCGTCCCAACAGCAGACTCAGCGCATGGCCAGTCTCTGAAGAGGGCAGAACAAAGGGGCTCAGGGCCCCAGGAGCAAAGGCCCTGCACAGGGTGAGCGCTAACCCTGTATGAAGGCCTAGAAGGTGGCCCCCAGGTCTCCCCAACCCCGCTGGGGTTCCGCCCCTGTGTAACCCCCTTCCCTTCAGTGTGGGTCACACCTGGTGACTGGCTTCTAACAAACAGGAATATGGCAAAAGCACTAACACGTCACATCTGAAATTAGATCACAAAACGCTGATTTCCGACTCTCTCTCTCTCCCCCCTCTCTGGCCTCACTGTGGAAGAAGAAAGCTGCCGGGTGGGAGGAGCCCTATAGGCCCATGTGGCAAAGACCTGATGTCTCCGGCCAACAGCCAGCGAGGCCCTGAGGCCACCTACAGCCCTGTGAGTGAACTTGGAAACAGACCATCCACAGTGGAGCCCTGAGATGCCCGCAGCCCCAGACGCACTTTGACCATATTCTCGTGAGAGATTTGGACGAGGGGCACCCAAAAGCAATGCCCATATTTCTGGTCCACAGAAACGGTGGCATTAGAAGTGTCTGTTATCTTAAGCCACTAAATTTTGGGTAATTTTTTTAAAATAAAAGACAATACATTATATAGGCAGGTACTATGATGCATCCGTTTTATCTATGATAACACTGGAGCACAGGGAGGTAAATTAACCTGTCCCAGGATGCAGAGCAAGTAATCGTCAGAGCCAGGGTTTGAATCACAGCAGTCTGGCTTCCAGAGCCCATTGACTGAGGACCACATGATGCTTCCATAAATGATCGCATTTGATAAAGTATCTATTTGTACATCTGCTTCTCTCATCAGACTGTGCTCTCCGTTTTAGTTCTTCGTGCCTGGCCCCTGGTCAGCACCCAGCACACACAGAAAGCACTCAGCAATAATTGGCCAAATGGAGCCAGGAGGGTGGCAGTGAGCAGTGCAGGCTGCCCAGTGACTGTGGCTTTGCACCAGAGATGGGAGATGCAGTAGGGGTGGGGAGAAATGTCCCCGGAGTCCTCATCAGCCCCAGGTCCCCTGCGTGGAGATGGAAGCCGATTTTTCGCTGAGACATACAGCTCCAAGCAAAGCATGCTAGATTCGGCCCAAGTTTTATATCCTTGATATGATCTCCTAATCTTTTTCAGGTGCATCTCACATTCAGGAATCTTTATTTGGCTTCCAAACAGCAAGTTGTCTCTTGTACCAAAAAATATGTGACTTGTATCTGTTTATCTTAAGTAACCACTGAAAGATATGTTTATAACTTTATGGGAATGTCCTACAAGCCTGTTAAACAACATCTGTTATTGTTGTGTGTACACTTTCGGATCATATATTTTTTAAGATGAACGGTTAGGGAGAATTTTTTTTTTCACTTTTCTGGGGCTAAGTAAATGTGAACTCATGTCTCCCAAGCGTGTAGCTTTGCCCGAGAGGGTGGGAAAGTCCAGGGAGCAGACCCTGGGCGGGGGTGGGGTCAGGTGAAGATTGAGCTGGCCTTGGGGCGGGGCTCCAGGGCCAGGAGGCAGGAGGTGCAAGGAGGGGATGCACGAGGCAGGAGGGACAGGGGTGGGGTGGAGATGGGGTGGGGTTGCCTCTCCACCCAGCTCAACAGATCTGTGTGATGATGAGAGCATGCCATTAGCACCAGGTTGAATTCTCCCGCTGCCGCTTCTGCTGTGGACTTTGTCTCTGGGCCTCAGTTTACGGATCTACAAAATGGGAGTCTTAATAAACCCCTAGACAATACAAGTAGGGGTTTGCCTCGAATACATTCTCTCAAAGTGACACCTTTTCCACACTGTTTAGGTAATAGATGAAAAGGTATTAAAGGAACCTGCTTGAGAACAAAATGTGCAATGCTGAGAAGGGGACTAAAGGGGCACCTTTTTCTGTGCTAGTCCCCCCACCCCCTGGCTTGCCCTCCTTAGGTGGAACCTGTCTCCCTCACTGGAGGTAGGTCAGGAAGGCTTTTCTGGAAGCCTGCAGTGTCCTTGGCTCTATGAAACAGATGCAAGTAAAAGAAGAATTTGGTACTGCCTGGGGGTGCTGAGTCCGTTCCCTAGTGTCTTGCAATTCCAGGCGTACCTACATATGCATGCTTTTTTTTTTAATTAATGGGCTTTTTGAGCAGTTTTGGATTTACAGAAAAAAACTGAGTGAAAATACAAATTCCCATATACCCCTTCACACACTCCGATTTCCCGTATTTTTAACATCTTGCACTAGTGTCGTACATTTGTTACAATTGATGAGCCAATACTGATGCATTATGATTAACTAAAATCCACAGTTTACATTAAAGTTCATGCTCTGTACTATACATTCTGTGGGTTTTGATAAACGTTATAGTATCATATAGAAAAATAGCTTCATTGCCCTGAAAATCCCCGGTCCTCCACCTATTAATCCCGCCTTTTCTCCTCAACCCCCAGCACTCGCAGCCATTGATCTTTCTCCATCTCCATAAGTTTGCCTTTTCCTGTATGTTCTATGGTTGGAATCATATAGTATGTAGCCTTTTCAGATTGGTTTCTTTCACTTAGCTATATTCATTTAAGGTTCCTCCATGTCTTTCTGTGGCTTGAATGCTCACCTCTTTTTATCACTAATATTCCATTGTACGGATGCACTGTAGTTTCCTTATCCGTTCATCTACTGAAGGACATCTTAATTGCTTCCAAGTTTTGGCAGTTATGAATAAAGCTACTACAAACATTTGGATGCTGTTTTTTTATAAACAAAATTTTCATCTCGTTTGGTTAAATACCAAGGAGCACAACTGCTGGATCAAATGGTAAGAGTATGTTTAGTTTTGTAAGAAACTACCAGACTGTCTTCCAAAGTCGTTTTACCATTTTGTATTTCCCCCAGCAATGAATAAGAATTCCTTCAAAAAGAGTCATGTACCAAAATGTTCATTGCAGCTCTATTTACAATAGCCAGGAGATGGAAACAACATAAGTTTCCATCATCGGATGAATGGATAAAGAAGATGTGGCACATATATACAATGGAATAATATTCAGCCATAAAAAGGAACAAAACTGAGTTATTTGTAGTGAGGTGGGTGGACCTAAACCCTGTCATACAGAGTGAAGTAAGTCAGAAAGAGAAGGACAAATACCGTATGCTAACACATATATATGGAATCTAAGAAAAAAAAATGTCGTGAGGAACCTAGGAGTAAGACGGGAATAAAGACACAGACCTACTAGAGAATGGACTTGAGGATATGGGGAGGGGGAAGGGTAAGCTGTGACAAAGTGAGAGAGTGGCATGGACATATATACACTACCAAACGTAAAATCGATAGCTAGTGGGAAGCAGCTGCATAGCACAGGGAGATCAACTTGGTGCTTTGTGACCACCTAGAGGGGTGGGATAGGGAGGGTGGGAGGGAGGGAGACGCAAGAGGGAGGAGATATGGGAACGTGTATATGTATAACTGATTCATTTTGTTATAAGGCAGAAACTAACACACCATTGTAAAGCAATTATACTCCAATAAAGATGTTAAAAAATAAATAAATAAATAAATAATATCTCAATAAAGCTGTAAAAATATTATTACCCAAAAAAAAAAAAAAAAGAATTCCTATTATTCCACATCCTTACCAACATTTGGTGTTGTCAGTGTTTTGGATTTCAGCTCTTTTAATAGGTGCGTAGTGATATCTTGTTGTTTTAATTTGCAATTCCCTAATGACATGTGATAATGAGCATCACATCCATCATTTTATTTTTTTAATTTAATTTAATTTATTTATTTTTTATACAGCAGGTTCTTATTACTTATCTACTTTATACATATTAGCATATATATGTCCATCGCAGTCTCCCAATTCATCCCACCGCCACCACCACCGCCCCCGCTTTCCACCTTGGTGTCCATACGTTTGTTCTCTACATTTGTGTCTCTATTTCTGCCCTGCAGAAATCTCTACCATTTTTCTACATTCATCTGTACCATTTTTCTAGATTCCACATTTATGCATTAATATACGGTATTTGTTTTTCTCTTTCTGACTTACTTCACTCTGTATGACAGTCTCTAGGTCCATCCATGTCTCTACAAATGACCCAATCTCGTTCCTTTTTATGGCTAATATTCCATTGTATATATGTACCAGATCTTCTTTATCCATTCGTCTGTCGATGGGCATTTAGGTGGCTTCCATGACCTGGCTATTGTAAATAGAGCTGCAGTGAACATTGTGGTGCATGTGTCTTTTTGAATTATAGTTTTCTCTGGGTATATGCCCAGCAGTGGGATTGCTGGGTCATGGTAATTCCATTTTTAGTTTTTTAAGGAAACTCCATACTGTTCTCCATAGTGGCTGTATCAATTTACATTCCCACCAACAGTGCAAGACATCCATCATTTTAAATAATGAAATAAAGGAAATAAGTAAAAACATAATCTGCCTGCTCTAAAATGTGTGCTATGCAATTGTGTATTAGTGTACAAATACCACTGAGGATCACAGGAGATAATTGTTCAGGCCTCCTTGTCAAGAAAGCTAGGCTTCTCTTAATGATCAACCTGCTCATTTTCATAATCAGTCATACGCTTTGTTTACTTTTTTCTTTGGCTACCAGGAATCTCAAAATGATCCCTAAAATTGACACCAGATTTATTGTAGGTATTTCTGCACACCAACTTTATCCCTTATTTTATCTTATAGTCTATCTCTATTTTTAAAATTTCCTAATTTATTTGGAGCTGAGGAATGGACGAGGAACTAAAGTAATAAATATATACACACAGGCTTCTATTGTGTTGGACCACATGTTGAACAGGCTTGAGCTGCCAGCTCCCTCCCTGGGTCCAACCTAGAAGAGAGGAAGAGACTAGTGACCCCAGAATCTATCACAGAAACTGTGGGAACTCCTTGAGAAAACAAAAAGAAAACAAAAAAAATGCACTCCTGAAGCTGTGGCCCTGGGGGTGGCCACTGATGAGTGATGGGAAATGAGAACTAATCATAAAATAAATGAAATAAATAAGATAAAATGAGAGGAAATTTGCATGAAGAAATTATGCTCGCCATGACATGCCATGAATTGCTCAACACAATTTTGTACACCTCAGTGCCAAATAACAGAAAAATGAAAAGACCTATCAAAATAATAAATGCAATCATGCTAAACTATAAAGCACGTTTATGAGCATTGGTTGTTACTATCATGTACTGATTTGATTCTTATTTGAAGCCTTTTAAAGTAAGTAGGTTGTGCATCATTATTTCCATTTTACTGATAAGAAAATTGAGACCCATTATTGTTAAATTTAAGAGGCCATTTAAATCTACCTGAGGATTCAGGCCCAACTACCTGACCTAGGATCTAGGGAGCAAAGGCTGGGTGGGCCTGTTTCCTAAGAAAAGACAAGAGGAAAGTTTCTGAGAGTCAGCCCCAGGACCAAAGGTGAGTTGCTGTAAGAATTTGCAATACCTTTGACGTGAATTTGGGGCTTTCTCTGCATTTTTTACTGCTAGCATTAATTGGTGTTATGGGTTGAATTGCATCACCCCCAGAAAAGATATGTTGAAGTCCTAAACCCCAGTACCACACGATGTAACCTTATTTGAAAATAAGATGGTTACAGTTGTAATTAGTTAAATTAAGATGGGCTCATACTGGAGTAGGATGTGCCTTTAAGCCAAGATGACTGGTGTCCTTACAAAAGGAGGAGAGAGACAAAGAGGGAAGATGGCCATGTGAAGACACAGAGATACAAGAAGTCACCATATGAAGATGGAGGCAGAGATTGGAATGCTGCATTTACAAGCCAAGGAAAGGCAAAGATTGCCGGCCATCAGCACAAGCCAGGCGGAAGGCACGGACCAGATTCTCCCTCACAGCCCTCAGAAGGAAGCAACACTGTCAACCTCTTGATTTCAGACTTCTAGCCTTCAGAACTGTGAGAGGACAAATTTCTGTTGTTTTAAGCCACCAGTTTGTAGAATTTTGTTATGGCAGCCCTAGGAAATGAACACAGTTGGGGTAAGCTAAGCAGCTGTAACCAACACACCCAAGATGTATCATGGCCCAAACACAACGTTAAGTTTACAGTAATGGTCCAGGGCCGAGTTCCATATTAGTGGGTAGATCTACTGCACACAGTCATTCAGTGATCCAGGCTGACAGAGGCTTTGCCATCTTTGACGAGTGGTTTCCAAGGCTGCCCTGGTCCTCACCATTCCAGCCAATGGGAACAGAGAAAGAGCATGAGAGGTTTGATGGGTCAGGAAGAAATGGCCATATCACTTCTGCTCACATTCCACTGGAGGGAACTTAATCCCATGGCTCTACCCAACTGTAATGGGGGGGACAGGGAATACGATGCAGCTGGAGATCCAGCCTCAATGATTAGAGCTCCTATTTGAAAAATAGTCCACACACTTATTCCCAGGAAGGCTAAAACTGGGGTCTAGGGAAACAATGTCCAAGTCTTTGGCTAGTCTTGAGGGTAATGAAATTTGAGATGGATCAGATCAACACTTCTGGGAAAAGAATAGGAAACTAGAGACAATCAAGGAAGTGGCCCATAGGGTAGAACCATTAGAAAACCCATGAGAATGCCCCATGATTTCATCCAGTCTAAGGAAGCATGAGAGGAACTCTTCCCACTGTCCCCATGACTTTGCTATAGGTCTGGTGACGTATTTCTGTACTTCCTAACAGTAATCTCTCACTTGAATTCCCCTGCAGCCATCATCGGGTGAGGGACCCTCAGCCTAACCTGGAGGAGTTCCCGTGGGCCTCACTGCCTCAAGCTGACATTTGAGAATAGGCATGAACACTGAGCAGAGTCATCCTGCTTCCAGCCACAGAGAACTTGAGAGAGGATAAAGTCAACATGGCATGGCCAGAACTGAACTCCTAGGAAGACTGCTGTAAAGTAGACATCAAGGGCCACGAGGTTCACCAGAGAAGATTCAGCTTGTTAGTTGCTTGTGTGTTGGTTTGAACCTTTGCTTTGGTGGTAAAGTGTCAAGAGTGTATGTTTGGGAGTCAGATAGAGCCGGATTTAAATCCTCCTCTGTGACCTTGAGCAAGTTATACATCCTCTCTGGGCAACAGTTTCCTCTTCTGCAAAAGGGAGGTAGCAAAAACCAACTTGCAGGGCCACGGTGCAGAGTAAATGAAACAAAGTTCAGCCTGATAAATAGTTATCTTCCTTTTCTCCCTCTCCCTCAATTTTGGAATCAGTGTGTAGACCCCATGTTGTCTTCTTATAGCAAAGTGTACTCATGGGGAGACAGTAGAATCTGTAGTGAGGTCACCTGCCATCACATTACACATGTTCATGTGATGGAAATGTACATAGTTTATTTCAGGTTTTGCTCACACCCTGCACCTATAATGACCTCCTCACTCTTTTCCACCCACCAGAATTCCTTCCATATTCCAAGGCCAAGGTCACAGCCAGCTCTATGGTGAAGCCCACTCAAGCGTTCGAGTAGGATTCGATGTCCCCAACCTGAGTGTAAACACCCTGAGGGCAGGGTTTATGTCTATCTTGTTCACTGCTATATCCCCAACACTTGGGAGAGTGCCTAGCATACAATAGGTACTCAATATCAGTTAAATGAATTTATTAATTAATTAAACATTCCCCTCTCTAACACCTACAGCCCTACTCATCCCATCACCGTTCATTCGTTCTCTCATCTGTCAGCAAATACGATGAGCCTATTACACAAGGCATTGTGGGAAATGCTAAAATGACTGGGGACACAGACTGACCTTAGCAGAAAGGACTGCCCTCTAGGAGGTCATGGCCAAGGAGAGGAGGTAGGCATGTACTGTGTATACACACACACACACACACACACACACACACACACACACACACATACATATACATATATACACATACATATAATAAGAATAATATCAGGTAAGTGTAGTACTGTGGCACAGGGTTTGTTCAGAGGACAGGAAAGCTGCCTTCCACTGGAGCAATGGAATGGAGAGAGCATTATCAGATAGAGGGTTCTGATTTTAACATATCTCTCACTGCACATCTTGTTACTTATTTTCATACCTGACCGCTCCAATGACCCACAACTCACTGGAGACATAGTCACCCCCTCATCTTCTGGGTCCCTCAGCCTACTTGGAGGGTTCACCCTCCTTCCTGCTCCTGGCACACAAAAGTGGCTTGAATACATGCTGTTTTATTTATTTATTATTATTATTTTTTAATTTTGGCTGTGTTGGGTCTTCTCTAGTTGCGGCAAGTGGGGGCTACTCTTCGTTGCGGTGCACGGGCTTCTCATTGCGGTGGCATCTCTTGTTGCAGAGCACGGGCTCTAGGCGTGGGCTTCAGTAGTTGTGGCTCACAGGCTCTAGAGCGCAGGCTCAGTAGTTGTGGCGCACGGGCTTAGCTGCTCCGTGGCACATGGGATCTTCCTGGACCAGGGCTCGAACCGGTGTCCCCTGCATTGGCAGGTGGATTCTTAACCACTGCGCCACCAGGGCAGTCCTACATGCTGTTTTAGAATGCAGGTATTGCTGGGCAGCAATTGCTCAGGTAGAGCCTGTCTGAGCCACAGGAAGAAATGTGTCTTTACGTCTCTCCTTTTTAGACGGTGAGTAAATCGGGAAACAGTGCCAGCTCAACACAGGTCCTCATTTTCCCACTGAGTTAGTTTGAGGGGTTTTGCTCCAATTCTGCTCCCAGAGCAAGAGGCTGATCTCGAGGCTTGACATTTGATTCCTTCAAGTATCATTTTTTAATTTGCAATAAAAATACAGACATTCTCACTCTTAACTGGGCTGGAAGTACATACATGGATGAATATGGACCCAGGTATGTGGAGTCTTAAGAGAACAGACTTTTATCTACAGCCTCTTGCCTGTCACCTTCTTGTCAATGGCAAATCATTCTGTAAAATCTGGCCCACATCCTGTTAAGCCACCCCTTGCCCCAAATTCACCTGTGCTAATGGCCCTTCATGAAGGCAGGGGTCATCTGCTAAATAACATACCATTATAACATGAACAAGACGTCTCAGCTTAAAAATATCCATCAATTTTCTCGTCTCTAAAAATGTTAGCCTTCATAAACCCAGCAAGCACCATGTATAGAAAAGGCAATGAACCAGGAGCAAGGACATCAGTGCCAGGTCTAGGCCCAACTTAAGTCATACCTCTTCCAGAACACTGTTCTGACAGCTCTATCCCTCACCAATCTATCCTTTCTTGGAATTTTTGTTTCATTAATGATCTGTTTCAAACGATTTACATAATGTGCTTAGCACATGCTTGATAGATAGTTGGCCCAGCAAATGTTCACTCTCATCATTATCACGGGTACTACACAGTCCATCCCTGAATATATTCCATCTTAAATTATGCTCTCAAAATGTCCTGTGTAAACATTCTGTATAATCAAAAAATCTTAACGTTTGAGAACAGGAACTTAGATCTGTACTCCCCTGGGTATACAGTAAATATTTAATACTATTATTTTTGTTTTTCAAGTTTGAAACCACAAGAGAATAAGCATGCAAGTAATCTGTAAGTACAGGAAGAAAATGTGGGAGAATCCTCTGTAACATCTAACATCAGTGGCCCATATTGCTGGCATGGCTATAATCTTCAAGATTCAATTCAACAGGAAAAGAAGTCTGTTAAGCAGACTTCTTTAAAAAACAAAATCAATCCAGACTCAGGATAAAGAAATAATAGGTAAAGAATCTATACAACAAGGGCACACACAAGAAAAGCAGAGAACCATAGTGGACCACAAAGCATATACAAATACATTGCAAGTCATTTGGGTCGGGCTATTTTTAATGGAAGGGACTGCCTGGGAGTGGAGAGAAAGTTGCATAGTGCTTGTTCTAGGATAAAACAGAGCCACTTAATCAGGATTGCTTTGAACTATCACAATTCAAGAATGATGTGGGAAATATGGAAAAGATTTAGAATAAGTTCGCAAACAGGTCCTAGGAAGAAAGGCAAAACCCTCAAGTGAATTGTTACTCTTGAGCCTGAAGAAAAGGATAAAGACTGAAGTTGTGGCAGTCTTCATCTGTGACCAGGTAGGACAGAGGAAGAATGGTGAGCAGCTGTTCCTCGCTCCACTGAGTCCGGAATGGAGGAAACAGTCAACAAGCAGAATTTAGGTTAAACGTCAGAATTAATTTCCTGACCATGAGGGTTGTTAAATGCTAAAGTGGTTGACCCACAGTTGTTAAGGACTCTCCTTCGTTGACACTCATTAAAAGGAAAAATGAATGAAAACGACACTTCTGTCTTGCACAACTTAGGTGAAGACTACCTCCAAGCAGATGGATACAGCAGACGGCTTGTGAAACCTCAGGCCCACGTATATATGTGTTATTTTATACATGTCTGTGAGATGGGAGGTATTCAAGAAATAACTGCTACACACTCAGAAGATAATACTCTGTCCAAGTGCACGCTTCTCCCTGCGACGATGCTTGAGGATGAGAGTGAGTCCAGCATCACCAATTACCGCCATTACCAAAATAAGCATCTTTAGGAACACACTCCGGATCCGCCAAGCTCAACACGCCCAGCAATGATGCTCTATAGCCATCCCCAGAGATGGTCCTCTTCTCTTAAGCTGAGTAGGTAAATGGAGCAAGAACAAGCTGAAGCTGTCCAACCTGGGCTGAGTCTGCCTGTTTGGTGACATGACCAGTCTTGCTTTGCAGAGGTGGGAGGGGTGCACTGTGCTCAGAGGCAGGGGCCTCAGATCCTGTCCTGTGTTGGAGACCAATCTGCTGTGTGGCACCAGACAGACCTCACAGCTTCCCCGATACAGTCTGTGTTCCCATTTGTGAGGTGGACTGCCAACAAGAACTGTTGCCAAAGTGAGTTTCTCCAAAGGAACCCTCTGCTAAAGAAAAGGCTGCTGAGTAATAGTCTATTGTATACATGTACCACATCTTCTTTATCCATTCCTCTGTTGATGGATGAAATTGGGTCATTTGTAGAGACATGGATGGACCTAGAGAGTGTCATACAGAGTGAAGTAAGTCAGAAAGAGAAAAACAAATATCGTGTATTAACGTATATATGTGGAATCTAGAAAAATGGTATAGGTGACATTTGCAAAGCCGAAATAGAAACACAGATGTAGAAAACAAATGTATGGATACCAAGGGGGAGGGGAAAGGGGTGGGGTGAGAGGAACTGGGAGACTCCGATTGACACATAGACACTATTGATACTATGTATAAAATAGACAACTGATGGGAACGTACTGTATAGCACAGGGAACTCTACTTAATACACTGTGATGTCCTAAGTGGGAGGGAGATCCAAAAGGGAGGGGATATATGTATATGTGTGGCTGATTCATTTCGCTGTGCAGTAGAAGCTAACACAACATTGTAAAGCAACTATACTGCAATAAAAATTAATTAATAAAAAATAATAAAGTTGAGATGAAATATTTTTTAAAAAGGAGAGAAGAGGCTGCTGATTTGGGCTGAGCTGGACTGAGCTGGTAGTTCCTGAAAGCAGCGTTCAGAGCCGGCAGAAGGGAAGACCAGGACAAGTCCTTAGTTTTCCAAATGCAATTAGCTGCCCTGGGGGATCAGCCAGCTGTTGGGGAACTGTGAGTCACAGCTCCCTCTTTCAGCTTCACACGCTCACATGTTTCAGACCAAAGGTCAATTTAAAGATCCTACCCTGTTTAGCAATTGGCGGATCACTCTTCAGAGAAAATGATTTCTGGATGGAACCTGGACAGGGTAACAATGAAGAGAAGCATTAATGACCCAAATTTCCAGTAAGTCAAAATAAAATCACTTCCTCATGAGGATGTGCAGCTGTGTTGGAGATCCTGTGATTCTTTCTTATAATTATGATTGTTTATGAAAAAACCTTCAGGGCCATTTCCAGTTGTAGATTCCCAACCTGTGGAAGTAATACTAGAAAATGCCCTTCCCCTTCTCCTGTCACCTTCCCTAAGGACACTCTTCAGCCTGCCTGGTGCCCCAGATTTGGTAGCAGAAAATCATGAGGGTGAAGGTGAATTCACCAAAGTTGGACTTAAAGAAGCCTGGGAGGCCATCAGTGAAACGAATTGTCCATTAAGGCGGAGCAGGAACCCTTGATGTGGAGAAGAAGACAAGCTGGCGCTCGCTGGCAGGTGATGAGCAATTCATTAGTGCATCTTTTGCACTTCTTTTTTCAGAGTGATGTAGGTGAAGCAGCATGGTTTGGTACACAAAGCAAAGGACTCGGAGATAAGAAAACACAGTTCTAATGCTGGGACTACCATGACCTGAATTAGAGGCCTCAGCAAGTCTTCTCTGGGCTTCAGTTTCTCCACCTACACATAAAAGAAATTGGACTAGATCAGCGAGGGCAGACAGAGTTTCCCTTGCACGTCCCCTCCAGTTGACTGACAGTGGTTGCTGGGACACTACATTGAAAGAGATTCCAAGGCTGTATCCTGGCTCACTAAGAAAAAGTGTTGTGATCCATTAATGATGCCTGCCATGGGCACAAATAACAGTTGTGGCACGTGTGCCATGGATTTGCTATCCCTGAGGTGAATGAGCTCGGGGTTGCGTTCCACGGTGGTGGGATTCTGCGAAGCCTTTACAGAGTTAATCAGAGCCCAGAGAGAAATCATCCTTCCCTTCTACGAATCAACTTGAAGGTTCTTCAAGTTTTAACTGCTCACCTCCCCACGCATGTCCAAATTGCTGGATCTGAAATGCCTTCTGCAGTCCCACATTGTCCCACATGTCCCAACACACACCTCACTCAGTCATAATCTTGCCCTGTCATTTAACATGGTGGGAGATGACACCCAGAAAAGAGGTGAATAGGAGCTGAAATATTTTTTCATAAAATCATATGACAAGGCCAAATCACATGACTAAAGGTAGCTAATGCGACATAAAGAGAAATGAGCCGTTGAATCAGGAGTCCTGGATTGTAGCTCCAGACTTGCCATCAACCTGAAGGCTCAGACACACCCCACTCCTCTGAAGGACCCCAAGTCCCCCCTCTTCCACCCCTTGTGGGTGATGTCCTCACTTGCTCCCTCTTCACTTGTTACTACTCTGAGATTGTGAACGTTCCCTGAACTTTTTTATGGGAATTAATTACCCCTACAACTTCAGAGCTGAAATGGAGCTCAACCTCTTCCCTTGGATAAGGAAACCAAGGCCTCAAGCAGAATGAGGCTTCTCCCAGAGACCTGAAACTGGGATAAAGTCGCTGGGCACCCAGGTGAGGAGGCCAGAGGTATTGTCCCCCCTGTGACACCCAGTCCCATCCCTATCTTACTCTCTCCTTGGATAATAGCCGCTCTTCCCACCTGGACTGGAGGTTCCTATGGGCGGGCAGCATTGTGCAAACAGCAACAAGATGTCATGGAAAGTGTACAGATTAGCATCTGTCTCCTGTCAGTGTTGCCACCCTCCCAGCTGGACTCAGCACACCTGCCACCCCCTTTATCAAGCCATCTCCAAACCCTCATCCACAAGACAGAACGATATACTCCCTCCTGGACCTTATCCATCCTTCCTAACTCACAAATCACCCGGCATATGGTAATTTACGACTTGTCTATAGTCCTACTAGTCTGCATCTCCTGGGAAGTTTCTTCTTCATGTTTCCTGTCCCCTAGTCTCCAGAGCCAACTGGAGTAAGGTCATGTCTTCAAACCTCAGTTTCCTCATCCCAACTAAAACAAACAAACAAAAAACACTAAACTAAACTAAAACAAGAATAGCAACACACATCGAGGGCTGGGCGATCTCTCGTCTGCTGGCTCCATCACTATTTCCATTTCACCAGTGGAGCAACGGAGGCTTAGGGAGATTGAGCAACTTGCCTAAAGTTTCTCAACAAGTAAAAGCTGAAGCTGGGAGGGGACCCCCGGCAGGTGGAAGCCAGGGTCCCCTAATCACCACAATGCAGGCCAGGCCACCTCTGCCAGAACCCCCGACTGTGCCCACCCTGACAGATGGCTGTGGGAACACATGTGACCCCACCCCTCCCTCCCCCATCCAGGCCAGACATCACCACCCCACCCCCCACCCCCGCTGCCCAGCATGTCCCTGTAGGATTCATCTGAGTCCTTCTCAACTCTGACTTTGTCCCATCACAGTCCAAACTCAAAGGCTCCAGAGAGATGCAGGAGGAGATTTTTTAAGGGGCTGGCACCTTTGGGCACTTCAGGTCCCCTTTCCACACTGCCGTCTAAAAGGAGGGATGTCCTAAAGGGTAAGACCCTTTGTTTCAAGGCAACGGGGACCACACGACCCCCCAGGGAAGCATAGGCTGGAACTAGAAGATGCTTTGTAAAGGGTCTGAAGAAACTCAGAGCATGCTTGCCTGTAGTGAGAGGTCAAGGCTGGCAGTGCCCCAACCAGCCTACAGCTCCCCATGCACCTAGGTCCCCCTGCCCAGAGCAGTTCCCAACGAGCACATCTGTCATCCTGATGGGAGAGGAAGAGGCAAGGAGGAGTGATAGGCAGGTGCCTGCTACATGCCAGGTGCTGGCTAGAGTTCATGTGTGTCCTCAAAGTTAGGACCACCCTTGAGGTGGGTGTTGTTGGACCCATTTCACAGATGAAAACAGAGAGGCTCAGAGGTGAAGTGACTTCCCCAATGACTCTCCCAGAGGACAAAGGCGTCCTAGGGTCATACCCCCTGTTCACCTCTTTCCAAGCATGGGGACAGTTTGGGGTAGCGGCAGGGTAATGGTCAAGAAGGCTGGTGTGACGAGAATATGCCCATTCTAACTGGGCAGAAAGTGATCCTTCCCTGCAGCCTTCTTCTCTCTCCCTCTCCCACCCCCTCTCCTCTTAGGTACGGCTTGGCTGTAGATGTACAGGCAAGTGAGAAGCACGTCTAAATAAAAAGTGACCCCAACAGACCCTCTGATCCCGAGGCCTCGAGGCGAGAGGAACAAGTGGGCTGCAGCGGCGACCACATTCAAGGAGGGGCAGCCAGAGGCAGGCCAGGACTGAGGAGGAGGTGAACTTGGATTCCGAGCTTCGGCCAGGAGCTTCTGAAGCCGCCCCGGGCTAACTGCCACGTGCCTGAGTGAAGTTAATAAAGTTGCATCCTAATAGCCTCCGAGGTCTCCTGGGCTGAAGTCCCCGAGGGGTCCAGGCATCACGAGGTGCTTTGTTCATTTATTTTGGCAATTTTAGCTCTGTGTGCTTCTCACTGCCCTTCCCCGTCTTTCGCAAGCTTAATAAAGTCTTCGTAATGAGGCTCTCCTTCAGTGAGGCTGTGCAGAAGCCACTGAGAAACGGGGCAAGAGTGACAGGTTTTTTCTTTTTCTTTTTTGAAAAAGAATTATTGTGTTTGCAACAGAGAGAAGTAAGGACTAATGAACTTCTACTCCATTTAGAGGCTACAGTCCCCGTTTCTATAATGTATCTCTTCTAGGGGCAACCCATTTCTACTCGATTATTTCCAGGTCTAGCTCTTACACAGTCACTCTCAGGAAGTGGGGCTCGGGAAGTAAAGACATGACATCCCCGAGAGCTGGGCAGAGGCTTTGATATCCACTCAAGGGTAACACCTGCTCCGTCTGTGTGGCTAGCCCTATGCTAGATGCTGGTGAAAACCACGAAAGAAAGAGAGGGGGCAGAGGTGGAGACCATGGCTTGGCCCTCCCAGGATGGGTGGCAGAAGGTGAGGTCCATGTACCTCGGGGAACAGCGCACAAAGCCTACACTCAAGGCTGGCCTGATGGTGTAGTCAGTAAGGGCAGCTGTGACTCACTGCAGGGAAAGGACTTTGGAGCTAATGTTCCTCAGGGAAAGCTTCCTGGAGGAGGGTTCTGACTTTGGTCCTGAAGGAAAGGGGAAAAGAATGAGAACTACTATTTGCTGAACATCACGTTAGGTATATTACCTTATCCACCCACCCTATGAGGGAAGTATTGAGATTATCTCGATTTTCACAGATGAGGAAAATGAAGCCCAGAGAGTTTAAGCAACTTGCCCAAGGACCCACAGCAGCATCAGAACTTAAGCCCACAACTGTCTGACTCTAAAGCCCACACCTTTCCACTCTTCCTCATGGTCCTGGGGAAATTTAGGTTTTGGATTAGCAAGAGAGATTTAGGGAGAAGTTCACAGAGAGAAAAAGGTTTAAAAAAAAAAAACATGAAAAAAAGTTGAATGTTCAATCTCAAAGGATGAAGGTCAGTGTGCCTGCAAACCAATTATAAATTCTAAAAAGAGAACCCAGCTGAAGCTCAAAGAAAATTTCTTCCATCAAAGACAGCTCTACTTTACCTGTTGCATTAATTTCCTCAGGTTCTCATAACAAAGTACCACATCAGAGTGGTTAAGACTACAGTAATGTATTTTCTCATAGTTCCGGAGGCCAGAGTCTGAAATCAAGGTGTTAGCAGGGCCATGTTCCCTCCAGAGGCTCTAGGGGATAATCCTTCCTTGCTTCTTCCAGGTTCTGGTAGCTCCTGACATTCCTTGGCTTGTGGCAACATCACTCTGATCTCTGCTTCCATCTTCACATGGCCTTTCTCCTATGTCTCTCTGGGTCTCCTCATGTTCTATCTTTTATAAGAAAACGTGGTCATTGGATTGAGGGCCCACTCCAATTCAAGGTGGTCTCATCTCAAGATCATACCTATATCATAATTACATAATTATTATGTAAGATCATAATTATGTAAGATCATACTTACATCTGCAAACACCCTATTTCCAAACACAGTTCCATTCACGTACCAGGAATTAGGATTTGGACATATCTTTGGGGGAACACAGTTCAACCTACTACACTTGCCATGTTGAAAATTTAACTGAATCCATTTCACCCAGTGAGTGTACAGTAACCAGACCTATAAAGCAGTTTAATAAGGGATTAGTGAACTCCTGGTAGAAGGTATGGAATACCTCCTCCCCAGAGGAGAGCAGAACATATGGGGCAACGTCCATGACCTCCCCTCCCTCCGTTGGAACCACAGTCAAGGGGTGTTGTGACTGGTCTTACGGGTACTGGACATACTTTTCCTTCCATCCTCTGTAATGTCTTTCAGATGTATACCTTCCAGGCAGCATGGCAGGACAAAAAGAATGAGCCTCAGAGTTAGATGAGCTGGGTTCAAATCCCACGTCTGCCAGTTACTAGCTCTGTGATCTTGTAAGTCATCTACCTGCTTTAGCTTCAGTTTCTCCAGCTATAATGCAGAGAAATAACAGAACCTTTCTCATCAGGATGTCATAAGGGTTGACAAGGCAACCCTCGCAAACTTTCTGCACCTATTCTATACCTATTGGACCTTTATCTTATATATCCCTGCAGCTCTAGCACCTAGTACTGAGCTCTGCCCATCCGGAGCAATGGCAGGTGATTCCTGAAGGATGTACGCATAAACTGAATCAGCTGCAGCCCTAGAATCGTGAAAGGTGGTGGACGCTATGGGTTGGTTTCTCAACTTCCTTTGCTCCCTACTTCTTTACTTCTTAAACTGCAGAGGATGGAAAGCTAAGAAATACACTTCCAGAGTGCTTGACCGCTGGTGTACTGGATGTAATTTGGGTTCTGTCAAGATTTGGAAGGCTCCTTTCAATGTTTTCCCCCTTCCCCTTCCCTTTCCCCCAAACCAACAAGGAAAATCATGGAGAACAAGGAAATTATACAGCAGGGTTCCAGAGTCTCCTTTTCAGTTTCCTGAGTATCAAGAGACATGTCAGGTGGAGGCAGCTTCCTGATTCCTGATTCCTGACACCAGGATCACGGGGACTCCATGGTGGTCGAGACAGTCCCTCCCCTGGGGGTGGGGGTGGGGCAGTTTGATAGTGCGGTGTTCCAGGACTCATTCCTGGAGGCCCAACCTAGACCCTACTCCTCCTGCCTTTCCCGTGATTATGTAAGCATCTAATTCCTTCTATGAGATTCTTCCTGCTCAAAACATAGATATGTGTATTCTTTAGCTTAATACCACACTGACTCGATTACTGTAGCTTTATAGGAAATCTTGAAATCGAGTGCTGTGAATCCTCCAAGTTCATTCTTCTTTCCAAAAACCATTTGGCCAGTGCGTGTGCTTTGTTATTCCACACGTAAATTTTAGAATCAGCTGGTCAGTTTCTACAAAAAAAAAAAAAAAAAAGCCTCTTGCCATTTTGAATGGGATCATATTGACACTTCCTGAAAATATCTAGAGTTGATTTTGCTTCCTGTTCTCTATCCAGTCTGACAAAGGCTCTTCCCTGGACCTTAATTCTGGGCTGCCCCCTCCATTCAGTTCACCTGGGGTCCCTGTTCAACTAATGACAAAGATATGAGCTCTTTTAGCCTCTCCCCAAGTCCTGAGCCATTGGCTCCAATGGGCAGCTACTGAAATACACCTCTCCATTTATTCTTAGTGATGTATGCCTCATCCCCCATCCCCCTCTCCCATTGCCTGACACTCCATTTTTCTTCCCTCGCCTGGCATCCTCCCTCTTCTGAGCCCCTAATGCCACCTATCACCTCAGCTTAAGGTTAAAAGACCTTTATGCAGATTTATTTTTGCACAAGGAAGTACAGCTCTATCCATTACCCTCATTTCCCTCTCCCTCCACCCACCCACCACACTGCCAACCCAGTTCCCTGCCCCAATACACAAAGCCACAAACACTCTCCCCCAGTCCTAGAGAAAGAGATGACCAAATCCTTCCTCTTCTAGCCTCCAATTGCAGGCTTCCACAGTTGGGGAAATTATAAGGTGTGAGGCCTTAGAAATTTCATAAATTTTATGCAGATTGGTTTTAGTCTGGTTTAAATTAGGCAACAAAATAGAATTTGCAGATGTTCTATTTGGAATTAACTTGGCTACAGAGGAAAGGCTACTAGGAGGAGTTGGTAATGGGGCTATTTTTACATCCCAGAAAGGGAGTCACAAAAAGCATATGGGCTTGATTAGAAGAGAAGAACCTGCTGGCTGGCGCATTAAGAAGACTGTTCTCATTTATTCTGGTTGAGGACACACAAAGGTGCCATGAAACATTCTCAAGCCACTGGGAAGATAAAGGGCCAGGGCAATGGTGTTTTGTTCCCAGCAGTCAGCTAAAAGCAGCGCGAGGATTTGGGGCAGATGTAAGGAATTCTTTGAATATAAGTCTGATGCTTCTCAAGCTTTAATGTGTGTTTAATGAATCCAGAGTAGATCTTATTAAATGCAGACTGCGATGAGTAGATGATGCCATAGCTGCTGGTCCACAGGCCACGTGTCATGGAGCAAGGCATTAGGGGGCTAAAATGGAGCTAGAAAAGAAGATCCACTTACACCAGTGTTTCTTAAGGACCTTCCATGGATCAGACCCATATCCAAAGGCTGGAGTGGGGGAGACCAAGAGGGAACATGTGAAAATTGGACATTAGCAGAATCTCCAGTGAAAGTGAAGTATGGATAAATGACTAAACAAAATTCAATAAATGGGTCATAGATCTTTGACTCAAAGTGCTACAGGGACCCTGAAGAGGGAGCAGCTAATTCCGTGGGAACAAAAGGAGGTTCAAACAAGCCAGGTCTTGGAGATGATGGTGTGTCAGGGAAGAAAGGGAAGGGCATTCTTTGTGAGAGGAAGAGAATGTGCAAAGTCCCAGAAGCCACGAAAAAGCCACAACATGTTTAGGAAACAGTGAAGTGGGTGGAGCACATGGTGGATGAGAGAAGGGCTAGAAAAATATAAGGAAGCCAAACTGGAAAGTCCTTAGAGCCTTGCTAAGAAATCTGAAGTTAGGGCAAAAAAAGTGTAGCTTGGGTTTATGTCAAGGGTGAAAACTGCAGAGGAGGGGATGAGATGCCTTCATCCTTGATTAAGATGAGATTCTTAAACAGGATTATTGCTGAAAACAGAAAGCCCTGATTTCTAGACTTTGCTAATTTCTGTGGTGTAAATATGTCCCCTCAGCTCATTTCAAGATACCAAATGACATCGTTGAACTGAGTTGGGCAGAAATGCTAACAATAGGCTCTTGTGAGTGGATAAGAGTCAGATCCCTCACACCACTACATGGAAGGCCTCCAGGCCTGACTACGGTCTGTGCGTGGGTATTTCTGATAGTGTTGTTGGCTTCCTGGGTTGTATTGTCAATGTCTCTTTCTCCCATTTTATTCTAAGATCCTCTACTATCTTACTCTAAGCCACCATTATCAATGGTGTAACTCCTTCAGCAGCCTCCTGTCTGTTCTTACACTTTCTTCTCTTGTTCCCACCCAGATAGGGTAACTTCTTAACACACAATCTTACCAGGTCAGTCCCTGGGTTTAAAACTTTCAGTGGTTTTCCATTTCTATTAGGATAAAGTCCAAACTCATCACCACTGCCCACAAGGCTAGTTTTGACTTGGCCCCTGCCTGCCTCTCCAGCTCCATCAGGACCACTCCTGGTTCAGCCACACTGACCAGCTTTGGGGTGTTGGCTGAGCCAAGTTCCTCTTCAACTCTGGGGCCTTGCAGTGCTTTGCCTCTGTCTGCAAGGCTCTTCCTCCCCCACTGTCTCCTTAGGTAACCCCTACTCATCCTTCAGGCCTCACTCAAAGATTTCTTCCTCAGAGATACCTTCAGTGCCCACCCCATCACCACTATTGCTGTCTACCATAGAACCCAGACTTTTATTTTGAAGTGCTGATCCTGTTTGTAATCATACATTTATATGTGTGGTCCTTTGTCTAACATCAGCTTCCCACAATGGACTGTAAACTGATGGAGAACAGAACCATGTCAGTCTTACTCCCCATCAGATATTCAGCATTTAGCCTAGAGCCAAGCACGTGGTAGAAAATAAATGTTTCTTTTTAATTGAATTAATGGTCTATAAGCCCAAAGAGATAAGCAATATCTTCATGATGGCCATTCCCAACATTAATCTTTCCAGAAAGAGGAGGAACCCCAGAGAGAAAACTAGAAGTAGGAGGGCAGGCATGAGACCACAAGGGAGGCACGTGTCTTTCCCTACATCTAGGGCTTCCCTGTCTTGAACTTGGACTTTGAGGAATCAAGGAGTCTAGACACATGTCCTGGGTGTGGGTGCTGAGGAGGTGTGCACCCGTGAAGACGGTCACACCTATAATTCAGGTCCCCTAAAGGCCCTGGTTTATTCCCTGGACTTGGAAAGAGTGGATGCATTTAAGCTGGTTAAGCGGAAATCAGGAAGCCTTGAACCTAGCATCTTCTACGTTTGTGATGGGATCAGGAAAGGAACGTATTTTCTGTCTATGTTTTGGTCAAAGGGTAAAAAAGGAAGCAGCAGTCGTCCTTAAGGTACTACTAAGTGGTGGTGTGGGGAATTAGCAGGAGAACCCAGGAGGATGCTGAATCTCAGGACCAGGACAAGACGTAGAGCTCTTGGTCTCACGACGGCCAGCCAAGTGCAGACTCCCTCCAGGCCCAACCTTGAAGGATCTGGTCCTGGTTTTGATGAGGCATAACAGGAAATGTCTTTATGGTCCCGTGGCCTACGGTCTCTGATCCTCCAGAGTAAGGGCTGAAGGAACTATGCACTGGCCTAGCCAGGGTGGCTGGATTGTTCCTGGGAAACAAGGAAACTAGGACCCATCAGGAGCTCGCATGCAGTGATGGCAAGGCAAAGACGGACATGGATGGTCCTGGAGAGCGGCAGGCAGATAGGCCAGACCCTGTGGCTCTGCTAGGAATCAGAGGACCATGAACTCCGACTCCCCACGCCCATCACACAGCTCTGGCTCCCCCTCTGTCCGGGGAGGTGGGCTGTCAGTCCCTGCAGGGAAGGAGAGACCAAAAGGGAGCCCACGCCTTCCCAGAGGCTGCCCAGAGGTCCTGCCATAGGGACCCTAATCAGCTCCTCTCTCACTTCCAAATCACTTCACTCATCCGATGCTGACATTCCAGCCCACTTTTCTTAAAGTCTACACCACATAACTCTGCAATGTATATCATTTCTGGATTTGTCTCCAATCCGTTCACCTCCAGAGTAGGATGTATGAAGAAAGAATAGGAAATTCTACTTGTGTTTTTATCTGGCTAAAGAGTAACAAAACCTTTGCAAATAGCTAATTCAGGATTTGGCATTGTTGCCCCTCACTGGTTCATTAAGTCAGACCCTCAGGCTCACAGTATGGTGGGAATGATGATAACTCCCTCGCTCCTCTGATTGTTTCAGCATCTTGTGACATTACACAGTATATGTGGAAGTTATGGATTACATCAGCTTAAGTAGTAGAATATTTACAACACTTTGTAATAAGATGTGGAGTGACCATGAATATCTTTTGTACCCTAAGAGGAGTGTAGGTTATCTCTTGGCAAAGTATTTTGTTAAAAATAATCGATTTTAACATGAGTTATATAGTCTTCTTTTGCAAAAAAAAATTGTTCTAAATTTGCTGGACTTTTTTGTTACGAAACTGGCTCTCATACTGTAACAGCTGGAATATTCTTTTTTTTTTTTTTTTTTTTTTTTGCAGTGCGCAGGCCTCTCACTGCTGTGGCCTTTCCTGTTGCAGAGCACAGGCTCCGGATGCGCAGGCTAAGCAGCCATGGCTCACAGACCCCAGCCGCTCTGCAGCATGTGGGCATGTGGGATCTTCCCGGACCGGGGCACGAACCCGCGTCCCCTGCATCGGCAGGCGGACTCTCAACCACTGCGCCATCAGGGAAGCTCTGGAATATTCTTAATTAAAAAAAAAATCTATCTTTTCCAGGTAAAAGTAATATTTTAACAAGGAGTGATAAATAACTTGTTTTGCCAAAGTAACGTATGCTATAGCAAAAGTACTTTGAGCACAGATGTTTGGAGATGTATCCATTATTGTGTAATTTTCTTCTTCAAGATAATATATGTAATACTTTTTCCTTAAAATGCTCTAGTATTTGCATACCTAAAAAAAACTTGGAAACAAGTTTCTAACCTATTTAAAAATTCTCTGAAAGGAGAGCTTCAGTAGATCTTGAACCCATTTGTTAAAAATACAACTTTTGATTAGCTTACAAGAATTGACATTAAGGAAGATGGAAACTGACTAGCTGACTAGATGAATTTCAATAAAAACCTTTGCATAATTGCTGGATGGGATTTTTTTTAAATGAGTATCTTGGTTTAGTAAGCATAGCCAACATTGCATTTCTTCCATTTGGATTTCTATGTCTTTATAAAGATTCTTTTTTCAGCTCTGACAACCATTAAAACTAAGTATTTTTTTAAAAGCTAAACTTAGGACCAGAACTTTGAATCCAATGGTCTATCACAAAGGGTTAAACCAACATTAAAACATATGCAAATACATTTTTCTAAAACTAATAATAATTTTGAAAGAGAACAAAATGTCTTTTGCCATTAATAAATAAAAATAACTTTTTCAATACTAAAAAGTATTACTTAATGCACCTTTATTGCATCCCCTTTTGTTTCTATAAGTATTTAGTTTCCTTTGCATTTATTTCTTTTTATATTTAGTTCCTTTTGTCACATTGATAAATACAATCTTTTAAAATTTTATTATAAGTATTGACACTCCTTACTTTGTTTTTAGCTCACTCTCATTAGTCTCTAACTTTGTGTATGTTTTATCCTGAATATAACACTAGTGTAGAAAGAGATACATATGGTTTATAAATAAGTAATCATAATGGGGGACTGACGGGGCTGTATGATCAAAAGTGTATAGTGATCACTCTTGTTTCATGTGAATGCCTGCTTCACCAATAGACTGAAGGCTCCCTGGTGACAGGGAGAGTGACATAATTCTTCCACCACTTCTCTATCCCACCCAACACCTGGCCACTGCTGGTCAGGAAACATTTGTTGAATGGAGGGATGACAGATCAGTACAGTCAGCAAAGGATGAATACAATTGTCGAGGAGGCTTGGAAGATGCCCTCCCCTCCTTGGAATTCCACTTGCCTGGGAGTCAGAAGACCTGTGCTCAAGGCATAGCTTTGCCACCAACTTCTTTAGTGACTTTGGTAAGGGTATTACTAATTTTTTTCCTTAGCTACAAAATTAAGTTTCTCAAACTTCAGGCCTTTATGTACCGAAAGGATTTTTGCCATTTTCTCATAATCCTTAGCCTCTGATTAACCTAATACTTCTCTTTTTTAAAAACTCACTTTTTCACAAGCCTTACCTCAAACAATAGCCTGAAATCATGGGATTAATGAAATAATTATTTTTGTCTACTACATATTAAAATAAGTATGTAACTATTAAAATATAAAATGTTCATAGCCTTGTTAGCCAGAATGTATGCACCATTCTTTGGAAAACGTGGAGCCAGATGGTATTTCTAAGGTCCATTCAGCTCTGAGCCTTGTGAGTCCGTAATTCTATGAATGGGGAGATCCCCGGCTTCCTTGGGGCTCTACAAGTCTGGGCACCAAGTTGGGACTGAGTCTCCCACCTTACTTCCAAAACTCAGGAAACACTTCCTGTTTTCCATCTGGATCATGACTTCAGACAAACTCTTGAGGATAAAAGTAGGATCACTTTTATTTCAATAGGACAAGCTCTGTCACATTGAACCACTCCAAACCAGAGCAATATGATACTCTATTCGTGAATCTCTGATGATTTCTTCTTAAATTCCAACTTTTAATGCAAATCTTCCTTTCCACCCACAAGCACTGAAGCAACAGTCAAAGTAGTATTGCCAAGACTGTGGACTCTATATGCGAAGTGACGAGGGGACTGGTTTAGAATCAGGGGACTGGTTTCTGGGTCCAATTTTCTAGCAACTTTTCAGCACTGTCACAATGGGCAAATCACCTAAAGTACCTCAGACGTGAGTGGATCTGTGACTGGTCCCATCCCTTGCGCAAAGGATGGAGACACATATGACTATTTGAGCGTGTGCACACACTGCTGCTGTTACTCATACGACAAACATTGCTGTGCTCCAGGGCCTGCGCTGAGCATGGGGGACACAGCAGCCGTCAAAACAAAGAGCTCTGCCCCCATGGAACTTACATTCTACTAGGAGGAGTCAGACAATGAAGACACTATGTCATCAAACAGTGGGGAATTTTAGGAGGTGGAGAAAAATAAAGTAGGGTGGGGGGATGGGGGATACTTGACAAGAATCAGAGACTCATTCTTCCCTGGACTGCAATTCTCCTGCATAACCTTCCTATCAGCTCCCTTGCTTCTCCCCCCACACTCTCCCCCAATTCCTAAGCCCCCCATGAGTCAGGCCCCATTACTCAGTTCACAAGTAGTAGCATGAACTTTCCACCAGCCCCCAGACCCAGACATTGTGATGTTCCCCATCTGGTCCTTGTCAGACAAGCTATTAGCCTGGCCCTGAACTAAACCAAACTAAACTAAACTAAACCAAACTAAACTAAACCAAACCAAAACTAAACTAAACTAAACTAGACCTGGAACCTCAAATCTAACCACAGCTAAAGCAGAAGCCCAAGCAGCCTGCTTGTAGGACCTGGGTAAGTCACTCGGCTTCTCTGGGATGTCAGGTCTCCTTTTCTGTGAAATACAGAGGTGGGACTAGGTTATTTCTAAAGGCCTTTCTAGTACTAAAATTCCTCAAGTGTAATTATCCACCACAAATAATAATGCAAAAAATATTGAGAGAAGTGGATTATACCCAAACCCTGATGATGCTCCTAAGACCCTATAATGACATTAACCCTGAAATGGGGGCAGAAAATGGAATTGATATAGCCCCCAAAGCCATCGCTGACCTAAGAGATCTTGGGAAAATATTCCCTGTAGGACGTACAACACGACAACACTGAATTCCTGTCATCTGCCAAGCACTGTGCTAGATATTCATTTAATGGTCCCCAGGGTCCTACGAGAGCTGGCTTAGACCTTCACAGCACTTTATACGAGATGAAGGTCCAAGTAGATTCTGCCAGCTCCTGCCATTCCCGGCTCCACAGTGCCTCCTGCCTGTCCAGAAGAGGGCAGAGTTTCTGGGCCAGAGGTCATACACTGGAGGCCTGCATCTGGCCCACAGACATTTGACTTGACCCACACGTGCAGTTCACCTGTACCGTATTTTCAAAAACTATTAAATTGTAAACAGCTAATTTCACACTAAAAAAAAAAAAGACTTTTTTTTTTTGCAAAAATCTGAGACTTTAGCCCACACTTATATCTGGCACTGGCTGGATATGGGCCAAAATAGCCCCATGAGACAAGGCATGTGCATTTGCCACAGACTCCACCACTCTCTATTGCCTCTGGGTCAGCCCCCTTCACTCATTGAAAATACTTACCTGGACTAGTTCCAGACTCCTCTCCTCTGTTCCAGACTTCTGTCATGCCAGGATCCAATGAGTAATGGGACTCTGAAAGGTTCTTGGCCAAGTGAGCTGTAGTGAATGTACATTAGATTTATGTAGAAGTCAGAAATGAAAGTAATAATAGCTACCCTCCATGGAGTGCCCACCCCACCACAAGCCTGTGCAAAGTGCTCTCTCACTGGTCATTTCATCTTGTCCTCATGGCAACCCTTAGTAAACTTCGTTTCCAAAAAAAGGACATAGAAATTTAAGAGAGGTTAAGTGACTCGTCCAAGGTCACACTTTTGATATTTCGAGCATAGACCAACCCTACTCTGCCTTAAGCCAGACTTCCCCTCATCCCCACACCTTGCATTTGTCTAGTCCTTTTGACTTTTCCAAGATGTGACCTCTGGCTCCATTATCAAACTCAGGATGTTGTTCTAAACTAAATGATGTTTGAAGGGGTCAACCAGATATATTTACTCTCTTGTACTGATGGCGAGGGCAGAGGCAGGGCTAGAGGCAGACGGAGATCGCCTGGCAACAGTTGAGCCATGTCAAATTTGGGAGTGTTTGTGAGACCCATTAACAAGCAGGCCTGTGTCTTTTGCAAGACTTCAGACATTCCAGGCCACCAGGCTGATCAAACCAATTTAACGGGGCTAGAGGTGAGGGTGAGCCCAGATTTGCTCAATGTTAGGCTGTGTCAGCACCACTGCAGCAAGGAGAGAATTAAAGAAAACTGCAAAATGAAAACTGCACATGTTGCTGGTGTTAGATTATCCTGCTGTTTCCTGGTTTGTTTTTGTGACAGATGATCCTCTAGAACCGGCTCTCGGCCCCGATCACAATGGGAGAGTCGTCCTTTGATTCAGCCCATCCTTACTGAGGGTCGTTCTGTGCGGGGTATGTGCAGCAGACGACTCAGACGTGATGCCTGCCCTAGGAGAGACTCCCGTGCCACTGGGGACAGACAGACGTGGAAGCAAAGCGTTCTGGGCGCCCCTCTAAAACTCTGAATGAGGAATTGGGTCACTTGGCCATGAGTTTTGTGACCACTCCAGGGCTCACTTTTCCTCTCTCCACAAGGATGACAATGTAATACCTACCCCACAAGTTCATTGTGAGAATGACCTTACTGGGCACCAACAAATCTTAGCTCTTCTCTTCCCGATCAAAAGGGAAATTGGAGGGCGAATACTTCCTTTGTCCTCTCACCTCACCCCAATGAAGCTTGACACCTTGGTAGATGTCCCTGGGGCACTCAGAAAATCCTCAGGCCTTGGGATCTAAGGAAAGATGCTACGACCCAAGATCTCAGCATCTTGAAGAAGAGACTCTGAAGTCTGAAGAACAAAAGAGGAAGGTCCTAAAAATAGCTAAGGGGAAAAAAAGAGGTGAGGGGGTTCAGGGGCCTTTTGCAAAAAATATCCAGAAGGGCAGATGTCGATTTCAATTCTGTTACACATCTAGCTTTTAAGGGCGTGCCTCCTCAGCTATCAGGGTGGGAGTCACAAAGACGAATCACAGCCCTCCCCCTCTCCAAGCGGTTAGACTCTAGATTCGTGAGACCTCTGGGATCCGGCCCCTAGTCAGTCAACCTTGTGCCTTACTTACCATGCAGACGCCCAGTAAGGGTTTGATAAAGGTGTGACTAGACTCCTGGTACCTTCTCTGTGTTCTTCAAAGCCTACCCACTACTATATCCCTGCTCCATCATCACGCATGTCTCCCCAACCTGAAGCCACCCCGGGCCCTGCAAACCCCTCAGACTTCCTAGGATCACACTCTATACCAAGCACTTTGAGACCAAAGTTGATTCTGCCTGTACAGTACACGAATTTTCACTTGCCAGCACACAGTAGGAGCACAATGAAAATTAACGAATTAAAGCTCCTTGAGAGCAAGGACCGTGTATTTATCTACGTCCCAGGCCTATTTGGTATGTTAATACATTCTTGTAGCTGAGCTGTGCGGTTGCCACACACAGAGAACATGAAGCAGCCTGGGAGAAGGAGAAGACAATGTCAGTAAGTGGGCCTCGAGGCCAGAAGTGGCACTGGCCGTCCATCCCAGGGCGGACCCACGTGGTCACACACAATGGCTCAACAGCCAGAGTGCCTGTTAAAAAGACCAGCCCTCTGCCTCCTTCCGCAGCTCAGAACCCCAGGCTGTACCTGCCCGCAGTCTCAGCCGCTGCCCTGCCCAGTGAGTGCAGAGCAAACGTTCTGTTGGTGAACAATGCTGAAACCTGAACCTGCTATGGGCAAAAAGCCCCAAAGAGGGAAAATGGTTGTTTGCCAAGTGATGCTTTTCAAAGCACGCATTTGAAAAGTTTAGAAGAGATGGGTCACAACCCTTAGCCTTTCCCCTCTTAGGATCAGGACGATAGTAATTGAAGGATAGCTTTAGAATTTTTCCCAAATTCAGCGGCATTAATCTATTTAATTAATTAGACAGACTAAGTCAACATCTTTCTGGATTGCATATTTAAAGAAGAAATGTGAAACTGTTTAAATTTTCTGGAACTTGGCACTCATTATTTTCCAGTGAAGTGATAAGATGTATAGCTCCAAAACCAAATTCAAGCCGTTTAAGAAATTTCATGTCAAGCCCCTCAAGGCCAGGTTTGGTCTCACATAATTTTTCTGCTCAGGCTCAAGTCTAGGCGAGGAAGTGGCACAAGGACCACAAGAGGTCACAGACTTCTTAAGGCTGGATGGTCCTCCCACCCGGAAATTCTCTTCCGAAATGTAAGTAGCCGAGAACCTACCTACATTCTTAAATTCCAGTGAAAAAATATCTCATCCTGGTTGCGATGAATTTGATACTTTTGTGCTCTGTGCAATATGTGTGATATCTACTCCATATCAGGATTTCTAATCCTAAATGTCATATGCATCCTGGAAAGAGAGGAATGCTTTGCTAATCTTTTTGAATTTATTGCATTTTCTGTCTGGGAATACTCGATTCTAACGAATCCACTTCTGGCCTTAAAAATCGCTCGCCGTGCAGCCCTCGTGGCGCAGTGGTTGAGAGTCCGCCTGCCGAGGCAGGGGACACGGGTTCGTGCCCCGGTCCGGGAAGATCCCACATGCCGCGGAGCGGCTGGGCCCGTGAGCCATGGCCGCTGAGCCTGCGCGTCCGGAGCCTGTGCTCCGCAACGGGAGAGGCCACAGCAGTGAGAGGCCCGCGTAGCACCAAAAAAAAAAAAAAAAAAAAAAAAAAAAAAAAAATTCGCTCACTACATTGTTTGTCTATCTCGTAATGTTATCAATGGAGTCCGGTTATTTATTTGATGAAGAGCAAGGATTGTCCTCCGAGACCCCTTTCTCTGGTTCTTTAACAATTACAATAACTGAATCATTATGCAGGAAACTAAACTCCCATTCAAAATGAATTTTAGATTTTGTGCCTATGCTTTCTGCACACTGAATTGAAAGTTCATGAGTTTTATGACCCGATTGTGAGGGTGCAGACGAGTGCTAGGGAGGGGAGGGGGCATTCTCTTGGATTGTCATACAGAGAAATCACTGTATAAAATTTTAATTATCTATCTTGAAGTAATAATAAATGTTTGATGAGATAATAATGAGACACGCAGGGAAATGTTAATGAACGTGTGGAACATTAAGAGTTTAAATAAAGGAGGAAGCGGATCGCTCGGTAATCTGCTGTTACTATTCATGTGTTTGCGACAGTGTCCTGGAAGGACGCCTCGTGGTCTTCCTGAAGTCGGAATAATATTGTGTTTGTTTATGGTGGAAACAAAGATCTTTGCATATTTTTCCCCTGGCAAAACTGTTACCAAAATAACTCCTAGATTTCCCTGGGATCTGGAGCCCTGTCCTGAAGTTCCATTTCATGTTTTTCTCACTGGATCTCTGTGCTGGTTCCTACTTCCTTGTCGCTACCGTCCAGAGAGAACTTGCACAAGAATGAGGACGGTATCACAGTGTCGGAAGCCTCAGGTCGCTGACGTCATCAGCAATCGAGGTGCTGGGGAGGTTCCCAACTTAATTTCAGCAAAAAATCAGAAGGTGTTTTCTCTTTCGGTGGCGTTGTTTACTTGGAAAAACACCATATAATTAAAACCACTTTATGAGTTGTTGCAAGAAGAGAAGTGATGACTCACGCGGCAAGATTTGTGGTTGGCGGGGAGTAGGGGGAGAGTGGGGGGTGGGGATTCTACTCAAGTGAGAAATAGAAAGTTGTGGCCAGATGGGACATTTGCAAATAGTTTTAATTTTTCCCTTATGCTTAGCGGGGCCTTACCCCACCCAGGACTCCAGGAAGAGGCAGAACCAGAAATAAGTAGGATGTGCGAGAGCCTTTATCTGCTGCAGGACCAAACACCTCCTCGGCATCAATTCTGAAGCAAGATTTGAGCAACACAAATGCCCTCGAATGTGGTAGAAAGAGGATGGGGGGAGGGAAACATTCAGAACTGGCTCCACGCAGACTTTACATTTGACTCTTGCCGAAATACTTAAAGGACCAAAAGGACATTTTTTTTTTTTTTTTTTTTTTTTTTTTTTACAGTACGCGGGCCTCTCACTGTTGTGGCCTCTCCCGTGGCGGAGCACAGGCTCCGGACGCGCAGGCTCAGCAGCCATGGCTCACGGGCCCAGCCGCTCCGCGGCATGTGGGATCTTCCCGGACCGGGGCACGAACCCGTATCCCCTGCATCGGCAGGCGGACTCTCAACCACTGCGCCACCAGGGAAGCCCCAAAAGGACATTTTCATCCGATAACAGAGGGATGGCCAACACTCCAAGTCTTACAGCAGCAGAGGTAACTTTCGGTAGGTACTTACCATGTTCTAAGGCCTATATTAAGCACATCACAGGTATTAGCTCATCTGATCCTCAAAACCCCAAGACATAGGTACTCCTACACCCATTTTGCAGATTCCATAACTCAAGGGTGGAGAAATTAAGAATTTGCCTCTAATCACAATGCCAGTAAGTGAAAGAGCCAGGATCAAAATCTAGTCTCTCTTAAGTTGAAACCTGTGGGTTCTCTCTGTGTGAGGTGGCACTGCCCCTCCAAGCCCTTCCCCTGCACTATTGGGGTGACATATTCCATGCATCAGCATGGGGCACACCTCCAGCACCGACTGTGTTACCGGCCCTTCCAGACCCATATGTACTCGCTGCAGAGGTTGGGGACAGATGGCCATCTGAACCGTCAGAGGCCTCAGAGCGGAGTTTAGGGACCACCTTGGACAGACCCCTCACTTTGCAGACCAGGAAATGGGGAGGTCTCGTGTGGGTTGGGTGGGAGGGGGTAGGAGAGTGGAGATAGAAAAGATCTCCCACCTCACTGCCCACTTTTCAGGACCTAATTGTTCTGGTCAACTTCATAAAATCACCTCTCCCGGCACACAATGTGTCAGAAGGGCTCTGCCCTTTAGAGCATCCAAGTAGGAGCTTGATGGGAGGAAGGGGAGGAAGGAAGAGAATAAGAGGAACGAAGAAAGAAAAAGGGAAGAAAGTAAGAAAGAAAAAGCTGTGCCTGAATTCAAACAAACCATATTCCGTTGGGACTGAATTCCTTTTTGTTTGCATGTACCACCGACTCAGCATCTCAGAGGGCACACCAACGGCATTCTCACACAAAGCTAAGTCAGACTCAGAATCCACCATTACCACTTACTATATCCAGTATGTAATTTGTACTTAACGGAGAGATTTTTGGGGCCGTCTCCCCTCCCACTCCACCCTTCAGACTCCCAGCTCCACAGAGGGAGGTACGCCTCAACGCAACACGACCTTCGTTTTCAATCTTCTGATACCAGTGGCGGTTGGACGGCTGGAAAATTCCATCAGTCTCCTCCGAGGTCCTTGGGCCTGGACCCTGGTTCTCTGGCAAGAAAGCGGACACTCCTGGGTCCTGCTTCGCTGACATTCTGGAGCAAGGCCTAGAGCCCGGAGAGAAACGGGGAGCAGAGGACCCCAAGCCCTTCCTCCAGAGAGAGTTACCTCATCAAGGTTGGTGCCCTCCCTCCTCTCTGAAGTTAGAGACTAGCCTGGTGGACGCCGGCTCTGAAGGTGGCCACAGAGGCTGCTTTCCCTTCCGAGGCCCTCTCTGTACTGCCCACAGTGTATAGGCTGGTCCACGTAGCTGTTCACCAGGCCAGACAGGCAGGCTTTGCACACATGCCCCCCACCCAGGATCTGCAGAGCAAGCTGGGTGGTGAGGAGGACATAATTTAAACTGTTGCCTAGTGTTCTCCTAAGCCATGGCCTACTTTGGGGGGAGAAAAAGAACAACCAAGAAAAACCCTTCATCTTCAGGCAACAGCTGGAAGGCTTGCATGAATGGTGTGGCTTCAATGTGGAGGGTCACAGAGTACTGATCTAAGGGCTGCGAAGTCTTGTTCACCCAACTGTTGACACTCAGTAAACGAACGGGGGCAGGCGGGGCTGGTGTGGGCATCTGAGGAGGAAGGCGCCCACCCCACCCCCAGCCAGAGAAAGAATAGGAAGCGACTTCTATTCAGGCTTCCCAGGGGTCCCGGCCCCCCTCCGGCCCCTTCCAAAGCCCTGACCAGGCCCTATCCCTGCCTCCAAGTTACCTTGTATTATAACAGGATTAAAGTATATTTAGCTCCTCTATTAGCATACTTTAGCCCCATTTTGGCCTACTTAAGGCTTCCGGCTGGCTTTGATCACTTTTGCGTTCTACTGGCCAACAGGAGGGCCTGGCAGGCCAAAAACAAAAAGGTTGGGGGGAGGGGAAATCAGACTGTGAAATTATCCTAATGCTCTTCTCTTCTCTCCTTCTCTTGTTCCGAGTATTCTGTGGGCTTTCTTAAACGGCCCAGTTTACACCCAGAATGGGCAGGAAGAGAAGAGGGAGGTAGTAGGAACCAATAATAATTAGGTCTTAGTTGGAAGAGGAGAGAAAGGGTTTGAGCATCTCCTAAGAAAGGAGGGGGGGGAACCCTATAATTTCTACAGTGTCTGCCTTTTTATTGCTTGCATTTGCATATAAATTAAATCCATATTGTAGCTTTAAGGCAAGTCCGGGCTTAGAATTCCACACAGCTCGGGGTCCCATTGTCTTACAACCAGTTCTAGGCGGCAGGGAAATGAAAAGGGAGGGGACAGCAGAGGAAGGAGAAAGTCAGCTTTGTAACGGTTTTAATTGCCTGTTTGTTTTCTCCGCCAATTACGGGCAAATTAATATTTAAACTTTGGGAGGCTGTGAGGAAGTGCTTACAAAATAGGATTCAGCCTCCGAGGTGTGCGGCCGGCTGTTTTCAGCCATCCTATGGCTGAAATTTCGTGGTGGTGAAATAAAAAAATCATCATCGGAATGAAGGAACAGCGTGGACCTAGATCCTGTTTCAATTTCTTCTCTCATGGTGCCCAGGGTGCTGAGATGCCCCTGTGCTTCTGGAATGACCCAGGGTTGCCGGGAAGGATGCCGGCTGGGTGTCCCTCGCTTTCTTCAGGTTTCCTGTTGACCAGAGGTCTGGCCCAGTGACACTCAGCTGTGTGACAAGTGGCCTCAGGTTAAATTCTGATTCTGTGACGTGTCGCCAGGGAGCCTTCAGATGCTGGGTGAAGCCACTTTCAGAAACCCACGTGCCTTCCTAGCAAGCACCTCAGAACAGGAGTGATCTCGCAGGTCTGCGAGGAACATGGTGGGAAAGGGCCACCCTGCTCTCTTAAAACTATTCTGAAATACTGGGGAGGAGTGGGCTTCTCCCTTGATGTTCAGCCTGGTCCAGCCATGGAATGGAAGCACGTTCTAGGGAACCCCTGAATCAAAAAGTAATCATTTAGGGGCTTCCCTGGTGGCGCAGTGGTTGAGAGCCCGCCTGCTGATGCAGGGGACGCGGGTTCGTGCCCCGGTGCGGGAAGACCCCACATGCCAGGAAAAAAAAAAAAAGTAATCATTTACACAAGGTTCTAATAGGATGCCAAGGAGGCAAGAAGTCCCAGCTAGGCCCGTGTATCCTTTTTGTGGGATGTGTCATTTGGGTTTATTTCTTTAATTAATATAGGTACACTACACTGATCCCTCCTCCATCCCACTCCCCTCATCTCCCAAAACATTTCTTCTCCTTATTGCTGCTGTGGAGGTGTGTCATCTAATTTGGGAGGAGGGGTCAAGTGAGTTATTGTTGTTATTAAGTTCCTCTTATAAATCTCCGTTCTGACATTACTTCAATAAATGGTTCCATGGGGTGCTTGGCACCTATCTGGAATTATTTGCCTTTGCTAAACCCCCTCAAAGCCAGTTTCTCTAAGTTCTGTAACCGTTTACACTCTTGGAGTTGATCTGTCTAGAGGTTTTTTGCTCCCACCCGTTTCCTTTTTTTAATTTCCATAAAGTTTCTTTCCTGGAAAGAGAGCCAAAAATATTTCAGCTTCCCAAACACAGCCTCCCTTTTCCTTTGTACACAGAATCTCAGAAAAAATCCATAGTTTCCCCCCATGGACAGACACTGCTTCTCCCCTGCATTGAGGTCTTCTGAATCTCATTTTCCTTCTCTTCAAAGACTACTCCAAAGGTTCCGTGTTCCTCGCTGAACTGCACAGGATTTTTTATTTCTTTGAAACAAACCCTTCACGACTCCTCCCTGACCTGGTCCCACGTGGGCACTGACAGATGAGATGCAGTTTCCTGGGAAACAATGGTGAGTCTAACTGGGTACATTTTGCCCATTTGCCTGATCCGTATCTCTGGAAAACGTAAGCTGCCCACACGGGAGATGCCAATTCCAGCACGTCCCACTGTGTGTCCAAAAAAAGAAAAGTTCAACCTGGTAACCAAAATTTCTTAAGATCAGTCATTGACTGACTAGATGTTATCAAGTGGTTTCAAAATAATAAGAATGATAAGAATGGAAGCAAATATTCTTGATGGTTCACTCCAAGTCAGGCTAAATGTTAAGTGCTTTACGGCAGAACACGTATCTCATTTTTATCCTCACGACAACCCTAGATGAGCTACGTACTATTTTTTATCCCGATTTTACAGATTATATAACACAGAGAGGTCAAGTAACTTACCCTAAGTCCCACAGCCTACAACATGCACAGCCAGGATTCAGACCTAGGCCACCTGCCTAGAGCCCGTTAATTAACATAACCACCTGCCAACAAGGTCACTTCAGTGACACCAGGTAACGCGGGCATCTGGGAGGGGCTGAGACTCTGCACGCCACACCCCCATTCACATCGCCGAGTGACAGCCTGCAAGGTACATCCCCATTTCGCTGATCAGAAACTGAGGCTCAGGAAGGTTAAGGATCTTGCTCCTATCTGTTGTTAAAAGATCAACTGAGGCAGATTAAAATGTTTGAGTTTATTTGAGCAAACATTGATTGGAATCAGGCAACGCCAAGCCTGAAGTAATTAGGCACCCCCACCAGAGGAGCCAGGACAGACTTTATATAAAGAAAGCACAGAGGCAAAGAAAGGAAATTATTTGATTGGCTAAAGCTTAAAGCCTAGTTGGCTGTTTGTGATTGGTCATCCTTAGTGTTTTGATTTCATAGCTCTGAGGCATTTATAAGCTTAGATTTGGGCCGGCTTCCTTAGGTCACCACCAAGGCTCATCAGTCTAACGGCTTCCTTGCCTACATTTAGCACTATGTTCCTCATATGCATAGAGCCCACACTCAAACCCAAGGCAGCAGGGCTCCAAATGCCACCTTCTTCCCGCTGTACCACCTGCTCCCGGTAGAGACGACACCTGGGTGTAAACAGCCATGTTGGTAATACCCACCGACCCCCACAGCTAGCTGACTCCATCACCACCCTTGTAAGTACCTGAAGGTACGCATGCAGCACTGCTGGGGCAGGTCACACGGGTCATCACAGACTCTGCACAAAAGGCTACGTGACTGTCCCTGTCCTCACAGACCACACCCTCCGGGGTTGGGGGACAGAGGAAGTCAGACAGACACTGGGAAATGCGCCTGTGATTTGACCTAGCCATGTGTTTTCAAGATCACGGGCAATTCAAATGCTCTGTTTTGATTCCAGTGGACTTGAGGGTTCCTAGACCTTCTGAGCCAGCCCGGGTCCTCCCCACTCCCAGGCCTTCTCTGGCCCGCAGCTGAGCCAGTCCCAGACAGAGCCTCACTCCCAGGCCTGAGTCTCATCAAAGCCACTGTCACCCGGAGTGAGACTGTCACTAGGGGGTGAGATTGGCCTGGAGATCCTCCTCTCTGAATCTCAGATAGCTGAATTAAAAGACTTTAAAACCGGGAACATATGCACACGACACAAAATTCAAAAGGGACAAGAGAGCACACAGTGAAAAGTTCCCCTCCACCCAGATCCCTCAGCTATGCGGTCACCCAGTTCTCCTTCCCAGAGGCAACCACTGCCACTATTTTTATGCGTATATCCTTCCAAAGACTTTCTGTGCATGTGTAAGCAACTTCATATATATATGTCTATGTAGGTACATAAACACATATATATGTATATATATTTGTTGCTGTTTATAGAAATAGTAGCATTTGTTGTGCAATTATTCTTTTCACTTAACAATATATATGAAGGATTATTCTATATCCATATACAACGCTGTCTCATTCTTTTTAATGGTTATGTAATATTTTATTACATGGATATACCATAATTATACCATAATTTATCTAATAAGTCCTCTAAGTAGTTTCTTAATTACTTGACTCTTATTTGTTGTTCCCAGTGCTGTAGTGAAAATCTTTGTATATGATCACCTTGCAAGTGTGCTAACATATTTACAGGAAAAATTCCTGGACCTAAAAGGGAATGTGCATTTTTCTTTTTTTTTTTTGCGGTATGCGGCCTCTCACTGCCGTGGCCTCTCCCGTTGCGGAGCACAGGCTCCGGACGCGCAGGCTCAGCGGCCATGGCTCACGGGCTCAGCCGCTCTGCGGCATGTGGGATCTTCCCGGACCGGGGCATGAACCCGCGTCCCCTGCATCGGCAGGCGGACTCCCAACCACTGCGCCACCAGGGAAGCCCCATTTTTCATTTTGATAGTTGTTACCAAACTATTCTCTGCAGAGATTTTATCAGTTTATACTTCCAGCAACATTATATAAAAGTGCCTGTTTCCCCATAGCCTGGGGAGCACAAGGTGATAGGGAACTCTTTGCTCTTTTCCAGGCAGGTGAAAAGCATTATCTCATATTTTAACTGTGTATTTCTACTCTTATGAGTGAAGCTGAGCAACTCTGTAGATGCTTAAGAGCCGTTTGAACTTCCTCTTCCGTGAACGATGCACATCCTTTGTCATATTTTCTGTTGAGTTGGTGGTTCTCTTCTTATTAATTTATAATGGTTCTTTATGTATAAAGAAATTCACTCTTTCCCGGTATGATAAGTTGCAAGCATTTTCCCAGTTGTTAATTTAATTTTGTTTGCTTGTTTGTCTCTTTGTTTCACCTAAGGGGCCATTTTACAGCCTGGATTCTACTTTCACGGTCCCAAACTGTGAGTTACTTGATAAACACGATGGTGTTTAGAGATGCTGATACTGTTGATCTTTTCAGGAATCAGATGCATAAGAACACTGCTGAAATTCAAATTGCCAGCAGTTCAGCAGCTCTGGATCTCAGTATCTTGGCCTGTGGGATGGGGGGATGAGACTAGATGCTATGTAACCTCCAGTCAGCTCCTGCGTCCTGTCCTTCCCTAAATCATTCCTACAGCTCCCGGGTACCCCTGGGCCGAGGGTCTGGCTGCCCACTCTGCTACCGGGCATTGCTGTTGGATGCAGATGAGGGAGGCTTCCTTGGCACAAGGGCCTTGCCTCGTCTGAGCCATAGACTCTCGTCCCCCTCCATTGGGGTAAGCCTCTGCCATCACCTCCACTGGGCAAGTGTATGAATTCACACCCAACACTCTCTGGCCTGCAGAGCACAAAGTAGACAGGGATCTGGGTCACCAACTATAGCCTTTAACTTCAGCCTTCCCCGTCAAAGCCCCCAAAACATCCTCTTACATGTAGATGGTGACCGAGGCCCCCGACTCTGCCTTTGGAGTCGCTTTTTCGATCTACGCTCAGCACCTGCAGTCACGTGAGAAGATACCCACTGTTTGCTTTCAGTTACCTGGATAATATAAGCAATACAGACTTGGGGGCTTGGGGTCAGGTAATAGACTCCAAAGAACCTGGACAGTGGTAACTGTGCTGGCCTTTGGTACTGCCATCATGCTTTTCTGGACAAATGCTGATTTCCTTCAGTTGGTCTGTGTCCTCCCCTGGGAAATTTATATTTCTTCCTGGCGTCCATCCTACGTCTTCTCTGGCTACCACGGAGACAAAGAACTCCTTCCCCGGCTTTGAGAATGGCTCGTTTTAGAATTCCTCGCCAGCCTCTCAAACAAGGCCCTGCTCTGGAATATAAGAAGCCCCTTTTCTCCCTCCTGCCCTAACTCACTGCCTCAAATGACATTTTCTGAGATCAAAAACTCCTCTTTGAAACAAAACAGCAAAACCCCTCTTCTGGCCGCATGGCAAAAGCCTGTCACTTAAGCACATAATTTAAAGGGTATTGGGGTTTTTGTAAAAAGGAATATTCTCTACACCCCTTGAGCTGAGCTGGCCAGACATTTTTACCTTCAGAATCACTCCTTTGAATGAGAAATAAGTAAGACTGTTATCTCCAAATGCTCCACTAGGATTGACTATTTTAAATGCCCTGGGCCAGGGCTGGGTGCTGGGGCCAGAGAGGTGAGGGGGTTGGTTTGCCCCCTGGTGACCCAGTGCAGGCAGCCAGGAGAGCCCAACGCAGTTGTAGTGGATGGGGCTCACAGCCCTGCCTGGGAGACGAGCTCAGGGTAACAGGCTTGCTCTTGTTCACCTTGGGAGGCCCAAAGCATCTCTGAGCTCAATAAGATGAGCTGTGGGGCAGGGGAATTTCATGCTGTAACAGCTCTGTTGGTGCATCAAAGGGGAGCAGAGAGAAGAGGGACAGCTGGAAGGAAGGAGGTGCCCAGAACACCCCCCAGTTTTGCCAGAAGTAAAGCCTGGGTCCAGCCCTGATGCAGCATGCTGGCCAGAGCCAGGGCCGTGCTATAAACAGGCGCAGTGCTGCATACAGACAGTGGGGACAGACTCTGGGCCAAGGGCTCTGCAGGCGTTATTTTACTTAAAGTATCCCCACTAAGAGGGAGAAGAAACAGGCTTGGATGAGTAGAATGATTTGTCCAAGGTCACCCAGCTAGGAACTAGAAGAGATGAGACTAAAATGCAGGTCCGTTCCCCCAAAACTGACATGTTTAACCAATTGCACTTGCTGAGTGGGACAAGGGCCAGAGGGACGCAGAAACCTTTGTCCTTTCACTGTTACCCGAAATAGACCAGAGGCCACGGTGGGCCTGGACATGTGATCAAGCTTCTCTACAGAGCAGGGACCCGTCTGACGAGCAACAGATCACACGGTGTCAGGCTAGATGGAGTCTCAAAAAGCATCTCGTTTTGCAAGGGTTCAAACGTGCTCCAAGGAGCCCAAGGGGCCAGCACAGCAACCAGGCCGACCACAAGGCTGGCCGGGGTCTCCATTCTCAGCCAGGTCAGCATCCTCGTGGTCTTAATAAGCTTCTGAATAAGATACCATTTAAACAAAGGGATCCTCGGCCCCAAATGTTTACAGACCACTGAAGTCTGAAACCCTCAAAGTGTCTGGTGAGGGGGTGTCAGAAGGTTGAGTTGTCAGGGGCCTGGGCTGGGCTGAGTGCAGATCCCAGGTCTCTCTGAAGTCCAGCTCCATCCTCAGGCTGGGAGCACTTGTGAGAAAGTAGAGTATGCAGGGAAACCTGCTCCTGTTGGGTAGCGTGTGCCCCAGGATGCCAGCACAGGGTGGATCAGGGGGCCAGGGGATCTGAGGGCCCCCAGGCACTGAGGACCAGAAGAGAACACCTGTGCGTCAGGTCAAAAGGCCTGGGTTCAGCCAACAGCCTGCACACAACACGAGTGCGGTCAAGGGTCTTCACGTTACACACCAAGCCTGTTTATAATCCATGCTCTAGTCCACAAAGCGTGGCTTTCCGTGTACGTCCAAGTGAGCCTAGCTACCTTGCTGAGTTTCATTTTCTTCAGCTGCAAACTGGGGCTCATCAATCCTTCCCCACAGTATGTGTGCTCACTTTGGACCTGAAGGCCTATTATTTGATTTCCTTGTGCCTCCGTTTCCTTGTTAGCAAAAGGAAGTTAGTAATTCCGCCTCCCTCATATTCTTCCAGGGGTTAAATGACTGCACATAGCTAAAGCACCTGAAACTGTCTTGCACGTACTAAGTATTCCACATGTACGTATACATACATACTAATATCAGTGCTCGTTCTTGTTGTTGATCACGTTAAGTCACTGTGGCTGTGTCTTTGTGAGTTTGGGTAGCTCTTGTTCTCTGGCAGGGGAGGCCCTCATCTTCTGTGTCGTTTGGTGCCCCTGTGGCACCTGGAATGCTCTTCAGCCCACAGTGGATGCTCTGTGACTTCAACCCTTCTTTCATCTCTTCAGTGTTCTTTCACCGAACACCTCCTTATGTATCTCCAGTCCCCAAAGGGTCCAGCAGAAAACCGCTACTATTCTGAATCGGCCAAGTGAAAATAACGATTGTGGCCACACAGCTGAGGTGATTTGGGCCAAACTCGGAAGGGCTTTGCCTTTCACAGTGGGTTAAAATGACATCTTCTGGATTTCTACCCTGACTCTGCACCTGGGTCGACAGACAAGAGAGATGCAGGAGGCTGTCTTCCTTTGCTTTTCCCACAGTGGAGAGGAAACTCTGTCCAGAGCCTCCCAACACCTACGGCCATCCATTCCTTCTCTGGGCCTGCAGCACACCCACCTCGGGCAGGCCCAGATGTGCGGGGTCTCCCAGGGGGCAGGCCCCGGTCCTGGGCTCGGAATCTTGCCCATCTGCGCTGGCATTGTTCCTTCCAGCTTTTGTCTCCTGCCTTTCCTTCCCACAGCTTCATGCGACTTCCAGAATGGTCCTTTCCAAGGACGTGTTGTCATCACACACACACACACACACACACACACACCCCACCTCCATCAGGCTCATGTTCATAGAACCTCCACCCCCGGCAGGCCTCTGCCTGCCCCCCGCAGCCATGCCCTGGCAGCCTCCGAAGGCCCCTGGGCCCTGCCACGGTGCCTGCCCCAGCACACAGGCCCTTTATAAGTCCCTTCAAAGGGGCTTTACGGCTGAGTACTTGCGGAAAATTTGCCACTTCCGGAGTTTTCGCTCTCTCTCCTGTCTGCCACTGGGGCAGGTAGGCCAGCACCCTTTTCATAACAGCCCAGTTTGCTTTTCCATCCAGAGTTTTCCCCAGAGCCCTCCAAGGCAGCCCATCCTCCTGAAGGAGGGACAGGAAGGCCACTATCCCTGCGTCTGCCTCGGCCAAGCTAAGCAAACTGGGTATTCGGGAAGGTCAACGGGATAATCCCCCTGCCTCCAGGCAAGTTATTTCTGGATATCAGCTGTGCTTCCAGAAACTGAGATTCAAAATCCATTCCAGAATTTCAGAGCTGGGTGGTGAGCCTTGGCCCCGTCCAGTCTGAGTCCCTGTGTTTGACAGTGAGGGAAGCCCAGCCTTGGAAGTAGGCGTGACCGCCACCAACCGCAGCAGCATTCCCACTACCAGTTATTGGGCACCCGCTGTGTGCAGACACTGCTCATTCAATCCTCATAACAGCCCTGCCAGGAAGACTCCATCAGCCTTGCCTCTTTAAAGAGGAAGAAACTGAGGCACAGAGAGCCTAAGGAACTTGCCCCAGATCCCTTGGAAATATGGGATCCAAGATTCAAGCCCAGGCAGAATTCACCACTGCACTGTGTGCCTGGGAAAGCTTAGACCCAAGTCCTAGCTCTGCCACTCACTTGCTGTGTGACCTTGGGCAAATCACTCCATCTCTCTGAGTTGCTGACTAAGATGGAAGAAATAATACCTACTTTTGGATAGCTAGCAACGATGCAGGTATAGGCCTGCCCATAATGAGGGCTCAATAAATCAGCCCATTCATTCTTGCCTGATCCTTGTAAAATCTGAGAAAAGCCCACTCTCGGCCTGAGACGGTTTAATGTGGTTGCCTCCCTTGTTTGCGTTAATCCAACGTCAACTGGAACTGGTTTCCCAGCTAACACATCCAGCCTCATGATGGAAGCCCGTCCAAGTTCTTGTGTAAAGACAGGGGTCTGCAGTAGGACTTTCTCAGGGTCACAGGTAGATTTGCCTATGAGGTACACCTTTCACCTGAACTGTGCACTTTATGTGTAGACACCTTTCAGGAAACACATGACCATTCATGGAAAGCCTCTGCGCCTTTGCACATGCTGTTCCCTCTTCCCGCATCCTTCAAAACTCACTGTGGGCGGCATCTCCTCCAGGAGCTCTTTCCTGATTGCACCCATGCCCACCAACTCCTGGGGCCTCATGTCTCCCCCTCTAGGTTTCCTTAGCGCCCTGTCCCAGCAATTACCATCCTACTTCCTTTTAGCACTTAAACCACTCCATCTCAGGGGGCTGCTTCTCATCTTCCCACTCATTGGTCCTCACCTTTCCAAGTGCAACAAAATCCCCTGTGGAGCTTTTTAAACAGACACACACCAGGGCTGTATCCTTGGAGCTTCGAGGTAGGTAGGTCTGGCATAGGACCCATGGAATCTGGATTTGAAAAGCTGCAGGGGTGGTTCCGCTCTGCACCAGCAGTGGGCAGTCCTCAGGGCCAGTCTTGCCTCCTGGTCTCCATGGTAACCCCAGCATCCAACAGAGAACTGCGCCCAGTTGGTACCCAACAATTATTCACTGGATTAATGAGTTTTGCCTCTCTTTTCCTCTTATTCTCAGATTTTTACCAACCTCTATGCACAATTTTGAGAATACAGTGGAGAAGGAGTCAGGAGGTAGAGGGGAAGGAGAAGGTACTTCCAGGAAGAAAATGGGGAATTCAGTAATTCCTTGGCCTACTCGGGCCCCTAAAGGCCCTTTTGAATCTAATTGGTAACAACTATAACCTTAACACCCTTGCTTTAGTGGTTCTCGATGGTTCTCAAAAGGTTCCTCCTATGAAAGAACCGGGCAAGCGTGATTAACCCCATTTCACAGATGGCCTCAAAGAATTTCAGAGAAGGCAGAGGTCCAAGAGATTATTCTAGCAATAGATATCTCGTGTATTTGTAGATCAGGAATGAGGTCCATGGAGAGTAAGCAGCTTCTGATGGCCAGAATGAGAACTCAGGTCTCTGGGCACCCATGGTCCCTTGGCTGCCTTAGGGGGCTGACCCTGTGCAGCCAGGAGAAGGAGGCTAGTACGGGGAGGGGGTTCAGCTGCCAGCTTGACAGCTCCACATTCAAACAGACCCCCTGTCTCGCCCTTCCCTGACTTCACTCTCTTTCCTTATGGCTCCTGACGTTGAGGAAAGTTCTCAAAGTTCTCTGAGGTTCATGGACCCAAGGAGTCAACAGCCTGAAGCCAGGCCCCTGCAGCCCTCTGGTTATTTCAGGTCTTCTCCCCAGTTAGAGCCTCAGTGCAGTGCTGCGTGTGACACAGCAGGTGGCCTCTTCCCTGCAGAGGCTTCCAGGACAGCTCTCTACCCGAGGCCAGGCACCCCCCACACACTCCATCACAGCTTCCCGCCTCTGGTCCTTCTTCACACATCAGTGATTCTCAGGGCACTTTCCTGGGCCCTCTTCTCCTTTCCTTCCACACCCTCCCTGAGCCTATCTTGCTCCCACCCACGCAAGAGACCCCAAATCTGCGCTTCTGGCCCATTTGTCTCCCGGACTCCATGGACCACCATGGTCATGTCCAACAAAATGTCTAACACACATCCCCAAACTCAAGATGTTTGCGATGAATCTCACCATCAACCCTCACAAAAGACAAATCTGCCCTCCTTCCTTCACTCCTAGCCTCAGTCACCCAATCCCCAAACCTGGAAGGAGCCTCAGCCTCTGCTACCACCGCCCCCTTCTCCAGTCCCATGGATTTTTTTAATAAGCATCTCTTAACTTCTTCCCCAGCCAGCTCTCCTTCCCCTGCCCACCCACCAGACAGGGCCTCAGCTGCCAGCCTCCCTGCTCCCCACACCGCGGGTCAGGGCACTGCCAGGCCACATCACCCTGCTCTGCCCGGGCCCAGGCTCCCAGAGGGCAGGGAAAGGAAAAAGTCTTCTCGCACTGCACATCACAGTGTTAGACTAGGAAATAAGGTTTTGTGGTGCTTTTCAAACTCTTTTTCTTTTTGGCCACAAAATCATAGTTAAAAATAAAGTCACACTGCAATCCAGTACACATGCACACATATATTTTTAAATTGTAAAATTGCAGCACTCTTACTACGCAGTAGAGACAGACTCATGTTTCTATCCTATTTTCTTTGGAAAGTTGGTTGCAACCCAGTGAATCGATTTTGTGACCCACTAATGGGTCATGAGCAACAGTTTCAAAATCACCTGTCTGTTGGAATGGAATTTAATTATAGAATTTGCATTTTGAGCCTGGTGGATGATGGATTGTAACCAGACCTGGTCCTCAGAGGGAGGCTCCCATACGACCAAGGCTCTTCTGCTTGTGCGGCCCTTTGTGTTGGGAGTTTGGATGTGAGTCCCACAGAGGAGGCGAGTTCCCTAGGGCAGCCGACGAATGTGTGCAGACTTCTGTGGTCGCCAGGGTCTGCTGGATCAGGCCCTTGTGTATGTCGATACACGTCAGAGGTCTGTATATGGGGGCAAGAAGCAACTCAAGTTGATGTGACTGTAAGTGTCTGTACGTAAGCGTGAGTCAGTGGGTGTGCACCTGCTCTGAGAGAATCACAGTGGAATCACAAGCTGCACCTCTCAGTGTTCCTGTGGACTTGACCCTACTTATCTGCCCTTTCTCGGCAGCCCCCCACCCCTTGTGGCAGCAGCAAGGGAAGGGCCCTGAGAGAAGTCCCAGGAACCCAGCCAAACTCATGAAAGCCTCTGGTGAAGGGCTCCAACCCTGAGACCTGGTGGGTTCTCAGATGACACACGATTCATTGGGGCGGGTGAGGGAGCACACAAGGGAGAAAAAAAGAGAGGCATCCTCTGTCCCCCCCCCGCATGTCTCCCTTTCCTCCCCCGTGGTCACAAAAACATCACAGTTGTGATGTCTTGTCTTCTGAATCGTGGGCTCCGAGTATCTCATTGGCAACAGCATGGTGGGCTACTTCTGTCCGTTCAACACTTCCTGTTTCTTCCAGTAAGACACGGCACGTGTAACATTCCCAGGTACAACTGACCACAACAGGGTCTGCTGCTAGTATTTACCACTGCATCTAAATATTCTAAAACATGTAAATGTTTAAACCGTAAGTCAGATATGGGCACCCCAGCCCTGCTCAAAGCCCTCCAGTTACTCCCTGCACCAAGAATTATACCCTAGCAACCTGTGTCCCAGGCCAGAGGCCCTGCCTGCTCCGTCTCCTGGCGGCCCCCTCACTGCATCCAGCTCCACCGTCCCTCGTGGGTCCAACACACTGGCCCTTGGCTCCAAACCTCTTCCCCCAGAACTTCACATGCCTGATTCCACCTCATCTTGAAGAACTTGGCTCAAACATTAATTAGCCCTTCAACAGTGTTGGTGTCAGAGGATGGGCTTTGGGGAATGTTAGTTTCTTCCCCCTATAAAATCCAAAACAGCTCACTCCCAAAGACACCTCCAAATAAACTCCCAACTTAAGAAAAAAGTCATTTCAAAACAAATACTCTGACCCCACTTTCCAACCAAATATCCTCCAGACCCTTCCATATAAAATTCAGCTGCAACTGCTGACTTCCCAATTTAAATACCTATCATCCCTCTTTAGCACTTATCATCATGGGAAATTCTTATCTTTGTGTTTACCTGTGTATTGGGTGTCTCCCAGGCTAGACCATAAGCCCCGAGATGGCAGGAGTCTCGCATGTCTCCTTCAGGCCTGTATTCTGGAACGTAGTGGGGGGTCCATAAACAACTGTTGAATGAATGAGCTGACCGCATAGCCATGGGCTGCTTATGTAGAGACGGCTGTGCTCACCATCACCCTCTCCAGGTTGCTTGAGACCATCTGAAAGGAGGAGGAAGGAGACAGTGGTAAGGGACTAAGGTTTATTGATTGCCAGACCCTTTGCAAACATGACCTCATTTAATCCTCATAATAGTTTCAAGAAATAAATACCAGTGATGCCTGCAGCACCGCCCTAACCTCATGGTGTCTGCTGGCTCCCACCTGCACATATAACCCAGCGGCACACTGTCAGGTGGCTTCTCACCTGCCCTGTCCCCTCCCCAGGCAGCCCAAACCCCTCTGCGTTCTGCTCCCACAATCCCCAGGCCCCGACCTCAGTGACAACATCAGCTCTAATGAGGCCCCCCAAAAAGAAGCAACTAGAAATGCAGCCCTGGTGGGAGGCTGCTATCTATCAGGACACCCCCAGCCCGGGGGGATGTAGGCAACCATTTACAACTTTGTGGTCACAAAGGCAACAGAAAAACGTGCTCTAATATCAAAGTCTAAAGAAATAAAAAGACTTAAGGTTGTCTCTACCTGGTGTTTACATCTGTGTCAACATGATACGAACAAAGAAATGGACAGGAGCTGGAAGGGGTGGAAGTGAAACATGATGACTCGATGGGAGAGTGGCAAAACTACGTAATGAGTGATTCTTCAAATTAATTGTATTATTGTTTACATACTGGTTTTGAAAAGCAAATACTAGGTAGGACAGAGAGAGAAGGAGAGAAGTAGGGAGTGAGGAGGGAGGAAGCCAAGTCCTTTGCCAGTTTTTCCTGGAATATGACTGCCGTCTACAGAGCGGGGGGCCACAGCAGCCCCTGCCACCAGTGGGCAGAGAGCAGTCTCTGGTAGCCAAAGAGAGAGGCAGAGCCAAAGGTGTGGGAAAAAGCCAGGTGTCCCACACCTGTCTCCTGTCCCCAGAGCAGCAACCACAGCGGCGTCACTTCCAGCCTGACCCTCCCCAGGGCCTCAGCCTTCCTCCATCACCCCGAACCAGCACCCCATCTCTCCCCTCCTCTCCTTTACACATGTCCCCTCCAGCTCAGTCCACACCCTATCCCTCCATCCCCTGCACCCCTTTCTCCTTCAAGAGCCTTCTTAGAACTCTTCCCCCTGGAAGCACTTCTGGATGACCTTTCACTCTATGAGTCTTGCTAATGTTTGCCTTTATACTGTAAGATATTTCATCGTAGAGCAGCAAATCTTTAATATTTGGAAAGACCATAGTCTTTAAATTCCAGCTCTGCCACCCTCTAGCTGTGTAACCTTGGGCAAGTTACTTAACCACTCTGAGCATCAGTGTCTGAAATAAAATAGAAATACTGATACATCCTAAAGGGCTGTTATAAGGAGTCAATGAGATGAGATATATGTAAATAGCCCAGGAGAGTACTGGGCAAATAGGAAGCAATCAGTAAATGGTAGTTCTTACTATCACATGTGGCGTGAAATTCTAAGAAAACAATCCTGTAGTTGTATTCTTAATTGCATTACCTCTATAAACACTACATGTGAAATCACTGAGGAAGAACACTGTCCCTCCTAAGTCTTCTGTCTCTCCCTGACCCACCCCTGTTCCCGTCAGAGCATGCAATCCACAGTCAGGGAACAGGCAAGCCATCGGACCCCTAAGCCTTTTCATGCACACTCCCAAGACTCTGCCCACTAGGGCAGGGTGGCTGGTCCAGCTCGGGGCCAAGAAGGAGCTGGGAGAGGGGTGGGCTCGAGGTGGAAAAGGAGCTGGAGACTCTGCTCCCTAAGATTCAATGCCTGGGAGTCGCCAGGAACCGTCACAGCCCCCTGCACTAGAAGCTGCAGCCGGTGGAACCTAAGAACATTTCCTGGAGGGGCTTGGAAACCAGCCTCACAGTGGCTCCCAACCATCTCCCCATGAAGAATGCAACGTTCCTGTTATGCCCACATTTTGAAAGCTTTTGCCAACCACATAAGCTGTAATAAAATGAACAATAATAACCACCATTTACTAAGGGACAGCAATACGCCAGGTGCCTTACAAATGTTATTAATTTTTAAATATGTGTTAAATAAGAAGACATTTATTTTCCCATTTTTATTAATCCAAGGTGCATGTACTCAACAACTGCCGCCAGAGCTCCTGGTCAGCACGAAACAGCATCTGTGAGCATTATAAGCTGCTAGACCCTCACCCCCAGGCAAGGAAACACCAGGTTTGGCTGGCCAGGGCAGCCTCAGCAAGTGGAGTACTGGCGTACTTGCAGCAATTGCCTGAAACGTGGGACTTGCTCTAGGTGCCTCCCCCTCTAATATTCCTGTCAAGGACCTCAAGTAGCAGACAGGGGACGGCTGAGCTAACCCAATCCCCTCATCTTGCAAATGATAGGCCCACACCAGGAAGTAACAAGAGTCCCACCCCAGGTTATACTCCTGGCAGCCGAGGAGGCTTCCTGATCCCAGTGGAAAAAGGAGCCTGGACCCCCTGGGGCAGTGCTCAGACCTCCCAGAGGAGTTGCCCTCCCCCCGCCATTCCCCCCCCCCCCCCCCCGCACTCTGCACCTGTCCCACCCGCCCCCTTTGACTCTGGGCTCTGGGCACACAGAGAACTCTCCCTCCATAAAAAGAACCCGCGTCCAGCAGGGCCCCATCAAGCACTGGCTTGGTTAGAGTGCCCACAAATATGATTCAAAGCAAAACAGCGCTGACCTGAAGTCTAGGGAGAAGGAGACCTGAGACAGCTTTGATGCTTCCCCTAATGACTGTGTTGATAACTGTCATTCAGGTGTCAGGTATCAAATTCTCTGCCCACAAATTGTTTTGGAAGCCCTGGCTTTACTGATGCCACGTGCTCAGGGCTATCAGGGTATATTGTGCTGCTTGCTACCCAGTCCTCTTCCAATGTTCTTGTTTCTAGAAGAAAGGGCGGGGCATCCTAGGGCTCTTTAATATATATATATATGATATAAATATTATATATATAAAATAACTGACTGGAAACAGGAAACATGCTTGCTACAGATTAGGTCTCCTGTCAACAGAAATACATTCTCAGAACACGCCTCATGGCCAATGAATTTTTATACATCACTGTTGTCTACAGATCTACATTATGGGAGAAAAGACTTCAAGATGCATGTAGAGAGTTCTGTAAAAGACACCCCATTGCTAGGTTCTCTCATTCCAGACATGCTATCATGCCTTAAACTAAGCCATTTGACCGGCGTCTGAGAGGCCCGCTCTACCATGTTTGAAATGCGAACAAATCTTCACTTGCAATGTTCACTAGTTCCCCAGCGCCCACTGGAGCAAGGCTCAGGCAGCTCGGTGGGTTGGGATGGGGTGAGGTGGGGTAGGGAAGGTCTGCTGTCCATGCTTCAAGGTCGGAATTTTCACCCACCCAGAATTTCCACAGCCAGATATATCTTGTCCCCTTCCAAAGAGACACACCAGAAACTTATATTTTATTCTAACTACACTGCCATGCTTAAAAGTCCTAAGAACCCTTCTTCTAGAAGTGCATCAAAGCCTGTGGCACAGTCTTTTGAAAATCCTCAGTGCTGGAGAATTTTCCTCCTTCAGGGAGGATCTGAGTTTGGGCAAGAGTTGAAAGTCGTTCTGAGCCAAGTCTGATGAATAAGGCAAGTGAGTTTTGAGCAACAGTGAGGTTCGGATATAAAATAACAAGACTCCATTTATGTGTCTGTGATGGGGTGTGTGTGTGAATATAAGATTTGTAAACTAACTTCGGAAAGGGAAGCTCTTAAGAGATTTGAGCAATTGCAGTATTCCTGGAACAAGGGCATATACTTTAAAAGTCATTGCTTCAAAGAGGTCAACGGGTATTGGCAGATAGAAAGAGGAGAGTCCCAACCCAGGTCTGAGGTCATTACCTTGGAGCCCCACTCGGTGAAAGGTGAAAGTAGCGAGGTTCTATTGAGGGCTGGAGCAGAATCCCCTCCGTGGCCAGGCACTGGGCTGCGCACACGTTAAGGAAGTCACCTCGGTGGGAAGGCTGGGAGGGCGCTGGGCGGCCCCTGTGGCTGGCCAGCTCTGTTCTGAATGACACAGCTAATTAAGGTAAGTACTATCGCAGCTCTGGGCTGGAGCTGCCCAAACGGGGCTAGCCTTCCTTGTGTCACAGCTTCCAGATGAATCCATATTTCAGGGGTTAACAGCTCATCTGTAAATAAAATAAAATGTCCTCTGGGCTGCAGCCAGGTAGCCTATTCCTGCCTCTGGCCTGCATGTGATTAGCACGTTGGGGTAAAGGCAGGGAGGGAGGGAGGGGGCAGCGGGAGGAGGGAATCAGTGGGATATTTTTTTAAACCTCTGACAAGGGATTTTGGTGACTGATTTCCAAGAGGGGTTCCCCCTTGGAACACTACCTCCCTAGCCCTCAACTTTTGAAATTAAGCCCATTTTGAGAAAAGAACCTAACATAGTAAATTAGCTACTTAACTGCTCAAGGCCTCTGAACAGACTTAGTAAGGCTGGGGCACGGGACACGCCTTGAAGGTGCACAGATCTTCCTTGGACTTGGAGGGGAAGGGGGTGAAAGGAGGCTGGGTTTCAGGTTGTGCCCCAGTTTTTGTCAGAATCTCAAAGGTGACACCAAGAGAGACTCAGCAAGATAACACGAACTATATCTGTAGAAACAAACAGGCTAGGAGGTTTAGGAGGCAGTACAAGCACGAGGCACCTCCATGAAAACAATCCATGAAAATCTGGTCCTTCAACTAAACCTAGCTTAAAAAAAAAAAAAAGAGAAAGAAAAGAAAAACACTATTTGAATACACTTAACTGTTATTTTATTTTCAAAACTGAGTTTGTGTGTGAAGCCCCTGCCTCTTCTGCAAGGTAGACAGGAGCCCTGATAAAGTTACACAAACTACATTATATCTAACCTCAGAAGGAAGCTTTCTGCCTCTTGAGAATGTACGCAGGAAGAGGTACCCTCCCCGCTATTGTAAACATAAAATTAAGGCAACAATCTTCACAAATTTTTCTGTAAATCGAAAACTCTTGGAAGGTAAAAAGTTGATTAAAAAATAGCAAAGCGACATCATTTAGGTGTAACACGCGCCTATGTAGCAAAGGGTCATCAGTCATACTGGGTTAGGTTTTGTTTAATTTTCCAAAATGCCCTAAGTGTGTGCCCAGGTGATATTTTTATGTCTTTTTATATGTCTATCTATTTAGTCTCTTAAATAAGCTTGGAATGATGATGCACATGGGTTCCATTAAGGGCTTAAAAAGTTTTCTCACATCCAGCCACGCAAGAAATTCCTCCCGGTATATCTAACTTGTCTGTGCGTCTGCTCTCTTGTTAACTTTCCAGCAACCTTTCCTTTCTTCACCCCAATTTCAGCATGTGGTGAAGGCATTAGTGAGGGTAGCAGCACATTATTTCCCGGTTCCAGTTAGATGAGGAGAAACAGTTGACTGTACTTTTAAAAGCAAAGTCAGCTTTGGAAATCATGGGGGTTTTTGTCTTTTTTTTTTTTTTTTTTTTTTTTTTTAACAAACAGCCCAGCTGTAAGAAGCCCATCATTTCTCAGCCTGCTGGAGAACTCCTAAAGCCAAACTCTAGCAGTTGTCTTCCCACACACACATACACATACATACAACTCAGCTTCCATATTTCTAATACCATCCTTCAAAATACTTTTAACAAATTATTCCTACATTGGAGTTCCACAGAATACGTTACACTACAGAGAAAGGGTTACAGAGTAAGGGTTTTTCTACAATCCAGATCTGCACAGGAGTTTTCGGTTTCCCTGAAAAGGTTTCTAAGATGTGCACAGAAAATGAACTTCTGATAATTGTCTCCACAGTATTAACGTGTATCTTCTGTTGGGAGAAAATCTGTAACCTCATCAAGGAATAGAATTCAAATAAATTTTCATTGTCCCACTGCACAAAGCTAAGCTTAGGCGAATCCTAATTTGTTATTCATTCTTCTTGTTTAATTCATAATTTGATGCTAAGCGTAGTGACACAGCAGTGTCCCACAAATTCAACTGCATCTGTCCTCAGATACATTTCCTGCAGCTACAAGGGCTTATGTTTTGCACTAAACATGTTTTTAAGCTCACCGAAGTGCAACATAAATGAAGGATGAATTATTTCTTCTTTGTGTAGCAAGGCAACATTAATCTCTCTCCAAATTCTGGGTCCCGTTTTCAGTTTTTTACCCTTTTGTCCCCCATTCTGGCTAACTGTGCTTCTCAGTATTTCCTGAACCCTTATTTACAGCAAAAATTCCTCCTGACAAATGCTTTTGTTTGCCCCAACTGGGTAAATGCCATAGAAGCGAAATGGTTTTCAAAAAATATTCCACAAACTGATTTTTAATTTACTGCATCATCAGCTACTTTTATGATAATATTTAATCTACTGAAACAAAACCAGCTTTAGGGGAAAGAAAGCAAACAACGAAGAGACAGTTTATTTGTAGCAGCTTCATTCTCACGTAAGGTGGCTACTGAAAAGGCAAACGGTCTCACCTAGGGACAGTAGTTTCTCTCTTCTTTCTTTCTTTCTCTCTTTCTTCCTTCTTTCCATTAGTTGTTTTCTCTCCTTTTTTTCTCAGTAGCTGAGCTAATCACATTCAAGTTCATATTTCACTAAGTACAGTTACAAGTCTCCATAAGCAGAAGGCTTTCAGAAAGAAACTATCCCCCCAACCCACAAAAAAAAAATTTATAGTGTGGTGATAAGCGTAGTCAACCGTGGCCCAGATGTGCAAAACCCCCAAACGCAAAGAAGTTTAGTGACTTCATGAGGTCAGCTTGGGAAGATTTGGCTCAGATGTCCCAAGTGCCAGGCCACGATAGTAATAGTGTCATTATTTAGAAGTCAGGAAAGGAGGGAAGGGAGACAATAAAATGCCTCAAAATTCAGAGGGTTCCTTCAACTCAGGCGCTCCAGACTCTTTGCTCCAGAGTTCATTGTTTTAGAGAAAAGTCAGATGGGAGGGATGGCAAAGCAAACTAAGCATTCTTCGGGCTTTTATTGGTCTCTAAATTCTATGTCTGTTAAGACAGATTTCTTAAGAGCTAAGCGTTCTAGTGAGAGACAGTTAAGCCTAGCACTGTGCAGATAAAAACATGCCTGAAAAACCATGCCCTGAAGATGCAAACTGTAATGGAAACTGAGCCAGGCCGGTGGGCGCCTCCCCCCATACTTAAGGAGCTGCTTCCAATCAGAAGGTGAACCCCCTCCACATGCCTCCGCATTTTTAAGCACTGGCCTATGTATATATATCAGGCAGCTCAAAGCCATTAGAACGGGCCTTTCCTGAGTGGGAAAGACATGACTGAAGTTTCGCCTGTGTCCCTTTGGTAGAAAATGGTCCTTCCCCAGGAGCTCTGTGCTGGTGGCTCCTTGTTCAGCAAAGTAGAAAATGTCACTTGCGCATGAGCTGTGACAACAGCAAGTACATGCCCGCACGTACACTTTCCTCTGCTGAGCAGCTGCTGAGCTGCAAACTGCAAAGCAAGATCAAGAGGACTAAAGAGGCCAACAACTCCAAACCCACAGCAGCTCCGGCCACGGAACACTGCGAGAGAAAGTTCAGGTTATGTCAGGAGGTCTCCCCTCAGAATGAAAGGGAAGTTTCCTCTAAGCTCTGTAATTAGCTTGTTTGAGAGCTCTCTGATTCACCTCCCAACCCTAATGCTTGAGATCATGAATTTTGCATTATTCTATGCACAATAATGCACATGAAATTAAATAAACAATTTAATTAATTTAATTAAAATTAAATATTAAACATATTGTGTAGAAGGAACCTGTGCCTTTGATTTAATTGGGCGGGAGTACCCCAAGCAGTTTGGGTAACAGCAGAAAATAATTAAAAACAACAAGTACGTTAGCCTCTGGGTACAAGAAATAGTTGGGAGCCTCCTCTTGAGAAAGGTTTATTTAATTAAAATTAAACTAATCTTTGGAAAACATTTGATAAGCATTTCATAAAACAAATCATAATCCAAAAAATGAGGCTCAGCCTGCTTCTTCACAATACAGGAAAATCGTGTTAAATAATTTATCTCTGGCAGTAGCTACTTCCTCCTTTACACATGCACAACACACACGCACATGGAGTAATTCAGGAGACAACATGTTCGCTAGTTTCGAATTCTAGGCAATATTCGATTCACTTAGAATCTAGATAAACATTAGCAAAGTGCATTAAGCGGACTATGTCTGTAGTGAGAATTTAGGAGACCTAGTGCTTGATCTTGAACTGGGTATTGATTTTCACAGCCAACAAGCCTCCATCCAAAAACACCCTCGTGACTTCACTTAAAAGGCAAATGCAACTGTTTTGGCAAATCGCTATCTTGGTCAGCGCTAATATAGCTCCAGATACACGAAGACCGGGGTCCCACAGTTATCCTCAGATGCATTTAACTCACAGGGCATCATGGTGAGTGCTTCCAACCAGGAGAGGAAGACAGTTTAGGTTCCCACTTCCGCCCCACCTACCCACCCCCAGTTGCTGTGGCTGGATCTGTTATTCAGTTGCAGAGCGTTAGATAAGATTAGACACAGACCACAAAAGAAAAAGAGCCACCAGGCCCACGCACACACGACCTCAGGAACTATTCCTAGGGCCTGACCTGCCAGAACCCCAGACGTCCATCGTCTTTACTAAACTAGGGCCCAGTTTGACACCTACAAACCCGAGCAGGAATATTACCAAAATCAGCTTGTGGTCCAATTCCAAAGTTACTGAATGCATGCATCTCAGCGGGCAAGTACCTAGAGGCATAAGTCGAAGCCTAAAGAGTCTAAATACCAATTATCCACCTCCTAACACATCACATACCCCTAAAGGAAGATCAAAGTTAGACCATCCACCGGCTCGAATAATTCCCTTCACTTCTATTTCATTATATAGAACGACATAGTTTACCAGAGGAGTTAAAATATTTTCGTATATTCTAATGATTCATAAAGGGTAAAGCAACTATATCCACCTCAGATAACTGCTGGGAACGTATAACAAAGCATTTTTGTTTTGTCTTCACAGCAAAAGATTTCAATATATGCCTTGACGACAAATCATATTCTCCAGTGGTCACATGTAACCTAAAAATCATTGTGTGGGCTGTATATACCCACAGGTGTCACGCACATAGAAAAATATGAACCAAACCTAGTCCTGCCTATACCAAGGTTATTTTGTAGTGTCTTTGCTCTGTAAGGAAAGCTATAACGATATACAACATGCTATTTTATAAGCAGTAATTCATAATGGCAACTAATAATTATTCCTGCAACATCACGCATTCTTCAAAAAATTCAGCTAAGCTTTTAACCATTTTTTTCTGTTTGGTTCAACTTTTCTTTGATCAGAAGAACAAAGTACCTTTGGAGACTTACAGTTGGGCCGAGAGACACGGCGATCCAAAGGGTGGCTTGCCTATTATCAGACTTAAATTAAAATAAAAAAATCTGGAGACTGGGCAGAGCTAAGGATTGCAAGCAAAATATCCCACAGCCACCTCCAGTTCAATGAACTCTTTCACGTAATTATTGGAAAAGGATGTTTAACCCTCTAGAAAGCACACAGCGAAGAGCCTGGGGCAGCCCTGGCCTCCTCCAGCCAGGACCACGGCTGCAGAGGGTTTCTCCTCTGCCATCCAGGGCTTGTCGGTGGTGCCCTTCATTTGCATGTCAATCCTTTTACATGATTAATATGTATTTATTGACCAGGAGGCCTTCCCAACCTAGGACAAAGGGAGACAGGCAGTCAGTCCCCTTTTACAGGGCAGCCATAACTTTCCTGGCAGGACTGACAATTGTGCACAGAAATAATTCTCTCCCAGATAGAAAGTTCCCACCATTGAGACCCAAGAAGTGATGGAAAGAAAACAGTCTAAACTGAGCACTGTAAGCTCAAGGGCACCCTCCACCCCTTTCCCCTAAAGTTGTTAGTCTCCATTTCCTTCCACCTCAACTGGAGGGTATGGACAGGAACTCTGAGGACCAGAAAAAAATGACCCAGAACCTGAAGTCTGCACATCTCGTTGGGCCCATGAAGGCCTCTGAAACTGAAGCTTGCCCACAGGCGAGGCCTAACCAGAACCCTGAGTTACCTGAGGGAGGAGACCTGCCTTCTTCCGAACGAACGTGAATCTAGAAACAGAACGAAGCTGTACCCGACACAGCCCACGATCCAACGCCTCATCAATCTTTTATCCATTCAAAGAAACATCACATTTCCCAGACTGACATGTGGAGTTTTATTTATTAAACAGCAAACTCCATTTTTATAAAAAAGATCAGCCTTATATCTACCATGGAAGATTCCCAGAAATTCTCTCCTCTTACATCCCTTCACTCGTCCCAAAGAGGAAAATAAATAAATAACAGCCTAGGTGGTCAAACAGTGGCATAAACTTCCATTTTCACTCGGCAATTGCCTCTCTGAATGTCAGAGCTGAGACTCCAAGATAAGTTTAGAAAAACTGCACAGGATTATGATGACTTGTTTGTCCTGATGCCAAGGATATCGAGTCAGAACATCCAAGAGGGTTTCTTCATCTTTAGCCTGGGTGGTTCTGGGACTTAGTTTGATCGTTGGTGTCCCACCTCTGTGCATCTCCGCCCCGCAGAGAGGCTGACAGCTCACCGTCTAGGGTTTCCAAGGAAAAGTACACAGATCCATCTCTTTTATAAAGTCCTTAACTGTAGAAATTAAGAAAAAAGGGACTTTCCCTTAGGTTGAAGCGGTTCATGTGCAGCCTCTACGGAAGCACCTTAACCTCTTGAACGAAATGTGTACACATTCATGAGGGGCCTAAAAGGACCAACCAAAAAGAAACGAGTCATCTTTCCACTCAAAGGCCGGCTCTGAATTCCTCCCCTGAGAGTCAGCATCCTGGGATTTTATGAAAGGTATTCATTAGAGGTAAATTCACTTGATTTTAAAAGGGAGTTCTGGGGTATCAGTCCCCCCAGTCTGTCCCTTACCTACACCCTATCAAACTCTAGGAAGCTGGGGACATATGGTACACTTTGCAGGAGGATTGGCCACAGGCCTGCTCTAGACCTGCTGTAGTCTGGTCTAGATAAGATGAGGAAGCAGTTTAAACAACCACATTGCTGTTTGACTTCAACCAACTCTTATTTCATTCACTGTGTCATTTTTACTTAAACTGGTTTACATGTATAGACTGTTCCTAAAAGAATCCCAGGAAGAGTCCTAGAATTCCAAGAATGTAAACTTCAAGGGCTAGGCCTGCAATGGTGAACTTACCGCAAGCAATTTAACATAAAATGGCCCCAGTCGGATGTTTCAAATTTCTGCCCAAGTTTTGCCCATACAGAAATGCGATGCTTATGTTGAAGAAGGTATTTTTCTTAATAATAACTCTGAAGAATATTGCTCCCAAACAGACCTGGAATCGTTTCAACGATGCCCCTCTCGCTTCATACGTTTTATATGATGTCCAGAATGCCAGGAGTCACCCTGGCTCCCAGCTCTAAATGCCCTGTTCCAAATTCAAGTCTACACTTCTGAAAACTGCTTGAGACTGCTCCGTACAGCCATATTTCTCAGGAAAATCCATCAACAATTCAGGCACAGGCTTCCCTAGTGGCGCAGTGGTTGAGAGTCCGCCTGCCGATGCAGGGGACACGGGTTCGTGCCCCGGTCCGGGAAGATCCCACGTGCCGCGGAGCGGCTGGGCCCGTGAGCCGTGGCCGCTGAGCCTGCGCGTCCGGAGCCTGTGCTCCGCAACGGGAGAGGCCACGGCAGTGAGAGGCCCGCGTACCGCAAAAAAAAAAAAAAAAAAAAAAAAATCAGGCACGTGTGTAGATAGCCCCTGAGAACAAATACAAGGATGAGGAGGGAAAGTATCAAGGAAAATAGAATATAATATCTAAATTCTGTAAATCTGTGGTTTACTCTACCAACCCGAACAGATCTATGTGGTAAAAGTAGGGAAATAATTTTTTTTTTTCCTGAAGCTACTGACATAATAAACTAAGGTAAGTGCATCTAAACCTGCCTTTGTTTTCTATTTCACAGATCATAAATTCAGCTAAGTTAACCAACCAAAAACAGTCCCACAGGTATTGCCTCTGACATTATTAAAATTAAGAGATGGGCTCCGATTGTGTTTACAATATTCCAAACAGCCAGCCTTCAGGAATTCATTTGGCTAATCTGGGAATCTGGGCTGTACCACACGTACATGGAAACCTGGAACACTGGGAGTGCAGCCCACTGGTGCCCACCTTAGGGCATCACAGGCACTTGACTCAAGTCAGGTTGAGCGACTGAATGACTGGTCAGGACACAACAGAGGTTTTCCCTCCGATGTTTGTCATCATTAGAATCCAACCTCTGCTCGTGAAGGAATATTTTTAAGTTTTCAATTCACTGACCATGACTACAGGCATTTGGTAGGGGGAGGGGGTAGAAACGACAAGCAAAAACAACCCTCTAGATTTGAAAGAAAGCTTGAAGACTCCGGAACATTTCTACTCTCTCTTTGGTCCCCTCTTCCTCTAATTTTGCAGGCCATCAATCCAGAAGGGGCACTAGAGCATTTTGGTGTTTGCTTTCTCATTAAAATGACTGAGTAATTAATGAAAGTGGGCAACTGTTCATGCAAGAAGCAAGCCTTCTTTTCTCCTTCCCTGACCTGGTGCGGTGTTATCACATCTACTTCCTGTCACACCCCGTCCCCACCCAGCTAGCCCTGCCTTCCTTCACTACATCAGTGGAACCTCCCCAGGCTCTGCGGGGTGACCTCGCTCTCAAAGATCCGTTTAGACTGCCCCTCTTGGCCACTGAGGACCTTCGTGGGGAAAGAGTCATCGTCTATTAAAGGCAGAAAGAACAACTACATGGGCTTGACTCCCTTGCAAGCTATAGACAAGTCACTAGCCATCTAATAAGGGAAACTGCGTTATTTCCAGGCTGGTCTGTGTTGATACCCCAGAGCAAGTCCTGCACACACACTTCCATAAGATAGCGCCTTAAGAAAAACAAACCCCTCTAAAACAAAAGCAGAGCTAACTTCCACTTTCCCTGCAACCTGTGAGCTGGATAAGGTGAGAGAAAGAAGGGCTGGTGGTCCCTCCTGGTTATCCACACCCTTTGCAAACAATAGCCTTTGTGTTGGAGGGGCCCCCAGTGTGGGATAGCTGGAATATGGGGGCCACCACTGTGTTGCAGTTAATAACACAATGTCACAAAGGAATTTAAGCCTGAACTTGGGACATTCTCCTTCTAGTATAGTTTTTCCTCTTCAAACTTCCCTACTCTGTCTCAAAAGAATAAGAACCCTCTATCATTCCCTCCCCCCCTGCCACCCCGAGGTCATTTCACTTCCTTCCAACTGCCTCTTTGTGAAATGACCAGAGAATCCCTGATTATGGAGGAGGCAACCACCAGGCCACTAGGAGAGTTTTGGACACCAAAGGTAGAAAGGCTCTGGATCCACTTCCAAAACGACCCACCCTTTCCAGAGGGGAGTGCCTGCCCTTGAGGCTGTGTATATGCATCAAAATAAAACTGTGGCCAGAGAGCTGTCACTGTGGACGCAAGCTCTTGGCCAAGCAGGGTCAGGGAGGGCTAGTGTAGGGCTGGAATGAGAAAGTGAATGAGGTCAGGAGCGGGTACTGTGTCTCCTGGCTCTCTCCTGCAGTGCACTCCAAGTTCGGGTCCTCAAGGGTGACACTCTAGACACCCCCCCTTCCCCTGGTCTCACATCCCTCGACTCTGAAGTCAGGGGTCTGTAGCTAGGTCTTGACCCCAGCCAGGGGGAGCTTGCTGTCTGCAGCCCCAGCAAACAGCTCTTCCTTTCCTTAGGTAAGCCCACTGCAGGGTCTTTCCCCAACGAGGCGGTCTCACAGCAAGTGAGCTTGTGAACACGGAGACGGCTGAGAATCCGGGACAAGGAGCTCGCTTGCTCGGGCTTTGCGGGGCCGTGTTTGCCATTTGCGGGAATAAATGAAGCATCGGTAATCTCCATAAAAGAGCTTTCACGCTTCATTCTCTGAAACTAAGTTGGGGCTTAGACGGAAAGAGAAAAGGGGACTTTTAATTTAAAGTAATGATCATCAACACTCTGGATCTAGAGGGTCTCTAGGGGAGGGGTCCCCTCTCCACCCCGAGAAGCGAGAAGTGGGAGGGAGGGCCACTGTTCCCTCGCCTCTCCAGGCGGGTCTTGACTTGCTTGGGTTGGTGGGCCACATTCAAACTCGGGAGGCTCTACCGGTTGTCCTGGAGAAAGGAAAGTGAGCACGCCCCGTGGCGACCCGGCCACGACTGGGGGCAGAGGCGTCCTCTTCTCAGGGCAAGCAGGAGTCAGCTGTGGTGGCGCCTCCCCAGAACCCCGCGCATCTCTGGTTACTTTCAGCCCGTGGCCGCTTCTATCTGGGGCCCAAGTTTGCACGTGGGGTGCACAGAACACTCAGAATCTCCCCCACCTCGAATCCCCTGGTCCTGACCTGTCCGAGGGTCCCCAACGGTTCTATTCCCGAAAGAGAACTCTGTTCACTTTAGCTGAATGAAAGTAGTGTAGAGCAGGCTATATCCTTCAAACCCCCCTTCCCCTACACTCACCCAGCACCCGGGGCCCCTCACTACCGCGCCAGTCCCCAAAGCCACAAACGCTAGACTTCACACTCTGCACCTCCAATGAGGTCGGCCCTGTGAGGGCATTTTGGAGAACAGATAAGAAACCGAGGCCCGATGAGTATGGAACAGGGTTCGGCCGTCCTTGCAGGGGTGGGATCTGCGTCCCCATTCCCGAAGGAGCTCTTGGTTTCCGCCGGCTGAGAACAGCGCATTTGAACCCACCCTGAAGTTGGGAGACGAGCAGTGAAGGCCAGAGCTCAATCTGCTGAGGGAGGAGGCAGGGGAAATCGAGCAAAGGATCGACGACCGCGTCCCAGCCCGGCCTCGGCCACTGTCGCGCCCGCCTTGCCGGCCGCGCCCTTCTGGAAGCTCTGCAGGGCCTGGGTGGGCTTCGCCCAGAAAAGACGTAGATCGAGGGCAAGTTGACTGCGCTAGTTTTAAAGAAATTCCAAGTAGACAGTTAACCCGAGCGGGAAACCACAGCTGTGCCTAGGAAAGCGAATTGGCCAAATATCTCCAGAAAGGAAGGAAAGGGGAGGTGGGCAAAAGTCTGCGCCCTAAAGGTGGGTCTTCATTGTGGGAAGAGGCGGCAGGGGGCAGGGCTGCTGCTGCGGCTGCAACTTTTTCTCTCGCCCCCAAAAAACGATCCCGCATCGGGAATTTCGGAAGGCGCTCACCTAGTCCGGGAAAATGCAGGTGGCGGCCCTTCGCGAGCCAGGTCCGCCCCAGACAGGCACCGAGGAGGCAGGCGCCGCAGCCCTCGGACGCCAGGGCCTCCGGGCCAGCCAGGGCCGCTCAGGGCGCCGAGCGGGCGGGCCGAGCCGGGCAGCCGAGCCAGCGAGGGTTTGGGATCCCCGTAGCGGGTGTGCGCGAGGGCGCACCTCGTCTAACTGTTCTGGACAAGTTGAAACAATACAAATAAAGTCGGGTCTCCACAGCCTTGAGGTCCACCCCTCCTCCTTCCTGGTTTGACCCCCAGGCCCGGCCGCTCCGAGACACGGTTTGCGCAGCCCAGATTAAAAGCCTCTGCGCGTTACCGCCAGGGGAGGGGCGCTCCCCCAGTGGCCACGACTTGGTAGCCCCGGAGTCAAGGGGGGCCGGGGGTGACAGGGGAACACGGTGAGGGGAGGGGGGGAGAGTGGCCGCCTCCAAGGTCAGCGCTGGTCTCCACGCGCCTGCCCCGGCAGGGGAGCGGAAGGTCGAAACGCCCCGGCCTCGCTCAGAACAGCGGAGCGAGGCAGTCTGGGGAGCAAACTTGGGAGCCGGGCTGGCGACCAAAGGAGACGGAGGGCAGAGAGCCAAAGGGACGCCCCCGGCACACTCTCAGCGAAGGCCGGGTCCGCGCAGCCAGAGGGGTTGGCCGCAGGAGGGCAGCCTCCGGAGCGAAAACGGAAACGCTGGAGCAGAGGGCCAGGAGGACCCCGGGGGCCGGGAAGCCCATAGGAAATGACCGAAAGTAAAGCGACCCCGGCCTAGACACAAACCGAAACTGTACAAAGACAGTCGCTTGAGAGAACCCGGGCGGGCGGGCGGGGAGCGTCGGCTCCTGCGGCCGGAGCGCGGGTCCCCGTCCATTGCCAGGAGCCCGGCGCGAGTAAGCTGCCGGGGCGGCCTTCCCCTCGGCGTGGCCAACGAGCCGGTGGGCAGGACCCGCGCCCCGCGCCGGACCAGCAGAATTGGGGTTTCGCGGTTTCTAGAGGGAGGGCGAGCCCCAGATGCGCCCCGATCTCCAGCCCGCCTCTACTGGCCTGGGCAGTCCGGGCCTACAGCCGTCGCTGCGCTGACCGGAAGTGCATCTGCGACGCGCCCTCCGCGGACCGCGCTGGGCCCAGGCAGCTGCAGCCCGGCTGGAGTAAGACCAAAGGACGAGACTCCCTGGGAGGGCTGCGTCAGCTTGACCCAGCCTGGGCTCAGGGGGGAGAGGAGGGCGTGAGGGTGGGCACTGCTGATGGTGGGTGCAGGGGTTCATCATAACGGGGAAAAGATCGGAACCTCCTAGGAGCTTAACCTGAGACCCAGCCGGCTGGAGTGGGGTTTGAGAGCAGGAATTCGGACGTGAGTTACTAGCTTGAGGGAGGAGGGGAGGGTGAGGGTGAGGGCTGCGGACTAGTCCTACTTAAGATTCCAGAAGAGAGAGAATAGTCCTTAACCCAAATCCATGCCTCTCCCTACCTTGTGCTGAAGTTTCCTTACTGCGGAAACTTGATAGTGCGCCGTGGGAATCGTCCTGGAATTTTATGACACATAATTACAGTGTAAGGTTTAATGTGGTTTGGCGTGACCTTGGACCTCATTTTTCTTATCTGTAAAATGGGGATGATACTAGCCGCCTCAAAGAAGGGTGTGAGGTGGAATAAAGTACATTGTGTCAAGCGGCTACTAGCAATGTGCGACCTTGGCTCTCAGTAAATAGCGATTATGTTATTATTATTTTTAAATTTCTGGGAGTGTCATCTTCTGAATTGCCTCTACCCTACCAAATGGACAAGTCCTGCACGTGGAAGTGGCGGGGGGGGGGGAGGGGGTGTCGGGCAGGGAGGGACCTGCTGAGGTGGCTGCTGGGACTTGCTTCAGTTTTCTTCAGTATCTACATTATATTCAGCTCGGATGATGTTGGGACTCTTAATGGCCGCCTCGCTCCGGCCCCATGCAGACGCGCGGCAGCAGCAGAGCTTTATCGGTCAAGCTCACCACTGCGTTGGCATCATCGGATGGCACAACTGTGGGCCTTTCAGCCAGAATCGGTTGACCTCTGTCAGGGCCCTAGACCGCTCTCGCAGTGGTCATTGCCGAATTTTAAATGCCACTGGGTCCCTCTCTTCTTTGGATTCCTTCCATCTTACCCACAGGGGTCTCCCTCCCCTCCGCGCTGTGATTGCTGTTCCTGGGGTGCCAGCAGTCCAGGTCTTCCGGCCACCACCGGGAGGCTGAGCACAGGCAGGACGGTGCTTCCCACCACCCCTGTGCTTGCGTGGCAGTGGGGCCTGGGAGGAATCTTCTGGTGGCTGCTAATCCCTAAAAGGTTGCTGGCGTTTACACCCCATCCCCTGGCAGAGTTGAGGAGCGGGGAGGCTTGTGCTCACTGCTTCCCCCCTGCACAGCGCTCCTCCCCTCACCCCATTCCCCTGTAACCAAAACCTGAGTCTGGAGCGGTGGATCCGAATCCTCTCTTCAGAATAAGATGTGTGCGTCTGAGCACCCACAGTGAATCTCTGCTTTTCTGCAGACCCAGAGTCTTCTATTATTGCAACCTGAAATCTTCCCAAATGTCCTCACAGCAACCCACACCATATCTATGGATGGGGAGAATTCCAGACTGGAGGGACCCACTCCACCTCCAGAGTGGGTATCTCTGGGAGAGGCTGCATTTAGAAGCAAGCTCAAGGAGCAAATTGTAATGGCCCAGGACTTACCCAGATCTCTGAGAAATCAGTTTCAGAAGTCTGCCCCCTCCTTCCCTGGGCCTGCTCCACCCCCAGGAGGTACACCTGGGAAGGTGCAGGGTAGGCAGGAGAGAGGGAGGGACAGGGACGGAGACAGGTGTAGCAGCGTATGTGTGTCTGAGCCCAGAGTCAGCCAGCCACAGCTATCTCTGGGGAGAGGAAAGGGCTGCTTTGACCCCAGTCTTTCCACCCGCATACAATCAATCCACCCACTTCAGCCCCAGTTCTCCCTGGTGGCCTCCACGGAAAGGAGGGGGCAGGCAGGTATGTCCCCAGCCCTGGAAACAATGTCCCTGCACTGGCTAGGAGCAAAGCCCACCAGCTGGGGCATGCAGGTGTATATTGGACACCAGCAGGTGTATTCCTAGACCATGTATATATATGTGCCAAAAACTTCTACCCGGGCAATGGCCATGTGCTTGCTAGGAACCCACCTCTGTACATCAGCTCTAGGTGTCAGCCCATGGATACTTGTTCGTATATGTGTACATAGTTTACATATGTGTACGTGTATACACACGAGTGAGTGCATTTCTGTGCACCTGGATCGGCGGAAGCGTGTGCGCGTATTCTGTGCGGCTGCGTGTGCATTGGTACCACCGCTCAGTGACACACTGAGGCTCTTACTGGACTCAGAGGAGATGTCAGGATTTTGCCTCTCACTTCCTGTAGAAGGCACTTTTCCCTCCCAGATCCCACACTTCCACTCCCTTCCATCCCCGCCCTGCCCCGAGCCCTAGTTAAATGAGACCTTTTATTCAAAATTCCCTGCAGGACCCCTCCAACAATGGGACTGCATTAGGTGACTGGCCTAAGTCATTTGGGGAGGAGTAAAGGGCTGGTAGAGTCCCCAACCCTGCCCCTTTCCACAGGTTTCCACAACCCTTTCACCTGGGTTCAAAGCCAGAGACAGCAGAAGTCCCAGGCGGGGGGTGATGAGGGATGAAGCAGTCCACCTCCCCCCAGATGGAGTGAATAGGATTTCCAATGTAACCCACGATGACATCCAGATTAAACGGGCCCCAGGCTGTGAGGCAAAGCTAGGAGAGGGCTGCTTCAGGGGGTGCTTATATTGCCAGAGGAATGGCTTTCAAGAAGAGGAAAAGCAGGTCCTCCTTTGGAGGAAGTGATGGCCCCCCCCAGAGAAGCCACGGCAGACACCTTCACGGGGCAAGGAGTCTGGGGAGGGCCTCCCTAACCCTGGCCTTGGCCTCGGCCTCTTGGAGTCAGCCAGGTTCACCCCTACCCCTGCAGTTAGGCCCTTTTACTGAGGGCATTGGGGCACAGTGGCCTCCCTGGTGATATCATCTCTGGAAGCCCTGTCACAGGTGACAGGGCTGTGACGGCCAGGTAGGGGGTAAGCTAGCAGGCGACTCTTTCTCTGTACCCTGGGCTGCCTGGCCCAGAGGGCCAGAGAGCTGGGCATATATACACGCACCCACAAACAACAAACAATCATTAGCGGCACCCATACACTCAAAACACACACTTCCACATCCCAAGCCCAAATAAATGTACTCAATATGTGAATGGCCACACACAATACGACACACAAACACACAAGCTAACACAGTCCTACGACGCAGCCCCACACACCCAAACACCCCTTCTTTAGTCCACCCCCATCCACTCGTCCTCTTCTTGACCCTACCAAAGGAAAGGGAGTTTCCAGGAAGAAAACAGAGACCTTTGCCCTCAGAAAGAGCCAGGGATCAATACTGTTTAGACTTGGCTAGTGTGTATTTCCTCCTGGGCTGAGGAAGATTTAAGTTATGGTTCAATCCAATCTTAAAAAAAAGAAAAAAAGGTAGAAAATGAGGAAGTTGGGGTAGCACACTGCAGTATTTATTTTGATGCAGCCCCAGACTTTAATACACCGGCAGCTGGCTAAGCCAGCCCCATAAATCAGAGAAATCGATGCCTGTTTATGTTTATTATTACTTTCTTTTTTTAGCAGGGGTGCACGAAAAGAGATATGACCAGAGTCCTCCTTCCCTCGTCTCTGCCCCAATAAGGAGGATTTTCCAGTGGGGAAGGGGAAGAGTGAGAGAAGATAGGAAAGTCATTCTGGACGATGACCTCAGGGCCTTGGTCAGATTCCTGAAAAAAGGCAGTTGTAATGAGTAGATGTGACAAAGAGGGAGACACAGGGGCACAGAGGAGGCATGGACCAAATGTTTAAGTTCTCAGAGCTTCAGTTTCCTCCTCTGAAAAATGAAGAAAACTCTATTTACCCATAGAGATTGGAAGCTAAAAGGAGATAATGGGCCAGAAATCAAATTACATAGTAATGACACATGTATACACTTTACTAATATAATTGTGATGAGAGGTGACCACCTCCTCCCTCTTCCCCAGGGTGAAGAGGGAGAACTCTTGGCTTTGATCCCTTGCTAGAGAGAAAGTGGAGCCTCAAGGAACAGGACGCTTCTTGGAGTTGCTGCTCAAGTTGGCCCCTGCCCCAGGCTCTGGATCTAGTGATCTTGAGGGGGAGTAGGTACCCTAAGGGGCCACATTGAGGAAGGGAGAAGGAAGGGCAGCCCAGTTTCCAGGCATTCAGAGCAGTAAGCTTCTCTGTAGAACTGGGCACCCCCAACATCGTATCTGGATGTGGCCGGGAAACGTCTTGATGTTCTGAGCTGTCTGGATTCGGGAAGGGGTACCCTGGGCCTCAGGTCTCAGACCCCCTAACCCAAAGCCCTGGAGAGCTTGGAGATTGCAGGCTCCTCCCCTGCATCCACCTCCCCGAGAAAAGCAAAGGATGTACTTCCAGCCACTAGAAAACAACTCACCTGGGCCATCCCCAGGGAAGAGCCCACCTTACTGCTTCTAACTCTTCACTCAAGGATTGGGTGAGCACCTACTACGTGCAGAGGTTACTCCATCCACCCCAGAAAGGTGCGAAAGGAATAGAAGAAAGAGATTTACTGCAGTAAAGTTGGGAACCCATGGCAATGTCAAATATGCTCTCCAACTCCAGGTCCCTGAGCCCCAACCCCCCCAGGCCTTGACCAGGGACTTCAACGGTCCTCTGGCTTCCTAGACCTGGTACCTAGCACTGTCACTTCCCCCAGACATAGGCCCAAATCGGGGGGAATTTTTCAAGAAAAACGGCAGACTGACTGGTCACTCCCACTTCTCACAAAATCAATCCAACAAACAGGAAAGAAACCCAAGGGAAGAGCACAGAAGCAGAGCTCCCATGTGTGCACAAACACACCTGCAAACACACATAAGCACATGCACACACACTGTGGACTCACAAACATCCAAGTGTGCATCTAATTACAGAGACATGAACACCCAGTTGCGTAATGCTCACACATGCAGGAATACACAAAACCCCGTAGGGTACTCAGATGCACCGATATCTATCTACACGTGATCACATATACACATGAGGTTTTCGGGACACCTACGTATCTGGCCACACGAGTACAGGTACGTACATACATACTACAGAAGACAGGGGAAAACGGAGAGAACAGAATTTACCATTCAAACAAAATCCTGGAGCAAAGGGAGATAAGAAGGGACCTCCTCTTCCTCCCCCTAGTGCCTGAATGGCGGGGTCCAGTGGCTACCCAAGAAAGCTAGGCACCAGGGTCTGGGGCAAGTGTCCAGACATTTCCCTCTATGAAGTCCGGGGGTCCTGGGGGTCCGGGGGGCGTGTGTCTGCGCCCCTCTCGGTCAGAAAGCAAGCCAGGCTTTGTTGGGATTGTGAAAGGGACCCTGCTTAGGCTTTGGGTTAGGGGCGAGTCAGGCCTGTGCCCACGTCGGAGGTCGCGGCACAGAGCGATCCGGCAGCTGACCGAGGGGCTGCCGCTCTGCATAGCTTCCCAGCATCCGGGCCTCCTCTCCCGGTTTTACGGAGCCAGGAGCTCCGAGCCCCGCGAGGCTCGTGTGCCGCCCTCGACCAGCCGTTTCGTCAACGAAATCACTTCTCCAAACGAAGAGCGGGAAGTCCAGGCAGCCCCGAGGCGCCCCTCGCTCAGGAGGGGAGGCAGCCCCTCACCGCTGCCCTGCCCTGGGAAGGCCTTCTGCTTCTAGAGGAGAAAACCTCCAGCAAAACTCGCATCAGAAAAAAAGAGACAGAGAAAGAAAAGAAGTAAAGCTGGAGCGAGGAGCAGGTTGAACCAGAGCAGGCTGCAGCCGGGCTGGTCCTGGCTCTGCGCGGGAGGCAGCCCCGAGAGCCCGGCAGTGTGTCCGAAGTCAGGACTGGGGGGTTCCGGCCTTTGGGCTCCTTTCAAGGCAATCGGAGACCAAGAGTGTCCCTCCAGACCCTCCAAACCCGGGCCTCCAAACCCGGGTCTGGGCCGCCCCTATCACCGCGCCCCCCTGGCACCCCGTATTCATTGTGTGGTGTTGGATCTTAAGGCTCGGCCGAGCCGCCGCGGCTCCCAGCCCGGTGAGCGCGCGCTGTGCGCCGGGCCGCCGTGTGCCTGCGCCCTCGCCCTTCCCCAGCCCGCAAAGAGGAGGGCCGCCAGCCGCTCGTGAGCACAGTGTACACTTTATTTCAGACTACAGGTTTCTGAACATAATAAAATCTTTGGCTTGTAGCGGCGGTTCAGTCTCGCAGTCTGTGGGGTCGTATTTCTCAACAAGTCTCCGGAAAACGAAAGGGGTGGGGGGCAGGACAGACAGACCGACAGAGGGGGCCGGGAGAAGGGCAGACACGCGAGGAAGCACACTCTCACGCACACAAAGAAAAGTCCCAGAGAAACGAGGGCCAGCGATGCGGGGCGGGAGGCACCGGAGAAGCAGTAACATTCAAAAGAAAACGAAACTGGGCCGGGGGCAGCGAGGCGGAGGCGGGGGATAAAATAATTATAATAATTATAATAATTATAACAATAATAATAAAGGAGATTAATAAAAAGTCCAGCAAATAGAGATCACTACACATAATTCTTTTCCTTACCTGAAATTAAATATATACAAGGTCGTAAGCGGTTTGGCTAGATAGAGCTTTAAGGAGTTCGCAGTTTCGTCCCTTATACTGTGAAGAGAGAACTGATCTGATTTTTCGATAGCACCTGTCCAAGTCTTTCTCCCTTTGGAAAAATGTCTCGTTCCAACGCGACTCTCCGTCCTGGGGACCCCTTTCTCTCTCTTTTCCCTGTTGTTCCCTTCCTCCTCCTTTGCGCTGATATTTCTCCCCGGGCGTGGGGCCGGCAAGGCGGCGGTGGCGGTACCAGGAGGGGGCGCGGGCGCGGCGGCCGGACCGCGCGGCCCCTGCCGGCGGCGGCTACTCGCTCTCGTCTTTGTCCTGGACCGTAGTGGTCGAGTGGTTGTATAGTCCCTGCGCCATGAGGTGCAGCGCCAGGCCGTTCTTGATGCCCGTGGCTTTCTTGATCTTGGCGCGCTTGTTCTGGAACCAGATCTTGATCTGGGACTCGTTGAGGCTGAGCTCCTGGGCCAGGGTCTGCCGCCGCTGCTCGGTGATGTAGCGGTTCGCCTGGAACTCCGCCTTGAGTCTCTGCAGCTGCTCGGCCGTGAACGCCGTCCGCGGCCGCTTGTCCTCCTTTTCGTTCTTCTTCTTCTTTAGCTTTCTGGTGCGTGGACCTGCAGCGGCAGAGAGGGAAGGGTGGGAGGTGGGGACGGAGGGCAGAGGGGAGGGGGAAGAGGGCAGAGGAAGCCGTGAGAATTGCGGAGCCGAGCGGGGATCGCGCCCCGCGCTTCCTGGGCGCTAGCCGAGGCCCCGCTGCCGCCGCCCCCCACCTATCACCCTCGCCCGCTAGCCCCTAGATCAATCGGCTGGCTACTGGGGTCGCTGGGTTCCCTTCTGGGATGCCCGAGGGTCACGGAGGCAAGTTGGCCGAAGTTGTGTGTGCACCCACACCCCAGTTCAGCACAGGAGAGCCGTGTGATAGGCTTAAATCAGAGAGTCCAAGATGGAGAGATATTTGGAGCTCCATCCGGTCCAACCCAGAGTTGGAGATCGGGGGCCTGCTGTCTTCACAGTCCCGGAATAAAAAGAGGCTCAACACTGTAGTAGTAAAGACACTAGGATGGGATTGCCCTGGGGAAATCGCCAGCCTGAAAGCCAATCGTCTCCCCCTCCTCAAGAAGCGCACCTACACCCACACACCTACAACAAGACCCCATCTGCTTGTAGCTATCGACTCCAGAAAACAAGGGGATAAGGAGGGCGCTGTGAGAGACCTGTCTAGCTCCAAAGTATTCAGCATCTGCTCCCTCGACCTGTTCTTCTGTCCCTGTGGCCTAAAACGAAGCCCTTTTATAGGGTCCCAGGAAGACGCTGACCACCCGTTTCCCTGAAAAGGGAGAAAAGGCCTTCACCCGGTTGTATGCCTTACCCACGTGCCCTGCCCTGAGTTCTCTGTTTTGTCCCTTGGATGGTGCCAGTAAGAAAGAGAGGGCCCTCCCCTTTCCTGCACCCAGCAGCACAGGCACGGCTCCCTCACCTCTCTTTTGGACACAGAAGCTGCAATTTCAGAATTGAAGACTGAATAACAAAAGCAAGCCAGAGCCGCTTTCCCTGCCCACCTATTTGCACGGTTATTTATCCATGAGCAAAACAGGGGCAGAGGGACACAGAGAGTGGGGCAATCCCGACAAAAATCTGTGCTTTGCCTCTAAGACGGGTATAGGAAGAGGCCACAGGAAACCTTCCTAGGAAAGTGAAGTGTCCCTCAGAACCTAGTCTGCGAAGAGGGCTGCCATGGAGCCCAGCCCTGAGGAGAAAAGGGAAAAGACAGGAAGCTGATTCTAAAGCCTGCACCTCTGCCCATCAGCCTGCACACCCAAGCCTCCTGGAGTTTCCTTGCTGGGCCCTGTCATGCTTATGGGAGCTTCCTGAGTCAAGTGAAGTCCCTGTCAGGGCTGTTAACCTATAAAACTGTCTGGAAGAAGCATCTTCCCCGGCATCTCCAAACCTAGCAACAGAGGGGCAAACTGGGCAGCTGGCTTCTGGGGCAGACCAGCGCTGGGGTCACCAGCTGTCCTGTGACAAAAGAGTCCAGGCCTGGCCGCCCCGCAAGTCCGGGCTGGGGTTCGTCTCCCTGAACTGCTCATGCAGGAGAAGGAGCCAGCACCCTGCCTCCCCATGCTCATAAGAAGAAAGCAGCCAAGAACAAAGACAAGGCCCACTCCTGAGCCCGGTGCAGAAAGCACTGGGAGGCGGGGTGGGACGGGAGGAAGGCCTTGGTGTAGTGTAGTCATCAGCCTAGCGAGCAGAGATGGCCCAGGAAATGTGTACCTCCTCAGAAAGACCCTGCTTGCGCGTTGTGCGTCCCGGACGTGGTTAGAGTGTTGTTGTTGTTGGTGTGTGTGTGTGTGTGTGTGTGTGTGTGTGTGTGCGCGCGCGCGCGCGCGCAGAGGGAGGAACACTTGTAATAAAATCGTAGCCTCCTGGCCAGCCCGAGCCTCACGGCCTGACAGCTCAATCACTCTATCCATCAGGCGAGTCAATCAAAGCAGCTTTTCGGAGGTTCAGGGAGCCCGTGTCAATAACGGGGCTCGAGATGGCGGGGGCTGATAGCGCGCATCGATCCGCGCGCAGCCGGCAGCGGTGCGGAGGCGGAGACCAGCCAGAGTAGAGCGGCGCACCGCTACGCCGTACCCTGCCTCCTGCCAGACCCCGGTGGCCGGAACCCCAATCGGAGGCCAAGAACCCCTGCTGCCCTCCTCTTGGCTCCCACCGGTCTCCCGGGAGCTGCAGTCCGGGGAGGCGGGCAGGCCGCAGCCTCCTCTCCCGGGGCCTAGCGGCTGTCCCACAGTAGGTCTCAGATTGGGGTTCTCGAAACGCAAGGAGTATGTGGGTAAAGGGCCGAAGGAAAATCGAGAAAAACGGGCCTATGGCTGACAGAAATCTGCTATCTGGCAGACGTGCGAAAGGAAGGAGTGAAAGAAGGAAGGGGCAGGGCCGGGAGGATGTGCGAGGCGTGCTTCGGAGAATCTGGGGCAGAGGGGTCTCTCATGCCCTCGGCCCAGCTTTCTGACCTGAGCCTGACCTGTCTTCTCTCCCACTGTCTGTCTGTCAGCTCTAGAAAACCAGGGGCCAGGGGCTCTCGGCACCCACCGTTTCAGCAACTGCCCTTCCCTGAATTCCACCCACCCGGGTCAGATTCTCTTGGCTACCCGGCCTGGGGAAGAGGGACAGCGATCTGACGCGTTTCTCTCTCTTCCTGTGTCTCCTTAAATCTATCTCTATGCAGGTGAGCTCTCCGCAGAAAATATCGATATGGTGTTTGTGTCTGTAAGAACACAAAGTGAAGATTATTACTCTAATGACAGCTTTGTTCGATTTCGGCCTCCGCAGGACGAGGCTGGCGGGATTTCAGACCCAGATTTCTAGGCCCACCTTCTCGCTGATTCTAAAAACCCCTTTCCCTGGACGGAAGAGCAATGATTGCTTGTGTCTTTCCTAAGAATAATAAAGGTAAAACACAAAGAAGGCCGGAAGGGCTCGGAGTTCAACACCGAAGGATCGAGCTTCCCGTGCCCTGAGCTGTAGCCTCCCGGGAGGTGGCCGCAGAATCCAGGAGCGCAAAACTGGGTGCAATGCTCGACTGTGACTGGGACCGAGGTCAAGGAGGAGGAAGCAGGCGTGAGAGAAGAGAACGCCCGAGATCCGGCATGCTCTCCCCAACCCGGAGGCTAAGAGTTCTAGGGGCGGCGTCCGCGGAGCCGAAAGGCACGGCGCAGCCTGGGGCTGGGTACTCACCGGAGGACGGACGATCCGAGTAGCGCGTGCAGTAGACCCAGGCGGGCCACACGAGGGGCTGCTGCGAGTCAGTTTTGACTACGGGCCCGCCGTTGGCTGAGCCCATTAGCAGGATGGCCGGGTTGCTGTGCTCCGGGTACTTAGCACCCTGCCCTCCCGGGCTCCCCACGCCGCCTCCACTGCCACCGCCGCTGTCCGAAGGTTTGGCCGCTGCTGCTGCTGCTGCCGCTGCTACGGCCGCCGCAGCCGCCGCCGCCGCCGCCGCCGCCGCCGCCGCCGCCGGGTTCCCAGCTTTGGACGCACCCGCTCCGCCGGCGGCGGCTGGCGGGGAACCGTCGGGTGGGCCACAGTTCGCGTCCGGGGCGCACAGGAGTGAGGCGGCGCCTGGCGCCCTCGTGCCCAGCGGGTGGACAGGGTCTCTACCTGCGCCGGTCTGGCCTCTGTCACGCTCGACCCGACCTCCTCCTGCGCCTCCTCCGGCCGCCGCCGCCGCCGCCACCAGGAGCTGCGGCGGCGGCTGCTCCTTTTTGCAGCCGAAGTCCGGCCTCAGGATGTTGTCGATGAAAAAGTTGGTGGTGCGGTGCAGCTGGGCCGCGGGCTGCGGCTGGTGAGCAGGCGCCGCGAGATGCTGCTGCTGCGGCGGCGGCGGCGGCGGCGGGGGCGGGGGGTGCGGGGGGAGATGCGGGTGGTGGGCCAGGGGCGGCAGGCAGGGCGCCGCGGGCGGCGAGGGGGGCGCGGGCTGCGGAGACACCGGCACGCTGTCTCCATCGCTGCCGCTGCTGCCGCTGGCGCCGGGGCTGAGGCTCAGGCTGAGGCTGCCGGGGTCCGCCGCCGCCGCCACTGCCGCCGCCGCGCCGAGGCCCGAGTCGCGCTGACTTTTAGGTTCCGGCTGCTGTTCTTCCATGCTCGGCCGCCCCGCCGCCTCGGCCGCCGCGCCGGCCCCCGCCCCCCCCGCCTCGCTCCCCACCCCACTTTGCCAGCGGCCCGTGGGGGTGCGCGGAGGAAGGAGGCCGGCGAAGCCCCAGCGAAGGCACGGGGCGGGTGCAGAAAGAAAAGCCCAGGCGCCTGGCCTGGATCGCTCGCTCTTATCGAGCAGATCTCGCTGTCTCTCCCTCTAATTTGTAGACATCCAGATATGGAGACACTTGGCTATTTCTTTTTTCTTTCTGCAACCAGATTCAATGATTTGTTTTAAATGGGGAGTAAGCTACGGCCAAAAAGAGAGGAAAAAAAAATTAAAAAGGAAAGGAAAAAGAAAGCAATAAAAAAGAAAAAAATCTCCAAGATTTTTTTTTCTTAAAGATAAAAAATAGTCTTTAAAGTCTAGCCATCTTCCTAGGCAGTACTGAGGGGTTTGACTTCCCCGAGTGTCACGCTCAGCTGTGCCCAGAGTGCGGGGGTGGCAGCGCCTTTAATCGCCTTTGCTTTTTTTTCGGGGGGAGCGCGCCCCCCCCCGCGCGGGGGGGGGTTTTTTTTTTTTTTTTTTTTTTTTTTTTTTTTTTCAAATCTCTGACAGCTCGGATCTTTGCTCAAACTCTCTCGCTTAAAAAAAAATCACCCAGGCACACTTTTTGCCTTCAAACCGGAAGCACGTGAGTCAGGGCCGCACGTGTGCGGGGCCAATGGCGAGCCAGGACTCGCGCTGACACCCGGGCCTCGGCCCAATAGGCGCGCGCGGGACTTTGCGGATAAATAATCCGGGGGCGGCGGCCGCTGGTGGACAGGGGGCGCCGCGGCGCTGGCCCCGCGTGTCCGGCCCGCCCTCCCCAACCCGCACCCGAGCCCCTCCCCCTCTTTCAGGCCAGGACCGAGGAACGGGCAAAATAGACCGAGGAGTGTTGGATTTCGGGGTGTAGGCAAATAGGGAAGCAACTCCATAAACAACTTGTTGGAGAAATGCAGGATTACGGGTGCGTGCGCGCCGGGCGCAGGGTCAGGAGACAGGGGAATCGGCTCTTTTGGCAACCCCCATGCCTAAGAAGCAGACTTTTATTTTATTGCTCTGGCTTTTTCTTGCTGTTATTAAGGGTGAAAGGTTGCTGTCTCTGTCGGGGTGTGCCTGTATGGTGTATGTTTGTGTGTGTGTGTGTGTGTGTGTGTGTGTGTGTGTGTGTGTGTAGTGGAGGGGGAGGGGTGAGACGAGGAGGGTCGGAGATGTGAAACAGACCTAGATTTGGTTACTTTCAGAGGAGCAGTTTATTTTTAACAAATAGCAAACCCCGAGGCCAGCTGCGTCTAGCTAGCACCGTCTGTTTGAAGGTCTGTAGTGTATGTTGGCCGGCTGCACTGCGTGTCCTTCCCGGGATATCCGTACCCATGCCTTTCCCTGGCGGGACCTTCGACAACCCCCAAGAGCTGTCCTGCCGCCGTAAAGCCAGGCCCAGAGGGCGCGAGAGAGCCCGAGCGCCAGTCCTTCCCTGGCCGCTGGAGTCGAAGCTGTCCCATCGGCCCCTAGGCCAAGCAAGTCAGGGTGCGGATACCCGCGAGGCCCCGGCTTTTGGCTCAGGGCAACCTCCGTGTTAGATTTCCCTGCAAAGTGAAATCAAGCAAGTAAAAGTACTGCACCCCAGGTATTTGCCCTAGCCTGCTGGACAGCGAGTTTCCCCCGGTGGCCCAGATTTTCCTAGGATTGCTCCCGACTCCGTGGAGGCCTCTCGTTCTAGCCCAGAATATTCTTCCCAGGCTTTGGGGGGAACTGCAGGGGCTCCCGCCGCTCCCACGCTCACAGGGATTCATCTCCAGTCGCTGGGCTCTTTTTCGCCGTTTCCTGGTCGAGGCACCCCAAAAGTTTTCCCACTGCGAGGGACAGGGTAGGGGAAAGTGAGGCATTGGACATCTGCGGGGTTTGTCTGACGAGCCTTTTCGGAGGGCCAGGATCCGACTGTGTGCTGAAGCCTTCGGTTCGAGAGTAGCTGGAAAAACTCCAGCAACTGAGGCCTCCGCGGGGATGTTGTCTCGGAGCTCCAGCGAGCCTCTCGCTCTGACCACCATCCTTAACTGGGACAGCGGAGTGAGGATCTCTTTGGGGATGTTGTCTAGCGGAAACATGCAAAACAATCCCCTGTACCCAGAAAAGTCACAGAGGGTTAGGAAGAAAATAAAACGAAAAATCACAATCAGCCGAACCACCGCCCTAGCCGAAGTTTCTCAAAGGGGCTGGTGGAGAGCGGGAGTTCGTATAGCTGGCTGCATCTTCGGGTCAGCCGAGGGTCTTCCGAAACTCGGGCTCTCAGAGTTCCTAGTTGGACCTTTTCGGCGGCTCGGGGGCAGCGAGAACCACTTTCCGAAACGCTGCGCTAAAGCAGGCCCGACGTGATCTACACAAACCTCCCAAGTCGGCCTCCAACTGCACCTCCCGGGTCCTCCTCAGTTCTACACCCAAGGGCTCCCCGAAATCTCCCGGTGCCTCCACCCTTTCTCCCCGAAACGGGGGTGGGATTTTATTTATATTTAAGTTCGCAAAATTGAAATCTTTATCCCGCAAGCGAGCGTGGGTACTTAATTAAATTCTAATTAGGACACTATCAATATCCTATTTAGCCGCGTAGCTTTTGTGCGCTGCGGTCCCTTTCAGCGCCGTAAATAGGGTCTCGACGCCTTATCTCGCCTGCAGGAGACGCCTCGAGAAGGGCTGCGGAAGATAATTTATAGGTTTTAATTACTCTTCATTCCGCCTGATCAGCTTGGCGTTCATCACAGGCCTGTGAATAAAACCCTGGTCAAAAGCTCTGTCACATCGCGCTGGCAAGACGCTTAATCAAAGTGAGCGGCCCCGCGCGCCGCGCGGCCCGGCTCCTCCACGTAATTTCCAGCCAGCTGATAAAGCCAGCTGAATAATGCGGCGGCCCTTTGGAGACACCATTTACAGAAATGACTTTATTGACGGCTTAACGTCGGTAATTCATTTTACCTTTCATGTAGTGGAGCCCGGATTTGTTACAGTAATGGGATGATAAATGCACCCGCAGCCCGCGAGCTCCGGCTGGATTAGGCGGCGCTCTGCGCGCTGGCTCGCCCCCCACCCCGGTCCTCCCCCAGGCCAGGCCTTCTCCGGATGCTCGGCACCTAGAGCCGCCTGCTCTCCGTGACCCCCATCCGAGCCCACGCCCTCCTCTACCTCCTGAAAATGGACATATTATTGGGAACTCGGTGTTAGCGGTTTGGTGTCCTGGCAAGCCTGACAGTCAGGTGTCAGAGTGAGCAAATGTTGACCCAGGTGGGTGTGTGAGGGTCCAGAGGACTCACAGTGACCCCAGGACTGTGCCTGTGGGTGAGGAAATACGGGCAGGGTGAGTCGTGTGTACAAGCATGTGGGTAAAGGGGTTAGGTGTGTGTGGAGCAATGTGTGTGCACATGTGAGTACACGTTTGTGGCAGTCCTTTTTGGGGTACTGGTTTGTGCCTTTGAGAATTAAGGAATGTCTTCCAACTTGATAGAGTCCAGGTAGGGAGGTGGGCTGGCAGGAAGCAGGTTGGGGAAATTTACGCAAATGGAATGGAGCCCTTTTCTCCAAATGCCCTCTGCTCCTGGGCCAAAGATATGGAAGTCTGGAGACAAACGGTGCCCATTTCCATTACCTGAAGTTCTGAGCTGTGCAGCTCTGCTGGGGTAAGATGGCCCACAGGAGGCCACTGACCTAGCTATACCTCTGCAATAAATTGACTGTCCCCAAGTTCCACTTCCATACCCAGCCCACATAAAAGTGGAGAATGACGAGAAATAAAAGAACTTTAAATGCCAAAGGGGGGATTTCTTTCCCTACTTCAATGAAGGAAGAAGGGAGCCCAAAGAGGCTTTCAATAGCGGAGGGTGGGGTAAGAAAGACAGGGGGACTCCCCAAAATTCCTGCCTCCCTCCCACTCCCAGACTTCCTCTATTGCAGCTAACCAGGGCCTTCCACTGAGCAAAAGGCACCTGGCCAAACCGAGGCGGGAGTATTTGTGTGTCTGCGGGATGCTAGAGAAGTATGGGGATCAAAATGATGAGGGGGTGGTGATGAATGCTTCTCACAGTGAAGGCTGGGATACTGTTCCTTTGTTTCCCAATCTTGCAAAAACTACTTATGGATATGGAGGGTGGCCCTTGGCTGTGAAGGGTAGGAGCCTGTATTCGTGTCTATTTGCTTGTATATGTGAGAACCAAAGAGAGAGGAATGAGTCCATGAAAGCATTGTTTGTGTGTCTGTGTGTTTGTGTGCATGGCTGGAGGCTCGTGTATGTACACATCAGTGTGTACCCCCGAGTCTGCGCCACCAGTTGGGCATGGAGAAATGTGTTTCCTGAGGGTTTTGGTGTACGCTGTTCAGGAAAGAGAAGTCTCCCTCCATCTTACGTTTCCACAGAACTTTGGATTTCGTTTAGGCAGAGACAAATGTCACGGTCCTGCCTGCTTCCACCTCTCTTTTGTGGATGGGTGTGAGGAGAATTGTGAAAGAAAACCTCGCAGCCTGGCCGGGCGTGCGTGCATTGGGCCGAGAGTGCGAGCGTGTTGCATGCACATGGTGGTAATCGCATTTCGAGTGTAGATCAGATGGCAGTGGGGCCTCGTGGCGCGGGACATGAATGAGTTGTCGCAACACAATAGCGGGCAGCCTTCCTACGGGGACTGGGTGACCAGCGGTTTTGTTGGGAGTGAATGCGAGGAGATTTCTGCTACAAGTGCCGCGGTATTATTATGAGCCGGAAGGTCAGACTATACATCGCAGGTCCCCAAAGCCTATAGACCTTGGGAAATGTAGGGCCTCGAGCCACGTCATTGTACCTGACAGTCCTTTCAATAGACTAATTCAATTAGCGCTTGGGGGTTTGGTCTTCATTTGGAGGCCATAATAATGTGGAGGTGGGTGGGTGCAGGGGGATTCCTTGGGTATTGGTTCTGCCGGAAGCTTGGAGTGGAACTGGGGGAGGCAGGGGAAGGGATAAAGCTGAGGTGGGTGGGGCAGTGCGTGGGAGGCAAACCCTAGAAATAAAATGTTCTGTTGACTGTAGAAATTGGGGCGGCTGCTTTATTTGTAGATAACCTAGAAGATTAGGGTTGGGGGGTGAGGCAGGGAGAATTTCTTTTTTTTTCCTGTGGGCAAGAAGTACAGCCATAAATGTCCAGGTTCCTAGAAAGCCCCCCAAAAGCTTCCTGTGGGAGGTTGTCATCTTTGGGGATTTCAATATTTGGATTTATGCCCCTACCATCCTGCCTCCCCTCAGGGTTTTCTCCCTTTTATCCGAGGGAGGGGCAGTTCACAACACGGATTTTTTTGTTCTAGAATCAGTTTTTGTTTTGGGGTGCTTTTTCCCCTTTAAAGCCGGACAACAGAGAAAATTAAGCCCTTTCTCCGCTTGACTGTGGGAAATGGGGGAAACATCTCAGTGACTCCCAAAAATCGAGCACGGGGTCGGCTCCTGACATCCCGGACACCAGGGCGCAGACACCAGACCCGTCGCTGCCGGCGGGTTGCCTCGTCGGCTTAGGGCTGCTCGGGCTCGGATTCACCTTCTCCTCGGTATCCCCAAACCGCCCTAAAGCTGCACCACGCAGCCAGCCATGCCCCCCGGAGCCGGGAATTTTAGAGCTCATGGCTCCCGAAAGCAAGGCGACTACATACACTCCTCTCTATATTTTTCACTTTAATCAGACATCCTGCTTTTCTCCTTACATTGAATTCCACCCAAACCCCAGAATCGAAACCCTAATGTTCGCACCCTGCCCCGCCTAAAAAAGAAAAACTCGCAGTAAATTCAACTGCTATGCTCGAATTTTCTTCTCTCCTTTATTTTGCTTTTCGCCTTCTCTCACTCCCTCCTCCTCCCCAGAAGGTTCCCAGAGCCTGGCGATCCCCAGGCCTAGGGGGCCCCCTGCCCACCCAGGTCCCCACCTGTCCGAGTGGCGGCTCCTGCCTCGATCCGGCTCGGCGCGGGTCAGGGTCCACACCGCCTGGCCTCGGGAGTGTGCACGCCGGTGGGTACCGCTGTGAGAGGGAGCGAGGAGGCACCAGCGTGGCTTCCGGGTTCTGCTGCCCCCCTCGGCTGAGTCCGTGCTCCCCGGGAGGTCCAGACCCAACTCCAAAGGTGTGGTCAAAAATATAACTCAAGAAGAGAAGAAAACACCCACGATATCCAAGTCCTTCGCATAGAAGTGCCCCTGTGGTTCCAAAACCGTGTTCTCTGGCTCGCCCCAGAGTTAGCAGTCATCCTTCTTCCCTCGACTCCTATAGGGGTGAGGGCTGGTCCCAGGGCTCTTCTCCCACTGACCCGGGAAGAGGAAGCAGAAGTCCGCGCACCCGGCTCTCGGCGCTCCGGCTCCCGGCCGGCGCCTTCCCGCCGCCCTCCCCGCTGGCCCCGGAGCACGAGCCAGGCCGCGCCCCCCTTTCGTTCTCCGGGGTGCAGCCTCCCGACCCCCTCCCCGGGGAGGGTGCGGGGAGGACTCCGGGTTCCCACCGAGATCGGCGCTGCGGGGAACTGGTGGGGAGGTGAGGGAGGGAAAAGTTTGGGCTGGAAGTGGGGCGGGTGGGGAAGGGAAGTCTGGCGTGCCTGGGAGAGGAGAGGGAAAGAGGGGCGAGCACCCGCGTGCCTCCCCCCAGCCCCCGGCCCCACCTCCGAGCTCAGACTGGATCGCGTGCGGGTGAGATCGGCGGTGGGGGGGGAGGGGTCACTGCAGTGTCGAGGCCTTCTCCGGCCACCTTCTCTGTCCCCGGGCTCCTGCAGAAACCGGAGTGGGGGCCAACCGTGCGGCCGGGCGCCTGCGTGTTTGTATGTGACTGTGTGTGTGAGAGGCCCCAGGTGGGTGCGTGTGTACGTGTGTGCCAGTGGGCACGAAACGGTTGTGTGCATTTTTCGTGTTCCTCTAACCCTTGCGTGGTTGCGCTGTGTCCGTGTGTGCAAGTGTAAGTGTGTGCATGGGCTCTGCGCCGGTGGCTGTGCTTGTGCGTGGCCATGTGTACAGTCTCGGTGTGTGCGTTTGTGTGCCAGCTGGGAACCTGAGAGCAACTCCCTCCGACCGAGGCTCTGCAAGTGAGGTGTGTGAAAGAGCAACGATCAGAGGGCTCTGACCCCCAAATCTCCCCTACCACCACTCCCCCGCCCCCATCACTGAATTATGCAAAGGCAGAAGGAAGTAGTTGTTTAAATCCTGATTAAAATAGCCACTGGTTTTCTGTTCCCCACCAAAACCCACCTGTGCAATCCCTAAGCCCTAAGGCCCCACTGGGGGAAGAGCGGGCAACACGTGGCAAGGTCAACATCAAAGGGACCTCGGGGAGAGAATAGCCCCAAAGCCCACTCCACAGATGAGGCAACTGAGGCCCAGAGCGGGAAAGGGACTAGGTCAGGGTCCCACAGAGGCCGTCAGGAACCTTGGACATCTGAGTTTTTTCCCGCGGCCTAAGTGCCAGATGAGGGCGTGGTCTCCTTCCCGCGCCTGCCAACCCCATTCCATTCTCCTCCAAGTAAGGTGTATTCTCTCCCCAATCTGTCTGTGAGGTAGAAGAGGCAGCATCTCTTGGCGCTGGGAATGCAGTGGGAGGCGAGGGGGAAACACAATCCCTCCCTTCGTCGGTCCCACTGGAGGGCGTTACTGTTCCTGCTCCCACGGGGGGGGGGGGGGGGGGGGGGGGGGCTAGCGTCCTCCCTCCCCCCCACACCACCCCCCCCCCCCCCCCCCCCCCCCCGCCTTCAGAACTTTCCAGGCGTGAATGGTGCTGTTAGGGGTGGGAGGTCAGTGAGAGGAAGGCTGGCCTCATGGGCAGTGGGCGGGGGGAGGGATGGAATACGGACCCCAAAGCCATTCCGGGCACGTCCCTCCCCTCCCGCACCAAGGACGCCCGCCCCAAAATTGTTATGCAAAGGAGTCAAGTCTGTGATCTTCTGGCGATCAAAGCGGCAAAACCAAATATTAGAAGAGAAGTCAATAATGGATGAGCAGATTAAGAAACCCATCTCGAGGACAATTATCGTCGCAATTGAAAAAGCGCCGGGCTTCCCTCCTCCCCCCCTGCCCCAATATTAAAAGAAAAAAATAAAAAGTAGGTGGAAGAATGGGGCCTGGGGATAGTGGCAGAGGAGGGCAGCCGCCGAGCGTGCGTGAACGAGCGGGTGCGTGGAGGCGCTCGTAGAGGGGAGATAACGCCCCCTACACCCCACCAGGGGGTGACCCTATTGGGTCCCGGTGTTTTCTCTGGCCAAGTGCGCAGAGCCTTACCCTCTGCCCTCAAAGGTCTTTGGCCTCTTAAAAGAGAGCGTGAGGCCACTGTGAGCCGAAGCGCTAGAATCAGAGTTTCTAGGGTCTTTCTTTTCAGAGCCTCCGGTACCCAGCCTGAGTCCCCCGGCTGCACCCCCTTTCTGTCCGTTTTCTTTCGGGAGAGGGACCCTAGGCAGATGGGTAGGGCAGGGAGCCGGGTCTTACGGGCGCGGGCGGATTCCCGGCCGGTTTTCCTGTGAGGAACGCGCCACCTATCGGTGCTATCGGAGAACTGCACCCGTGTGGTGCTCCCGGGCCCGCGAGGCTGTCTGGGGGAGGTTGGATTTGACCTCCCGGGGCCGGGAGAACCAGACCCTTTCCTGACAGTAGACACCTGACTGGGGACAGACTATGGGATTCCCGGAAGGCGATCCTTCCGGGAATCCCCTCGCCTCGTGAGAGCTAAAGTGGAGAGAAAAGCCCACGAGGGGCTCTTAGCTCTATGATTCCTAAAGCAGAAACGCCTGCGTTCCAGTGGGATGGGCCCTGCGTTGGGAGTCACGACTGGATTCCTTTGACGCCTCTGCCTACCATGCGACCTTGGGAAGGCCCCCGGCTTTCTCCGGGCCTGTTTCCTTACTCGTAAACTGAGAGAACTGGATTATACTGATCCCCTCTCGACTCTGACCTTGAATCTAACATTGAATCTAAGCAGGATATGTAGACACCTGTGTCTGGTATTTGTTTCTAGCTCTTAATAGATTCTGGGCCTTTATATGCCATTTATATCCTAATCTCTTATACATATTTAATGTATACCTGCTTCAGTTAATATTACTGTTTTCTCAGTTGTCCAAAGATTTCATTTGAGTGGGGTCAGGACGGTTCTTGGCCCGAATAATCCTGATACATGCCCATTTCCTTAAACTTGAAAAAAACAACAGGAAAACTTCGTTCACTTTGCAGTGTGGACACTGCTGGGGAGGACTGGTGTCATGAGGCCAGGGAGAACATAATGGACACACATGTGGGAGGGTTAGGAGAGAAGACTCAGGCCCTGGATTGCGGTCAGTGTCAGAGAGGACCCGGAAGGACAGAGGCTAGACGGAACTAGAGAGCCGGCTGAAGCCATGGACACTCTGAGACCCCTGGGGTGGGGTAGGGGGTAGCTCTTGACCGGAGGCTCCTTGATAGATGGTGTCGCAAGAGCAGTACAGGCGGGAGTGGAGGCCAATGTAGGATAGCTCAGACCTTAAGCCAGTTCCCCTTGAACTCTCCATGAAATTAATAAAGAACGGAAAGAGGGTGTGGGAGACAATATTTTGCTCTAGTTCCCCGGAGATCTCTTATGACTTCTGCTTGGAGTTCCGGGTTTGTGTAGCGGAGGGAAGCGAGGCTTCCGGCTGTGGGTCCTTTCCTCAAGGCATGGAGCTCGAGCTTGAGACAGCCTGCCTCTGCCCAGGTTAGACGTGCCCACTGGGGAGCCCCCAAACGGTCCGCACCTGACAGAGCAGCAGGCAGGCCCGCTAGCCTCATCTTCAGCTCCTGAGTGGCCAGCGGCAGCGCGCAAGGCCAGATCGGCTGCATGCGACGACAGCTGAGCGAAGGCGCGCATCCCCTCCTCTGGGAATAGAAATTCCCCTTGGGACACCCAGAGGGGCTGCCGCTTTGAACCTGGGACCCATTGCTTTCGGAATGGAGAGGACGCTTCTGGTCTTTCGATCCGCGAGTCCAGGAATCGTTACGGGCTGCCGGCTCCTCGGAAGTGGTGAATTTCAGCGTCTTGACAACCGGCGCACAGTGCGATTCAGGGCCAGGGGTTAGTGTTCTTATTTGGAGACGGGAAAATCGAGGGTCTGGTCACTTGTCTTGGTGAACGTGAAACGAGGCCTTGAGGGGTCAGTTGGTGGCGCAGCCCTGACGTCCTAGCGGTCTGTGCGGCTCAGAATTTTTCTCCCGCTTTCGCGAGGTCGAGTCGCGTTAGTGGCCGGCGTGGGGAGGGCGGGGCGGTTGGTGGTCCCGTTTCTCCGCGGAACTCACACAGCAAGGGCGGTTTCCCAGCCCCTCAGACCTGACCCGTGGAATTCCGGACTTTGCGTCCCCTGGCCTCGGTGTTGAAGCCCTGTTGGTTGCCACCCTGCTAAGCCAGGTCGGCCTGGGAAATGGGAACCCCAGGCTTGGGCCTAGTACGCACGGCCCGCGCACTGGGGCCCGAGGGGAGCCCTGGGCTGCAGCTGTGGGCTGAGCGGGGAGGCCGCGTGGTCACTGTCTCCCGGCGGAAGGAGGAATGGCAGGGATTCCGTGTGCATCCCACCACCTCTTGGACTGTCCCAGCCCGGCCAAGAAACCCAGATTTCAGGAATCACAAGACGCCACTGCGGAGAGCTGACCGAGACGCGGGAACTTCGTCCGCGCTGGGGCGGAAAACGCCGGTTCCAATGTGCACAGCTCAGACTAACCTCTGTGGTGGGACCGGCATAAGAAAAGGAACGGATTTACTTTGCACTTTTCTCACACTTCACTCAGATGTTGCCGGTCTACAGAGCCATCGGGAGAGACAGAGCGATAAGGAGAGAGATGGCGGGGGTGGGGGGGGGAAGGGGAAAAAGAGAGAGAGAGAGAGTGATTGATTGATTAAAGGTCCCCTTTCTCCAAAAGAGGAGATAAGGATGCTGACGAGTCGATAGCCAGCATACATCGGGTGTGCTCTGGACGCAGCTCTAAGCTCTCCATCTGGGTTAGCTCATTTAATCCTTACAGTAACCTACTGAGATATTGTAGCTTCTCCTCTCCAGTTTACAAAGGAGGAAACTGAGGCACGGAGAGTCGTAAAGTAGCCCAAAGGCATGCCCCTAGCAAGTGGAAAATGAAAAGCAGAATCCGTCCGCAGCTCTGGAGGAGCCAGATGGGGACAATCCGCTCAGGGCACTCTCGAAGTCGCCCCCAGGCCCCAGGGAGGGCGCAGGTTATCATCTTCCTCCCGCCGCACCGACGCGAGGCCTCAGCGCTCCCAGGTGCTCTAGGCGGGCAGGATTCCGGCCCTGGGCCAGAGTCTGGCTCCTTCAGGGGAGCCCTCAGCCCGGGCTTCCAGGCCCTCCCCGGGGTAGGCAGATCTCCCGTCCTCTGCAGGGACTGGAATCCTCTCCGGGGAGATGACCTTCCGTTTCCATCACTCGGACTGCCCCGCCGGGGAGCAGCGCGGAGGAGGCCGCAGCCACTCATGGCTGTTGTTGGTGCTCTTTCTTCGAGCTTCCAAGCTTAGTGACCTCGGAAGGGGCCCAGACTCGGCCTTGGTTGGCTGCAGCAGGCGGCGGGGGGCAGAAAAGCTGGTCCAGGCAGGATGGAGCTGCTGGGACGCGCCTCCACGCTCAGTGGCTGGTCTCGGCGGCTGCGAGGGTGATCGCCGAGGCCCAGACTTTTACAGACTTGCTTTCAGGCGGACGAGGACCCCGGCTGGGACGCGCAGGGCGCTCGGGTCCCACGCAGAGGACAAGTCCCCGGGCTTCCTCAGACCTGCGCCTCAATTGTCCGGTTCAGGTGATGGGTGTCCCGGCGGCGTTTGAGGCCAGTGGCAAAATCCCGGGGACCCAGCCTTTCCCAGCCGTCAGCCCTGGGGATCGCTCCCCTTCCAGTCCCCAACAGCCCTTCCCACGTCTTGGAGCTGCCTTGACCAGGATGAGTGTGGGAATGGGGAGGAAAGGGCGCGAATCTCTCTCGGGAGGGAAGGAGGGGACCTAGGATAAGAATCGCAGGAGACACAGGTCCATCCCTCTCGACCTTGGCTCCAGGTCACCTGCAGGCCAGGGGAACCTTTGCCGGCCCCCAGAACCTGCAGCTGGTGCTTCGCAGAAGGGGTTGCCATTAATTCTAACTCCCCCGGGCCCTGGTGAGAGGACTTTCCAGGCAGAGGAAAAGGAGGTGGCCTCAGCTCGCTTCGGAAAAGTGCAGGTGGGCTGAGAAGAGGGGGCCGGTGCCGCCCCGGGGTGGTTCGTCCGGCAGCTAACCGGTTTTAGGGTTTTAGTCTTTCAGCCATGGCTCCCTACTCTATCTCCTCCCCCAGAGCTTTCTCCTTGAATCCCAGGAGCAGAACTAGAGGCCTGGCTGTGAGGTCTTGTCTCTAAGGTGGGATCTGTGTCCAAACCTAATTAGGACTCGTCAGATGCTAAAATCTTCCTATCCTTTCCAAGGCTGCCCTGGGTCTGGGAATCACAACCCTGTAAATTCACAGTTTGCTTTAATGGAGATTTGGAAAGAGACTGAAGGTGTCTGTAGTTATGAATGAGTGTGAACTTGAACTTGCCTTTTTGTTTTGTTTTGTTTTTTTGGAAAGGTGTCTGAACCTTGAGCCAAAATACACCAAAGAGATTCTCCTCCCCACCGCCCCGAATCCCCACTCCGTCCTGGAGGTTACAGTTACCTTGATTGTGGGGTTCTGGGGGTTGGGAGTGCAGAATCTGCAGGGAGTAGGGGAGGTTATTTAACTTGGCTGGGTCACCAGAGAGAAGGAGAGCCAAGAGACAGTGCTGTCATCCCCTCTTCTCCATCAACCTTTAGCATTTATCTCTCCCTGCACCCCAACCCCCCGTCAGTCTCCCAGCTATCAAGTGTGGACTCGACAGGAATGTTGCAAGGAAAAACTAATTAAGTGGCAGTACAATGCTTTGAAAATATTAAGTGTCATGTAAATGTCTAATGCCAATAATAATCTTGATGGTGGTCATTATGTGCCAGGAAGCACATCCCAGACAACCCAATGCTGAGCCCAAATGTGCGAGTCTAAGAGAGTCCCAGGGAACACCCGTCCTTTCTGCTGCAGAGCCCCAGCTCTGAGTGGCCGGGTGTAAGGTGGGGACTCTAGGTCCTGCACCCATCGCCTGTAAATCACCTGGGTTTAATTCCAGCTGGGAGTCCTAAAGTTACTGCCTTATCTGACACTGGAGCCCATCACCTGTAAAGTGGGAAGTTAGTGATTCCCAGGGTGTGGCTACCCCCATGGTGGATTCTGCTTCCTCCAGGCTCTGACAGGCTCCACGGTGTGCTCACATCAAGGTCTGACCTTTGTGATCTGGGTGTCTTCCATCTTCCAGAGCTTGGTTAAGACATAGCCGTTAGGAGGGTTATACCCTGGTTACCCTTCACGTTTAAATAGAAGGATGTCCTGTTAGGGAACACACATCCCTAACTCCCCTCTGTCACTGAACTGTCAACGGGAGGGGCAAAAGGTCTCAGGTCTTTAACATTTTTCTAGTTTGATGAAACACCAGGCCTTCCCCAGGACTTAAAGTTTCCTTATAAGGCAATTTCACCACCACCCATCCCCTCACCCCCATCCTCTCCCGGCTGAAGCTTCCCCACGACTGCTGGGCTGAAGACATGGGGCACTGAAGTATGCCAAAACCAGTGGAGGCTCAGAGGGCAGCAAATTACAGTGACTCATGATTGAGGCTTTTGGAAATTTCCTCCAGAAAGCATTGGGCCTTTTAGGGGTTTTGTAGAGTCAAAACCTGGATACTTTACCGCTACTTCTCACCCTACAATTTGCCCTAATTTTATTTCTCAGTGACTTGGGGAATAGGTTACAATTTCAGGCTCCTCCAGCTGACATTTTTTGTTAGACCTAATTTGGTTGGATTTTCAGTTTTTACTGCTATGTGATGACATACCCCTTATCATTTGGGAAGAAAATAGCTGACTTTTTTTTTATTATTCAAAAGAAACAAATTCTCGTCTAGTTAAGCTTTAAAAACCAAGTGCTTTGTTTTGTTTAAGCTAGGCTTCAGTAATTCAAAAACACCTTACCTTTAAAAGTAAAACTTTTTACAAATCATACAGAAACAGGAGCTTTCCTGGGTATTTTTTTAAGGTGTCCAAATAGGAATGCGATTAACAGCGGGAGTGTTAGGGTTTGGGGGTTAGGCCATGTGATATTTCAGGGTCAAAACTGAAGAGGTTTATAAGGTCAGACACTGACAACACACACACACACTCACACACGCAACACACACTCCCAGTTAAAAGGAATTCTAGGCTTTGCCATTTCACTCTTTCCTAGGAACCTCTGGGGGGAAATGGGAATGAATAAGCATGTGTAACTTTTGTAAATTTTCAACAAGTTTGTTTTGTCTTTGTTGTTGTTGTTTTACTTGGTGCCACGTGAGACTCTTGCTACATCATGGAGAATTTGTTTCCAAATCAGATAAGTCACCGAGTAAGACACACTTGATGTTGCAGATAATTTTCTAGCAACATCTGCCGAGTCAGCGTTTTTGTTTTTCTGAAGATGTTACTCACCAGAAAACATTCCCTCCTCTAGGAATTTCACGGCCAAAAAACATTTTTGTTTTAATTTCTGTCCTTTGGTTTCCTTTGGTTGGTGGGAAGGGAGTGTGGGGTGGCGTTGAGGCGATACAGCGGGGCCAGGTTCTGGACCAAAGGGAGAGGGGAGTGGGTAGGGGGGAGGCTGGACAGAGCGAGCAGTGTCCTGTGGGACGAGGGCCTCAGCTCTGTGGTGCTGCCCAGAGCTACCGTGCTCCCTCGCTGGCTTTATTTTTCCTTTTCACTCACTGCCACCATCCTTTTCAGCACGCAGAACTCCCAATCTTTGTTCAACCTCTGTATTTCTACCCCGGCTGCTGTGTTTGTCATGGGCTGTGGGTACCCAAGCATTTTGTTTCATAATGTTGGTTAATTCTTTTAAAAACACTCTGATCTGAGCAGGCTGTTCAGGAAATGTGGCTTCTATTCCACTGCGGCAAGCAAGCCCTTCTCCTCCTCCGTGGGCTGTCAACACAATGTCAGACACTGAAAAACAATCTCTCCAGAAATTCAGATATTTCCACACTGTAGGCTGTCTGGCCCTGGGAGCCGAAATGTTCAACATTTCCTCCAGATAATAGCATGTTACTAGGTCCCACAATAGCCTGGGAAATCGAGCTCCCCTTTCCCTTCTCCACAGGCGTCCTTACAGAAGAATGGGCCAAAGGCCTATAGAAACCACCAGACTGAAATTCTCCCTCAAGGCGGAGGTAGGGGTAGGGGCGGGGGGCGGGAGGTTGGAGAGGAAACATGGGGACATCATTCCCATTTCTGTCCAGGGGAAACTGCCCAGCACCTATGGATGAGACAACCCAGTCCAGTGCAGACGCGCTGTCCTGGTCCAGGGCGGTAGATGCATTGCAGGAACTGGGCTCAGAGAGCAGGCGGGCTGGCCTCCCTCCGGCACTTCTGCCCAGAAACTAGTTTGATGGGAGGGCTGGCGAGCTCGCCTGTCCTGAGCATTCCCTGTGAGAGGTCAGGAAAGCTGACTGGGGGTGGGGAGGTGAGAGAGGGTTACGGGGCCTTGGACTCTCTTTGACAAGTCTCTGGTGGGCCAGAGAAGCTGCTCCTCTGTCCTCTGGGTCTGTACCCTTGCCCATGGAGGGAGGACCTCCTGGCCCACGTCCTTCCGTAAACTCAGATCCCAGGTCTCTGGCCTGTGAGTAAAAAAAGAGAAGAGTGTGTCACATTTAGGGGTTAAATGATATGAAGCCTCAAAGGAGCAGATGGTAGAATTTCAGGCATTATCCAGCAGGTGGCAAGGAATTTGGGGGAGTGCAGGCTGACTTGGTGCTATTGCTAAATCAGACTTGCACTTGGGATGCTCCTGGGTCCGACTATTCCTCCACTGTATGTAAACTGCTTCTCAGAGCTGGTGCGCGTGACTTTGTTTCAGTTCTGTCCAGTACGATGGCCACTGGCCCCATGTGGCATTGAGCACTTGAAGTGTGGCTGGTCTGAATCGAGATGGGCTGTCAGTGCAAATTAAAACGCAGCATAACCAACGAGGACCTACTGTAGAGCACAGGGAACTATACCCAATATCTTGTAATAACCTATAATGGAAAAGATCTAAAAATGAATAGATATACATGTATATGTATAACTGAATCACTTTGCTGTACACCTGAAACTAACACAACATTGTAAATCAACTATATTTCAATAAAAATTAAAAGAAAACACACAGCAGATTTCAAAGGCTTAGCAAGACAAAAATAAAGCATCTCATTAATATTATTATATTGATTATATGTTGACATGATAATTTTTAGATATGTTGAGTTAAATAAAATAAATTATTAAAATTAATTCATCTGTTTCTTTTTATTTTCTTTTAAGGTGGCTATTAGAGCATTTAAAATTACATTTTCAGCTTGTATCAGGGTTCTCATTATATTTCTATTGGACAGTGCTGGTCTAAGTAAACCCTTCCCTTTTGAAGCTATTTTGAGGACTTGCTTATTAGTTTCCTTCTCTTGTTAGCCACATGGCATGGAGGCGGCTGAGAGCTCCAGGGAAATTTCCTTTCTGCTAGATAGGCACTGAAAGGGCAGAAGTAGTTTGGGAGCCCTAGTTTGACTTATTTCCAAAAAGTGGCTTCTGGTGACATCATGTGGCCATTACTTGGTACTACACCAACGACAGGCTGCCTGCAGTCCCCATTTCCCTATCCTGGTGTTACCCACTGCTTGCTGTAGTTACTACACTGGGCTAATAAATCAGAATTACTACACTTGTAGAAGAATGTTTTCCCCCTTAATGTCTCCTGTTATCCTCTACACCTCCTTTCATCTCTGCCACATCTGCAATATTGGGTCTAACCCACTAACCCACTGGGAGGTTTCCTTATCTAAGAGAACAGCTCTAGAAACTTCTGTCTGGACAACAGAGGTTCAAGCCTGGAAACCTCGCAAAAAATTGCCTAGTCTTAGGAATGTCTTTCTACCTCTCTGGACCCTTTTCCTCAAGTGCAAAACAAACGGCTGTAGCACGTGACCTCTAACCTCACTTCTGGCTCCCCAAATCCATGAAGCTGATGGTGGAATCTGAGCTGTTGGTGGAGTACATTCAAATAACCCCTCACTGGTGGTCACCTACAAGAAAGGGCCTAATGTGAAGTGACCCAACATGGAGCAGAGGTAACCAACCATGATTTCTAAGGAGGTGATAATACAAACACAGTTGGTGGTGGTGGTGGAGACTAAATACTTTACATATGCTATCTCATTTAATGCTCACAGCATCCCACAAATTAGGTATGATTACGTCGACTCAAACTATTTAATATAATATCTGACACATATATGTATACATGCGTATACAAGCGTAAATTTAAAATCATGATACTATGATGAACACCTATGAACTACGCCCAAGAACTAGAACATCAGTACTGACCCGCTTCTATGCATGTGTTCCTCCCCCATCTCCTTCTCCTGCCTCTGCCAGGAGTAATCACTAACCTAAATTTTTTTTGTTTTTGTTTTGTTTTTCATTTCTTTGCTTTTAAGTAGCTGGTTTGATTATATATTGTTTAGTTTTACTTGCGTCTGAGGTTCATAAAAATGGTATAATAAGGTCTCGTGGCACTTGTTTCTTCACTTAGTATTACTTTCCTAAGACTTATCCATGTGACACGTAACTGGACTTGAGTCATGTTTACAGCTGTATGAGATTTCATTATTGCACTGTACTTCAATGTATTTATCCATCCTCCTGTCAATGGACATCTGGGTTGTTTCTAGTTCTTTGCTTCTGTGAGAATTCTCATTTGTGTCTCCTGGTATACATGTGTAAAAATGTCTCTAGAAGGCAATAGAAAGCTCAGTGGTTGCCAGGGGCTTGGGGCAGGGGTGAATTATTAAATAGGTTTACCACCTAAAAGTGTGGTACCATGATGATGCATACACGATAGTATGCATTTGTCAAAGCCAATGGAACTTTACAGCACAAACAGTGAACCTTAATATATACAAATTTTTTAAAATCATCTAGGAGGTCAGGGGATCCTATGGGGGGATGCAGACTGTCACAGAGAATTTAATTGTATTGCAAATGAATAAAACAACCCCACTGGAGGGAGTAGGGAAAGATGCTGATCTAAGCAACTTTGGAAATAAGTAAGACTAAAGGCATAAAAAAGTACACATAAGCACTGTACTCTGGTTAATAAAATTGTTTCCCAGGGGGACATGCAATAGTTTTCTGATATTACTAAACATGTACACTGGAATTGGACAATCAAGTAAACAGGTGGCAGATGATGGGAGACCAGTTTCTTATTGATGGAGTGGGAATTTACAAGTAGTCAAGGAGAAGAAGCAGGAAAGATTCATGTGGTAATGGGTTAGAGTTGGAGACATTAGTATGAACTCATGTGTAGCTTATACAGATGATTACATAAAGAAGTATTTGTGGATATGCGTATATATACATATATATATATACAGGTTAATATACACACATGTATTTCCTGTTCTGTAAGCTAAGAGGGCCTAGAAGCAATGACACACCAGTAACAATAAGCGTCTTAGCACCCAGATCTTGGTTTCTAATGCCATTCTTCAATAAGAAGCCAAGGGTCCTTGGAGAAACCCAATTCTAGAACTGGGACAGGAAATATACATAGTGAGCCTGGAGCATCTTGTGTTGCTAGAAAGTAAGAAGGTGCTCAAAAAAATTTTTTAAACCTACATTGATAGGGGTATACAGGAGCCGACTGAAAGAATTCCCAAAGGTAAAGCTTGAACGCTCTGAGCTACAAAATAAAGTAGTGTTGGAACGTGACCCAAAGTATAAAATAAATATGTATTCACGGGTCCATGCTGATATAAATGACTGAAAATATAAATGAAGGGGAGAGAAGAGACAGATCTCCCTTGAAGAAAATTTGCAAATACTTCATTTCACCCTCAAGGGATAAGACGATGCATCCCCATCCCATACGTGTGGCCTGTGCACGGTGACTGCCTTCCAAAGAGTGCCGTATGCAGAGGCAGAGGGTGAGGGGAAGAATTCCTTACTAGCAAAACCTGACAAACACTGCCTCAGGCAGATGATCAGGGTCATTATCAGCAGAGAGAATTCTTGTTAGTACGTACCCTTGGTAAAAGGATACTTTGCCTCTCTGGTCTTCCTCCCCAAAGCCCATAACTCCCGTCAAGTAATGAGAAATAATACATCAAATACATCCTACAGCGGGACATCCTACAAAATATTTGAGCAGTACTCCTCAGAACTGTCATGGTGATCAAAACCAAGGAAAGTCTGAGAAACTATTGCAGTCAAGAGGAGCCTAAGGAGACATGACAAGTTAATGTAACGTGGCATCCTGAGAGGGACCCTGGAAAAGAAGAAGAAAATGGATAGAAGCTAAGGAAATGTGAATAAATATGCCCTTTAGTTCATAACAATGTATGAATATGTAACGTGTAGCACACTAATGTAAGATGCTCATATAATAATAGGGGAAACTAGATCCAGGGGCGTGTGAGAGCTCTCTGTACCATTTCCTCAATTTCCCTGTAAATTAAAAACTGTCCTGCAAAGTAAAGTCTATCAAAAATGTTGTGGGTTAGAAAAAGTGAGAGGTGAAAACAACACGAGGCTGTCAAAAATGTCTCTAGAGAAGGGTTGGCAGACTTTGTAAAAGGCTAGTTAGTAAATATTTTAGGTTTTGTGGGCCTTATGGTCTCTATTACAGCCACTCAGGTCTGCTGTCTTAGGGTAAAAGCAGCCACAGGCCCTACAGATAAGGGTGGCTGAGTTCCAAAAAATTTTTATTTAGCAAAAACTAAACAAACAAACAAAAGCCCGTGGGCCATGGTTTGCCAGCCCTGCTCTAGCATGTATAATTAGAAGTGGAATGGCTGGGCCACAAGTATCCAAGCGCTCAATTTTGGAAACCGTCAAATGGTTTTCCCAAGAGATAGCATCAAATCAACAAAAAAAGAAATGTATAAACGTAGAAGTTCTTTTTAAATCATGTCTTGCCCAGAGCTTAGCATTTTTTCTAAAATGGTTTTCCACTGGGTTCTTGTGTTGCATTTCCCTGATTATAGTGGACTTGTTTATTGTGATCCCTCTTCCGAGAAATGCCTATTGGTGGCTTTTGCTCTATCTCTGTTGTGTTGTCTTTTCTTTATGCATTAGCAGGAGCTCTTTCTATATTCCAGATGCTAATCTTGTGTCAGTTATAGATGTTCCAAATATCTCCTCCCAGGATATGGCCTGTCATCTCACTTTCTTTTGATGAACAGAGTTCTTAATACAGAGTTCTTAATTTTAATGTAGTCAGGTTTATTAATCTTTCCTTTTTATAATTAGTACTTTCTCTTCTCTCTTGTTGAAGAAATCCTCTTGTACTCAAAGTCAGAAAGATACTCCCTATATTTTCTTTGAAACTTTGGAAGTCTTGTCTTTCACCTATAAGTCCTTCAGTACCTCTGGAATTTACACAAAGTCCAGAATATACGGTGGAGGAAAGGATTCAGTTTTATTTTTTTCTCTTTGGACAACCAGTAGTCCCAGCCCCAGTGCCTCCTTCCCTGCTGTCTGCAACGTCACCATGTCATGTCATGTCCACATAGTACATCTAGTGCTGGCGTCTACTTTGTTTCATTTGTCATATAACTTCTATAACATCATGATAGATCCTGATATCAAATTACCCCCAACCTATTCTTTTTCAGCAATGTCTTGACTATTTTTAGCCCTCGGGACTGCCATATAGTCTTTAAAATCATCTTGTTAAGTTTTATGAAAAAAATACTAATTTTATTAGTCCTGGGAACTTATTGGGATTGCATTGAATCCATAGACTGGTTTGGGGAGAACTGACATGTTCAAAATGCTGAGTCGTCCTATGTATGAACATATGATGTGTCTCCTAATATCTTTGTTTGGGATGAGGAAACTTACGTTCAAAGACGTTAAGTGACCTTCCCCTAGTCACTTGCTAGTTAGTGGAAGGGCCACCATTTTTACCCAAAAGTCCTTGCTCTAAGCAGCTAGGCTGTACCATTACTTTGTTTTAGCAAGATCTCTCTCCTGGACACCTCAGGCATGGCCCTGAGAGTCCCATGATCTGCTGACCAGCCACCAAGACAAACATGTTAGCACTTCCCAGGATAGGAGAGGGAGAGCTCAGCCCCCCACAGCTGGGATGTGCCAAAGGGAGGGTCTCCATGACTTGCGTGTTCCATGATACATCTATGAGTCATTCTGGGTTTTATTCCAGCACGAGATCTGTTTGGGAGGAGCTGAGGCTGTGAATGTAGGGAAGAAGGTTGGGGAAAGGGACTGCCTTGGGATCTGGATGGGTCACACCCTTGGTGTGAGGCCCACGTGTCAGAACGTTTGAGTTCAATTCCCACCTCTGCCTTTTTCCAGCTCTGTGACATTGGGCAAGTCACTTAAGGTTTCTGAGTCACTGTTGTCTCATCTCTAAGGAGGGGTACTTTCTGTTTCTCCCAGAGGAGGTCACTGAGGGAATTAAATTAAGTAGAGCACATAACATGCTTGTCCCAGCCCCCGGGGTCTATCCAGTGAGACTGAGATTAGTCCTGTGAGCTCTGAGTTTCCCTTCCTGTCCAGGCTGCAGGGGAGCTGGGACTCAGAGCTCACCCACCTTCAGCAAGGACTTTCTTGGATAGAAGGAGAGCAAAGAGGTCTCCCGACTATAGCAAGCTTACACACCCACCAGGGAACCCAGGGCAAATTACAGCAGCAGAAGGGGTCCTGACCCTCTGAGCCTTGCACAGTGAACCACTGCTACTCCTCCTGCAGCTCAAGCATTTGCTTAAAGCAATTTTTAATAGGTCCTCAGACAGGGAGATGGCAATTAGGTCTTCTCAAGGCTCCAGGTGTCCTGGAGGGAGTGGTTGGGAAATCTGATCTGATGAACAGATAAGAAATAGTTATCATCAGCACAGTCTATGTGAACACATGAGATTGCCCTATAGTAGTTTTCCAAACCATCAAGACAGTTCTCAAACAAGTTTCCACTCATAGGGAGACTCAGCATGGCCCCTGTATATACTACCGATTTCCTTGTTTCCATAAAGAGCAGATAAAAAACCCAACCGAGCTTGTCTGTACATCTCCCAAGTCTAAAATCCAGGAACTGAAATGACTAGGCACATAGTACTTTTTAGGTATATCCTTTAGAACATTGTTTTTCCACTGAGGTATAACTTAAATTCAGTAAGTTTACAAATCTGGAGTGTCCAGCTAACTAAACCTTTACACATGTATACACTGTGCAACCACCATCCAGATCCAGCTCTTCAACGTTTCCTGACCCCAGAGGCTCCCTGTGCCCCCCAGTCATGTCCCCCACAGGTGGCTGCTCTTCTGACTTCAATCACCATAGATTAGTTTTGCCTGTTTCTGAAATTCCTATAAATGGAATTCTATCACATGTATTTTTTGCATATGGCTTTATTTATTTGGTTGCACCAGGTCTCAGTTTTGGCAGGCAGGCTCCTTAGTTGCAGCTCACCAGCTCCTTAGTTGTAGCACATGGGCTCCTTAGTTGTGGCATGCAAACTCTTAGTTGCAGCATGCATGTGGGATCTAGTTCCCTGACCAGGGATCGAACCAGGGCCCCCTGTATTGGGATCACAGAGTCTTAACCAGTGCGTCACCAGGGAGGTCCCTGCATAAGGCTTCTTTAGCTTAATGTTACCTCTGTGAAATTCATCAGGATATCACATGTCACCGTTGTTTGCTTTTTTCAACTACTGTGTGAAAACCCATTGTCTGATATGTCACGAGTCATTTTACTATTGGTGGACATTTTGGTTGTTTCCGTTTGGGGCTACTGTGAGTAAAACTGCTGTGAACATCATTGAACATGACTTTTAGTGCACGTGTACACCTTTAAATTGGTCTAATCCCAGGAGTCCAATAGTCCAATTTCTGAATTATGATAGGTATTGAATTTTCTTTCTTTCTCTCTCTTCCTTCCTTCCTTCCTCTCTTTCTAAAATCACTTTTATGATAGAATTTGCAGTATATAATTTACATACAATCAAATCCTCCAATTTTAATTGTACATTATAATGAGTTTTGACAAATGTATATGGTTGTGTAACCACCACAGTCATCAAGATATGAAACAGTCCTATTATTCCAAATAGTCTCCTTGTGTCCCTTTGCAGTCACCTTTCCCCATCCCCAGCCCCTGGCAACTGCTCACTTGATTTCTGTCATTATAGTTTTGCCTTTTCTAGAATTTCATATAAGTGAAACTGTAGTTTCTATAGTCCTTCATGCCTCATCCCTTTCACTCAACATAATTATTTTGAGGTTCATTTGTGTTATTGCATATGTCATAGTTCAATCCTTTTTATTGTGATATACTGCACTTTATTTTTCCATTTATCTGTTGATGGACTTTCAGGATATTTTTTTCCATTTGGGGGGTCTTTTTAATAAAGCTGCTATCATTATTTTCTACAGTTCTTTGCACAGAAATGTGTTTTCATTTTGGGGGGTAAATACCAAGAAGTAGGATTATTGAGTTACATGGTAAGTATATATCTAACTTGATAAGAAATTGTCAAACTGCTTTTCAAAGTGGTTTTACCATTTTGTTTTCCCACCAGCAGAGTGTATGAGAGTTCAAGTTCTTCCATATCCTCACCTACACTTGGTATTGTCAATCTTTTTAATTTTAGCCAGTTGTAGAAATAGGTAATTGTATCTCATTTGTTTTTATTTATCTTGTCTTATACCTATTGGCCACTTAAATATCTTCTTTGATTAAGGACTGTTAAGATCTTTTACTTTTTAAAAAATTGGGTTGTATTCTCATTAAATTGTAAGAATTCTTTATATTTTCAGGATATGTCTTTTATCAGATATGTATCTTGGGAATGTTTTCTCCCAGGCTGGACTTGTCTTTTTATTTTGTTAACAGTGTCTTTTGAAGAGCACAATTTTTAAATTTTGGTCAAGTCCATTATATTTATCTTTTTTTATATAGTTTATGTATTTTTGTGTCTTATCTAAGAAATTCTTGCATAATCCAAGATCAAGTTTATTCCTATATTTTCTTCTATACCTTTTATAGTTTTAGCTATTACATTTTAGGTCTATGATTTGTTACAAGTTAAATCTTGTATAGTATCAGATAAGGGTCAAGGAATACATTTTTGCATATGAAATTCCAGTTGGTCCAGAACATTTGTTGAAAAGTCCATCTTTTCCCCATTGAATTACCTCAGCATCCTTGTCAAAAATTCATATCTATATGACAGGGTTGTTGTGAGAATTAAATGGAACTTTGAAAGCACTGAACATTAATAACTGGCACATAGTAATTGCATAACAATTATTCTCACATTTATAATCATTTAAAATATTAATTTATAATATGTAATTATTTCAATTAGATTTTCTGCAAAATAGATGTAATACCACACAACTTGTAGGGTTTTGTGAGGATTTGGTGAGGAGTCATGTAAATAGAACTTTTAACAGTATCTGCATGCAGTAAGTTCTCAACAAACAATCTTCTTCTCTGTATGACAGTGCCTAAAGTAGACACTCTCTAAACAACAGCTATTATCTTGTGTACCTCTGTAAACCCTCATATGATGAATAATACATGAAAAGATTTTACGAAACTGTTAATGCTAATATCCCATATGAAGCAATAAGGATTTATTATTTTTTGCCTTAAAACCTGGGTAAGTTTTTTAAAAAAGTGAAACTCATCGTTGCTAAGGATGAGGGAAAATGAGCGCTCTTTTATACTGTTGGTAATAGTGCAAATTAACCCAGACTTCCTGTAAGGCAATCTAGCAATATAAATCAAAACCTGTTAAAACATGCATACATTTTGGCCTAGCAATTCAATTTTTAGGAATTTTAGCTCAAGAAAACAATTAAGATTGCGTGTTGAGAACTGTGTCCAAAGATGTTCACTGTAATAATATATATAGTTAGAAAAAACTTATAACTAACTAAATGCCTGACAAATAGTTGAATACACTACTGTACATTCATGTAATAATATACAAGACCCCCCTCCTTTAAAACGATGCAGTAGAAAAATGTTTTATGATGTATTCATTTTTTCATTCAGCAAATATTTGTTGCAGGCACTGGGCTGGGCATCCGTGCTGTGATGAAGCACTAGACAGACAGTAGAGGGCAGTAAGTGCTGGGATAGGAGAGGGTAAGGTGCTAAAGGACCACACACAAAGATGCCGAGGTCAGATATGACCTGAGTTTGCTGTCTAGATGGGGGTCAGAGCTCCCATAGTGAGTGATATCTTAGTTGAGACCTGAAGGACGAGTAGGGGCTGAGCAGAGAAAGATGTGGGGTTGGTGAGCAGATGGACGAGGGCTCCAGGCAAAGGAAACCATGTTACCACAAGTTCCAGGAGATTATTGTAAGCTTTTATGCTGAAGAGTGAACCGATCAGCTTTCACATTTTAGAAGGGCTTCTCTCCAGTGTGAATGGGGTGGATTGGAGGGGACCATTTTAGAAAGTAAGAAGACCAGTTAGAGACTGTTGGATTAGTTCACAGACAATAATGGCCTGATGTCTGGGAGAGGGTGGTGTTGGAAAGAAGTAGGCGGATCCAACAGATATTTAGAAAGGACTCGATGATTGATTGGGTATGGGCAGTGAGGAGGGGAAGAGGGACACCAGCCAGGTGTCGGGCTTGGCCATCTGGATCAAGAGTGATCCTCTCAGAAGATGGGGAACTCTAGGGGGGGACACTGGGAGGAAAGGAGGAAGAGGTGTTAAGTTCTGCTTGGATTACATTCACTTTGAGTTCCTCTTAGTGAAGAAGCTCAGTAGACGGTTGGAGATTAGAGTCTGTAGCTCAAGAGAAAGATCAAAACTGAAAGGAGAGAGTAATCTCATAGATGGGTGATGACTGGACACAAGAAAGTGGGTAAGAACTCATAGGCCAGTATTTTTGAAACTGCAGATCTTAACCCCCCTTAGTGAACTATGAAATCAATGTAGTGGGACATGTCCAACATTAAAAACAAAGAAAAGATAGAGGGCTTTCGTGGTGGCGCAGTGGTTGAGAGTCCGCCTGCCAATGCAGGGGACACGGGTTCGTGCCCCGGTCCGGGAGGATCCCACGTGCCGCGGAGCGGCTGGGCCCATGAGTCATGGCCGCTGAGCCTGCGCGTCCGGAGCCTGTGCTCCGCAACGGGAGAGGCCACAGCAGTGAGAGGCCCGCGTACTGCAAAAAAAAAAAAAAAAAAAACGAAGAAAAGAAAAGATAGAATAAAAAAATCTAAGAGTGCATCCATAAATAAGGGTAAGAATTGTTTCATGAAAATTTTTTTAGATTATATATGGATAAAAGACTGCCATAGTGTGTGAAGAGGGTCACAAACATTTACCCTGTCCCCAGGTGCGGCTTGCCTTCACTTGATGAGTGAGAAGCTGTCCCAATGTGTGTATTTAAATCAATATTTATGCCCCTTGATAGTTTGCAGCAGCGAGGTTCAACTGAAAGAAAGGTTAACCATTGAGTCCTCAAATGAACTCATCAACTAGTAAACAGATATAAACATATGGGAAAGCACCTGAATTCTGGATTTCTCATAACCTAATTTTTCCCTATTAAGGTTTTTTTTAATTTTAAGATAGTGGAGGTGACGTTGGTTTGATGAAGACACAGTCCCTCGGTAGGTGTTTCCTTGTCCCTGGAGTCAAGAACCCTTGTTCTTACACTAGGTAGTCCCTTTCATGTCAATTTCCTGAAATTAACTCTTAGAGCACAATTATTTATGGCTATAAATCTTTAGGTTCTGGGAATCCAAAGCGGTAAAGCCAGCCTGAACTGGCTCAGGAAGACTGGAAATAAAGTCTGGAGTAGAATGAGGGGGGCTGATGGGGCAGCACACATATAAAGGAAGCTGGTGTTTGAGTCCTTGCCGTCTGCCTCCTGGCCATGGAGGGCACATTTCTCAGTGAGCCTTTGTTCCCAAACTCATAAAATAGAGACATAAAGTCCTCCTCTACAAACATTGCCTCTTTGTTGAGAGTATCAAAACAAGATGCAATATGGAGAAGGGTTTTGTAAATTGTAAATCATCTACAAATGCCTGGCAGCGCGCCTTGGGTTAACAGTCCTTGGATTGACTTTTAAAAACAGGAGGTAAAGCTAAGGGAGGATCAGGTTCCTAGGGTTTTTTCGGTTGTATCATAAACGCTCTGTTCTCTCAGTTACAGTGCAAGCACTGTGGAGACTCCACACCGCTCCTGTGGTTACTATATTACAGACGACAACAGGGGACAGCAAGCCTGCAGACTCAGACCAGCGTTGGAATCCCAACTCCACCTCTGGCTCACTCCACCCTGAGTGCAAATATGTAATGGGAACAATAGCACCTTCTTCAAAGGGTTGTATGAATGACACAATACAGTAAATGTGTGAGCATAGTATATGTTCATTAAGTCTCAGTTCTCGCTAAGAAAGCCCCAATCTTCCCCCTCCATGCTGGGTGGATGAGGCTGGACCTCTCCATTCTCAACTCCCTGCGTCTCAGAAATGACCCTTCTCTTGTGTCACAAGTTCCTAAACTTTGATGTACAAATGCTCTCGGGTAACACGATTAAAAATTGAGTCTCTGGGACCAGTCCCCAGGCAACTGAGACACGCCTGTAACACTCTCGCCTGCCCTGGTGTCTCCCTGTGACAGATGGCCAGTGCGGAGGCCTCCAGGACACTGTCTACCCTTTGAGGCTCTGGCCAGAGCTTGGACTCTGCCTCTCCCCTGGGTTCCCTTATTCAAGGTCAGAAATAAAAGAAAGGACTTAACGCTGACAGAGCGACATGCAGTTTGCCCATCGAGCTGGCTGCTCCACGGATGTTACCCCTGGAGCCAAGAGGCCCCTGGTGGGCCCCCCATCAAGCCTGTGTCCAAGACCATGTCCCCACCCATCTCACGCACACACACCTGGAAACACCCTAAACCGAGGAGGAGCAGCCCTGACAGCCCTGGGGGAAGAAGGGAGAGATTTCGTCTTTCTCTATTTTAAGCAGAAGTGTTAGGCTGGCCCTCAGCCCCAGCAGGGTCTCCACCAGGGCTGGGGAAGGTCCTTGCCCACCTCTGGGAGCAGGTACTCTAAAAAGTCCTTCCAGGCACCTCCTCACGCAGGCCTTCTCCTGGGCAATCACTCCTGCAGGGGCAGCTCTAGAATTTCTATTTTGGGGGGACTAGGTATAGGAATGGGGGCCTGGGCCTTGACCTACCAGAATGCTGTTTTTCAGCTAAACTGCCTGTTATATAACGTAGTTTTCTAGAGGTGTTTTCTTCCCACTTGAGTAAGATCAAGAAAACAATTGTAGATAGGTGACGATATTATTATTGTTTTAACTGTTATTGTAACTAGCGCTTTTTGACGATTCCTTCTTTATGATCATAAATCCAAAGGGCTCAGTAAACCATGACTTTGCACAATTTGTTTGGCCGTCAAACCCTTCCTAAATGAATGTGAAACAATTTATAGTCTTTATTTCTCTGGCTTGGTTTGAATACTCATCCATTTCGTGTGTTTGATTATAGGGTGCTGTCCCAGACCCCTCAGGGAGATCAGAGACCACACAGTATTTATACCATATTACTTTCCTAAAACCTTTCAAATTCTGAATTTCCAAAGGCACCTGGCTCCCAGAGTTTTGGATAAGGGATTGTGGGCCTTATTCAAGAATCAGAGTTGGTATTGTTGTTGCTGTTCAGGAGGGGTGGAGGTGTGTCGAGACTAGAGACCTGTACCCGCCCCCTGCCTCCTACCCACCCCTTCCCCGCACTGCTCTCCTGGAGCAGCTGGTCTTCAGACACCCTTTGCCATCAGCTTCTGGATGGCCTGTGGCCGGCTGCATCGGACCCACCTCAGGCCAGATTCTTGCCAGCACTCAGAGCTGTGCCCAGGACGAGCTCCCCGTGCAGGAGCCCCTAGCGCTGTGCCCGCTTTCCCAGCCCACGTGTGTGTGGCAGCTTTTCACACTGGGTCACAGGGTGTACTGTGGCTCTAAGCCCTAAGCAGAGCCTGGGAAGACGCCAAGGCAGCTGTTAACACCCAGCAGTAATGAATCACTGGGATTACCTCTGGCACCTTCATCAGAGGTGCTCTCAGCCAGAACTCACAGGCACCTGCCAACACTTGTGGGCTCCCATCTCCAGCAAGTCAAGCAGGCTGAGGAGGGAAGGGGGAGGGCGGAGTCTCTCCTGGATGGAAGCAGAGGCTGCTGTGACCCATCAGACTCCAAGGGCTCCAGAGGTGTTTGTGGGCCTCAGAAGGACAGGGCCACATCCATTTGACCCCCACTGTATCCTAGCACAGCACCTGGCCTTCGAGAGGAGCTCAGGCTTATTAGCTGAACTTATTAATTAACCCAAGTGGCACTCACTGAACTCATCAGGTGACAGAATAGAAAGAGGTCAGAAGCTCCCCACAGGTCAGTTGTAGCTGTGGGAGCTTTAATGCGGTGCCTACTGTGTGCAGAGCCCTACTAAGTGCCAGGCCCTTTCTAGTCCAGGCTTTATGACACCACGTGAAGGAGAGATTTTTATCCCTATTTATAGATGATAAGTTCAGGCACACAGAAGTCGAGAGGCTTTCTGAAGCTCTCCCCAGTCAGCCTGCCTCCAAAGTCTGAGTCACTTCTGTCCTGCGCTGCTGCCCAACAGCAACCCATCTGTCTTCCACTCACAGTGGGGCTGGGCCACCACGCTCCACTGCCATCCTTCCTTTGCTGAATAGAAACAACTGCCGGGGCCTGGAGGAGAGACACCAACAGCTTTCTCCAAGGGCAGGGAGCCAGGAGGCAAGGATGGGGAGTGACTGGAGGAGGAGGGGAAGGTGGGGGGAAGAAGAAGAGGAGATTCCCCATTTCCTGGGATTGAGTTCCCACTGCATGGTTCATTCTGCTTTCAAACCCTCTTCCCTCTTCCTGAAATTCCAAATCACAGCTTCTTTACAAGCTTGAGGATTTTTTTTTTTAAAGGGAAATTGGGACCAGATTGTGAGGGTCTTTTATTATACATTTCTTTATTTTTTATATAAATTTATTTATTTTATTTATTTATTATCTTTGGCTGCGTTGGGTCTTCGTTGCAGTGCGCCGGCTTCTCATTGCGGTGGCTTCTCTCGTTGCGGAGCACGGGCTCTAGGCATGCGGGCTTCAGTAGTTGTGGCACGCGGGCTCAGTAGTTGTGGCGCACGGACTTAGTTGCTCCGCGGCACGTGGGATCTTCCCGGACCAGGGCTCGAACCCGTGTCCCCTGCACTGGCAGGTGGATTCTTAACCACTGTGCCTCCAGGGAAGCCCAAGCTTGAGGATTTATTCTCATCTCTATTTCCCACGACCCAGCACTGTTCCCTACCCGCTACACCCCTGGTTCAGTGGTCCACACAGATGAGCATCATTGCTCTTGCAAGGCTGGGAAAGATCAAACCTTGGCCTTGCTTTCAGTGAAATCGCAAGAAGCCATGTTTGATACTCCTTCCCACCTGTGGGAGGCATCCCTGAGAGCCACGCTCTGAGTAATCCCCTCCCCTTAAGGGTGACCTGGATTTAGTGGTTCACTTCCAGGGGGTAGAACGTCAGGAGGCTCCACGTTTACCTTTGTTGTTCATTTGTAGGAATCACCTCATCCTGGGATCTAGGAGCAGTTATCTTAGGGTCTGATTGAACGCTATGAAGCTGCTGCCGACACAAATATGCATTACGCGCAGAGGCTTGTGAGCCCCAACTTGGAGACCTGCATTTACAGCCTCCAAGTAAAGGATCAGTTTCCTGAATGGTTACTATTTCTTTTAAACAGCACTGACAGTTTACCATCCACTGCGTGTGACTGAAGTCCCACTGTGGTTAGGAGCTCTGTCACGGTTTGAATGCAGCCCATCTGTCTCTAGACTGCCTCTCTGATGTTTGTTTGTTTGTTTGTCTATTCTTAAAGCAGCTTGTGGAAGTTTTTGTTGTAGTTTGCTCTGCTTTGTTCTAGGTATATTATATGTATAGTGAAATGCACACATCTTAAGTGTGCAGTTAGATGAGTTTTGACAAATATACACATTGTGTAACTCACCCCAAAACCAAGATGTACAACCTTACAGCCACTACGGAAAATAGTATGGAGGTTCCTTAAAAAACTAAAAATAGGGCTTCCCTGGTGGTTCAGTGGTTGAGAGTCTGCCTGCCGATGCAGGGGACACGGGTTCGTGCCCCGGTCCAGGAAGATCCCACATGCCGTGGAGCGGCTGGGCCCGTGAGCCATGGCCGCTAAGCCTGCACGTCCGGAGCCTGTGCTCCGCAACGGGAGAGGCCACAACAGTGAGAGGCCCGCATACCGCAAAAAAAATAAATAAATAAACACTAAAAATAGAGTTACCATATGATCCAGCAATCCCACTCCTGGGCATATATTCAGAAAAGATAAAAACTCTAATTTGAAAAGATACACACACCCCAATGTTCAGAGCAGCAATATTTACAATAGCCAAGATGTGAATGCAACCTAAGTGTCCACTGACAGATGAATGGATAAAGAAGATGTGATACACATATACAATGGAATATTTCTCAGCCATAAAAAAGAATGAAATAATGCCATTTGTAGCAACATGGGTGGACCTAGAGATTATCATACTAAGTGAAGTAAGCCAGACAAAGACAAATATCATATGATATCACTTATGTGTGGAATTTAAAAAAATGAAACCAGTGAACTTATTTACAAAACAGGAACAGACTCACAGACCCAGAAAACAAACTTATGGTTACCAAAGAGGAAAGGGTGGGGGGAGGATAAATTAGGAGTTAGGAATTAGCAGATATGAGCTACTATATATAAAATAGACAACCAGCGAGGACCTACTGTAGAGCACAGGGAACTATATTCAACACCTTATAATAACCTATAATGGAAAAGGATCTGAAAAAGAGTATATATGTATGTATAACTGAATCACTTTGCTGTACACCAGAAACTAACACGACATTGAAAGTCAACTATACTTCAGTTAAAAGAAAAAAAGATATACAACCTCTCCATCATCCCCCAAATTTCCCTTGTGCCCACTTCACGCAATCTCTTTCCTGCTCCCCCTAACCACATCAAGGCAACCGCTATTCTGACAGCTGTTACCATAGATGAGTTTTGCTGCTTCTTAACCCTCGTGTAAGTGGACTCATAAATCCACACACTTTTATATATGGCTTCTTTCTCTGCTAAGTGAAATAATAATGTCTGTGAAGTTCATCCATGTTGTTGTATCTATCCCAAATTTGTTCCCTTCTTTTACTGAGTAGAAATTTATTGTATGAATATATTGTAGCTTGTTTGTTCATTTTCCTCTGATAGAAACCTGGACATTTCCATTTGGGAGGCTATCATGAATAAAGATGCTACAGATATTCTCTGTTAAATGTTTTGTGGGTGTATAAGCTTATTTCTTTTGGGTAAAAACTTAGGAATGAAATTGCTGAGTCAAAGGATAGGCATACGTTTACATTTGTTAGAAACTTCCAGACAGTTTTCTAAAGGAGTAGTACTGTGTTCTCTTTTGTTTACCCTTCAATATCAGATATATTTGAGGCTGTCTCAAGTACCTTTTGGAAGTAGGTAGTCATTCAATGAATGAGAGGATGAACGAATGACCCTATAACCACTCACCCTCCAACCCACCATGAGGCTGACATGGAACCCCCCAGCTCATTAGCCCCATCCTGCGGTCTTTCTCCAATGCATTGCTGCTCCGTTTGTGCAGAAAAACACCCTAAGAGTCCCCACCCGTGTTAGTCCCTGCTGAGTTTTCAACCACATTCCTATTGCAGATATTTTGGCAGGAAACCCAGCCAAGCTAATCCTAAAGAAAGAACATTCCCTTCACTTAGGAGGGCAGGAGGCAGATGCCCGTGACTGGAGACAAAGAGCAGCCCAGGGTGCCATTCCCAGCTCTGCCATCAGCTCATCCTCCAAATGAGCTTGGGGCCTCTAATGGCTCTCCCTGTATGGGCAGTGACCCATTCAATGGATCAAAATATTGGGGGAGGTTGAGGATGGGACGCAGGTGCTGGTTTCATCCCTCCTTGTGTAACCCACCTCCTCGTGCTTCACCTTTCTCTGACAATTCAGATGTATCTGGAGACTTTTTTTAATTGAAGTATAGCTGATTTATTATATATATAATATATATATATATATTATATACCCATTTATATAATATATATATAAGATACATATTTTTTTCAGATTCTTTTCCATTATAGGTTATTACAAGATATTGAATATAGTTCCCCGTGCTATACAATAGGTGCTTGTTGGTTATCTATTTTATATATAGTAGTTTGTATCTGCTAATTCCAAGCTCTTAATTTATCTCCCCCAAACCTTTCCCTTTTGGTAATCATAAGTTTGTTTTCTGTGTCTATGAATCTATTCCTGTTCTGTAAATAAGTTCACTGGTTTCATTTTTTTAGATTCCATATATAAGTGATATCATATGATATTTGTCTTTGTCTGACTTACTTCACTTAGTATGACAATCTCTAGGTCCATCCATGTTGCTACAAATGGCTTTATCTCACTCTTTTTTATGACTGAGTAATATTCCATTGTATATACGTGCCACATCTTCTTTATCCATTTCTCTGTCAATGGACACTTAGGTTGCTTCCATGTCTTGGCTATTGTAAATAGTGCTGCTGTGAACACTGCAGGGCATGTTTTTTTTCAAATTAGAGTTTTCATCTTTTCTGGATATATGCACAGGAGTGGGATTACTGGATCATGTGGTGGCTCTATTTTTAGTTTTTTAAGGACCCTCCGTACTGTGGTGACTGTAGCAATTTACATTCCCACCAGCAGTGTAGGAGGGTTCCCTTTTCTGCCTCTGGAGCCTTTTGAAGTTCCTGACCATGATTTTCTGTTACTGGAAGAAGGGATCATCTCAACACCAAGCTCTTCCTGTCCTCGTTCTGAAACCTTGATTCCTTGAGAGCTTTGTTTCACATAATCTCGTTGTCTGTGGAGAAGCAGACTCCAGAAGGGTGGTAGAACAAACTACGTAGACAGAGAAGGTATGAGTGGAGAGGCCTTGAATCCCCAGAAGAAGGAGAAGGTTAGGAGTGGTGCCCTGCCTCCAGATCCTGCTAATTTCTGCTCCTGTTCTGTAGTGGGTCCAGAGGCTTGCCTCCAGAGATTTCAAATTCATTCAGTTTTCTATGTGGGAAGAGCTAGGGGCAGCACGTCCAGGGGGCTGTGGGCCTGGACACACTGAAACCAACAGGATTACACCACCGCTATCCCATCTGTGCCTTTGGGCAAATTAGAAAGTTGCCCTTTCTTTGGCTGGTGTAGAGTGTAAGATGGATCTCAGGCCAACTCACCCCCTGCAGGGGTTCCTCCCTGGGAAGGGCATGACTTCCCTACTGGAAGTGGTGGTCCTGGGCACGGTGCCTGGCCTGACCTGCACTCTTGGTGGTACTCCCAAGAAAGAGTCGCAAGAAATGTCCATTGACATGGGTGGTCTGTGCAGACAGCCCCACCAAAGACATGGACTGCATCTGGGATGTGTTTCTCTGACAACAGTTCATGATCTGCCCCATCATAGCCAGTATGGAAACACCTCAGTTTCCTTATGATTGATTCCAAACCACGATAAAATCAACCAGATTCCTGACAGGGGTTTAGAAAGGGACACAGTGAACGGGGGCACTGATATACAAATTCACATTTGACAAAACCCTTTGTGAATGCTGAGTTCCTGGAAATTCTGATAACTGTAGTGACCCTGGCCGTCTGGCTTCATAGCCCTGTGGCCCAGATTTGGAAAGAGTGGGTTTCCTGGGAACAGCAGTCAGGTGAGCCTCCTGCCACTCAGATGAATGAATGAATGAATGACCCAACAAGCCAATCACTCTCCAACCCCAGCACAAGGCCAACATGGAATCTCCCAACACATTGTCCCACTTGCTAGCACAATGCATGCTGGAAGAGTTAAGAATCCTGTTTTTGCTTTTGTTGGTTTTACAATCAAAAACAGAGTAAGAATACTTATAACTTAAATATCAGATATTTGGGAAACCATTTCAAAGCACCCATGTGACATAATGAGCACAGACTCTGGAGATGGGCTGGTGGGTTAAATCCTGACCCCACCATTTCACATCGGTGTGACTGGAAGTTTCTGTAACTTCTCTGAACCTTGATTTCCTTGTCTTTAAATAAGGATGATATTGGGACTTCCCTGGTGGTCCAGTGATTAAGACTTTGCCTTCCAATGCAGGGGGTGCAGGTTCGATCCCTGGTCAGGGAGCTAAGATCCCACATGCCTCACGGCCAAAAAAGTAAAACATAAACAACAGAAGCCGACTGTAACAGATTCAATAAAAGACTTTAAAAATGATCCACATCAAAAAAGGTCTTAAAAATAATAAAATAAGGACGATATCGACTTCCCACAGTTGACGTAGAGATTAAATAAGATACTGTATGTGAAGCGCCCAGCCCGTCATAAACACTTGACAGATGATTATAAGACAAGACATCCGAATGGCCATTTCCTCCTTTGACCTGGATAGAACAATTTTAAAAATTTATAAATGAAGAGAAAACAATTGAACAAATGGTGTTTTTAGAAGACTGTTGAAAGACAGAGGATGGGACAAATGGCCCCTTTCCTTGCAAAGGCTTCAGGCCAGCATCTGTATGAACGTTGCTGAACTCTTTGTCCTTTCAATAGAGTGACACTCGGATAACGATGTTGGCCAGCACGGCCCCTAATTGAGTTTTAATTACAGCAGTTCCAGGAAGAATGAAGTTAAACCTCTGTTCTCCTTGCATAATTAAATTTAGGTTAGCATATCTGGAGAATTCTTATCCCACACATATACCATGCCTCCTCGTCTGAAGAGGGATTTCAAAATTGGACATTGTTGTTTAATGGATGAAGTTTAAGAATGACACACGGGCTTTGTTCCTCTTTGATTAGGAATAGTTAATTGTAGAAAGAACCTAATTAGATTGCCACCGGAGGGAGATGTAGGTGGAGATGAAAAGGATCTCTTCATTAGGTATGGTTCCAAGGAAAGAGGGACCAGCTAGGTCTGTGGGATTCTGGGGACTTCCAGGCAGGGCGATCATAATTTTGAGAGACCCCACTCTGCATGGAAGGGGGCTGGCTTGGTGAACCTGTTAGGTGCTTTAGAGTCCTTGAGGTGTCTCCAGCTTGTTCAGAGAGACAAAATTAGCATACCCAAGGCAGAGTGAAAGGAGAACTTCATCAGCGCCTACACCATGAGCTACTGATGACAAGTTCTAAAGGGCATCTGAGAAGTGAGCTCGTGGGGACAGCAGGGGCTGGTAGAAGGCTGTGTGGAACCCAAGTTCAAAATTCAGCTCTTCCAAGTACAAGCTCCAAGGCCCTGGACTAGTCACTTGACCTCTGCGACCCCATGTCTCATCTGTCTCATCTCAACCCCCCTCGAGTTGAGTGAGGAGCAAAGGCAGGAAAACACTGAGCGTGGGGCTTGGTTCTTATTTCACGATGGACATAAACAGTAGCTGTTCTTATGGTTACAGGCCCTCCTGAATGAGGATTCTGAGATGGAATCACCCAGACCTGTCTTGAACAGGTTTCGTTCTCCACTGAGACTTAAGCCAGTCTCAAAATAGCCCTACACGTGTACAGGCAATGAGAGACCCCCATGGGTGAAGCTTGTGGAGGTCTGTTCTGGAGGACCAGGACTGGGGGCTGATTTAATACCTGCTTCCAGGACCCACACAATGTGGGTCCCAGAACCCACACAATGTGGGTCCCAGGGCCTGCTGCTGATCCAACTTGGGCACGGCCCCTGCCCTCCTTGCCATTTTGCTAAGAACCAGAATGTTTATTAAGTGAACGGCTCACTGGTTAAACAGTCCAGTGGTGTTCAACCAGGGGCAATTCCTCCCCAGCCCCCCAGAGGACACTTGGCAACATCTTGGAGACATTTTTGGTTGTTACAACTGGGAACTGGGAGGGGTTCCTACTGGCATCTAGTGGGTAGAAGCCAGGGATGCTACTAAACTTCCTATCATGTGCAGGACAGTCTCTCATGACAGAAAATTATCTGGCTCCGAACGTCAATAGTGCTGATGTTGAGAAACCCTGGAGTAACCTGTCCTGGATCCAGCAAGCCTGGCAGAGCAGTCTCTGAATGGGTGTCAGAGTTTGGCCTGAGGGATGTGTCCCAGACAAGGGGTCCCAAGCAGCCCCCAACAGCAGCATCACCAAGCGTCCTGCATGAGGGGTCCCAGCCTGAGGTTTTTGTCTCATAAACAACCTCAGGGTAACGGCCCACCTGTCCGGTCATCAAATTGACCAAGGAGTGTGTTCTACAGTGTGGCCACCAGATGGAGATCTTGGATGCTCTTTTCCATGGAGGACAGGTACCTGGGTGGACCATTCTTCCCAGAGGGTGGCCTTTGTTCCGCTGCTCTAAGTGCCTGATAGCCTTCAAAAAGAAGGAATCTGGCGGGGAGGGAGGCATGAACTGGAGAAAGAGTTCAATATCGACTTCATGCTTAGCAAGTTCGGGACTCTTAGATTCACCCCCTTCAACCTCCCTGTGAGCAGCGATTATTCTGAAGGGTTATTAGAAAAATTCATCCTGAAAGAAAGAGAAGATGTGATCAGATGGGGAGGTGGGCAGATGCAGGAGCTACCTGATGGGGCTGCTTCAGCTTGTGCCTGACGCTCTGCATACGTTGTCTCCATTTATCCTCGCAGCACACCCACCCGGGGGCCTTTAGAGAGAGGCTTAGTAACCAGCCAGAGTCACACAGTAGACCTGAGTCCAGTTCTCCCCGGCCACCCCAAGCAGGTCTCTTGTTTATCATCAACGAGGGAGAGTTCCTCATCTGTAACCCAGGGGAGTGGATTGACTGCTGGCCACATTTGGGGGACCATATAATTCACTGCCTAAAGCAGGACGCTTTGGAGAGTGAGAAGGGGCAGCAAATGGACAGTAGCTAGGACCACAGATGCAAACCTGACACGAGGACACTCTAGCTGTTACCTTTCCTCTCTAATGTCCCAAGCTTCTGAGACCCAAGGAGGACTTTTTTTTTTAAGCTTTCATGACACTTGTGTGATCATCCAGTGCTGACCCAGTGGGAGAGCTGAAGGAAGAAGGTGAATAAGAAAACTGGAAAGCCTGGACCTTGGGGTTCTGCCTGCGACCAAGGGGGAGGTGGTGCCTTCCCCGGTGAGTGCAGGCAGGTGGAGATTCTGTGCATCCAGGAGAGACTGAACTAAAGGAAGGCGTTCTTGTTTGGTAGTTGTTACCTGAACAGCCATGTGTGTATTGTGTGATTTTGATACGTGTGGTGTGTGTGTGTGTGTGTGTGTGTGTGTGTGTGTGTAACAACCATGGTCGTGTTGCTGATTATGAAGTGTTGCTTATCACTTTATTGCCTCGTGTCTCCCAATCCATCCTTTTTTGCCCGACTGTGATGCGGGAACTGAATCTTGCAAACTTCTCTCCTTTGCCAGTAAGCCGGAGGCTGCGCTTCGCCAGTAGAGGGCGCTGGAGGCGCTCTGCCGGAGGAAGGGCTGCTCTTCTTGGTTGCTGGTGGTGTCCTTCCTTCTGGCTCCTGCGACGTGCAGCATGCCCACGGAGCCTCCTTCACCCCTGTGCATGGCTTTCTGGTGAGTTCTGCAGGCAACTCATCCGGCTTCCGTTGAGTTCAAGAGCACCCCGTGGGGCTGGCATCCCGGAAGCTTCCTGGCAAGTCCCTCCAGTGCCTCAGCCTGCTTTCCAGAAATTTCAACCACGTTCCCTTCAGGCAGCTTCTGGAAAGCTTTATTGTCACTCCAGGGGATAGTTTCCTGCTTGACTGTCTCCACCTGCATCACTTCGGCAAACTCCACCATCCAGTGGGCCAGCCCCCGCCCCCCCCCCCCACACTCTCCAGCGAGATCTGAATCTCAGCCTAGTGTGTTGGGGGAAGTCTCCCACGTTAGTTTTTCTGGGGTCTTCTGCCTCGGCCCTAGGACTGTGCCTGCTCCCTGTCCGTATCTGCCATTCCCAGATTCTTTAGCGTTCTCCTCACCCTTAGTAGCCAATGCCCTGTTACTACATTCCCCTGTTACTAGTCAATAATTCTTTACTCAACTTTCTGTGTTTAATATTCTGTGTAGTTTGGCTCTCTAGTCTTGGCAAGTGGATTTTTTTTTTTTTTTTTGTCTTTCAACATCCATCTGTGCTTCATATTGTGTGTTTGTCCTGATTATCAATGGACTTATTTGTAGGAATACAGGAAATACATTATTTCACTCCACCAAGGGCAGGAGACATGAGTCAGTGTGCTAAGTGGTTTCAGATAAGTGACCCTGACAGTGCATAGAACTGAATAAAGTGTAGAGCCTCCCAAAAGCAATTCTCCCTATGTTTCCAAGTCCCCTGTATTTAAAACACCATGTTGATTATTGCCACTTTTCAATAAAAGGTGGACAAGTTACGCACCCCCTCTCTAGGCCTCAGGATTTCCTTGAGAGGGTAGGACAAGGTCTTCTCCATACCTTGCAACTGTGAGAGTTTTACATTCCATGACTGAATGTATGTTCCAGAATCTTCTATGCTTTCTCATGTTACATAGACATAGAATCTGGCATTCAAGGCTAGGTGTTTCTTTGCCTAGTGAAAGCATCGTTTCCAACAAAGGTGTGACCACCTTGTTGCGCACTGTTGCCTTATTGCACCTTGTTGCAACAAATATGCAACCAACAAAGCTTTCTGTGTTAGTCATTTACGCATTAGTGATAATGAGTGCAGAAAGATCACCTGATCCAATACTCACCTTTGCAGAGGAGATGATAGAGGCCCAGATGATTAATTGACTTGCTTAGGGCTACACAGTTGGTTGTAACAAAGCCAGGACCAGCACCCAGGGTGCTTGGGTCCCAGTTCAGTTCCTTGCATCATATTGCTCCTGTACCATCTTTTAAATTCCCTACTAGTTATTTTCTTGAGATTATGTTTGAATGGCAGTAGGAAGACAAGCCACTGTATTCCTGAGATTAGGGGTGAGAGGTGGCAGTCATTTATAGGAGAAAAATACAAGGGGATTCTAAAGGGGAGGGTAAGGGAATTCTGAAGACAAACTTTCCCTTTAGCTGCTGGTAAATGCAAAATGCAGTTCCTTAAACCAAAATATTTTAAGGATGCTTTTATTAAGGTCAAATCTCTCACCAACTTTATGGAGTAAGAAGGCTCATTTATTTGTGTGATCGAATTCAGTGGTTCTCATCTGGGGGCAACTTGATTTCCCAAAGGACATATGGCAATGTCTGGAGATGTTTTTTATTGCCAGGACTAGGCAGGGGGGCACTACCGGCATCTAGTGGGTAGAGGCCGAGGATGCTGTAAACATCCTAAAATGCACAGGACAGCCCCCGATAACAAAGAATTATCTGATCCAAAATGTCAATAGTTGAGAAGGTTGTCAGTAGTTGCCAAGGTTGAGAAATCCTGATCTGCTCCAACATGTTTCTTAAAACCGACTCACAGAGCCGATGGTAGCCATCCTAATGTGTGTGAGGTACGATCTCATTGTGGTTTTCATTCACATTTTCTGAACGGTTAGTGATGTGAACATCTGTTCATGTGCTTCTCGGGCATTTGTTTATCTTCTTTGGAGAAATGTCTGTTCAAGTCCTTTGCCCGCTTTTTAATCAGGCTGTTAGTTTATTGTTGTTGTTGTTCTTTATGTATTCTGGATATTAATCCCTGACCAGATATATGATTTGCAAACATGTCTGTGTTCTGGTGGATGAGGCTGGATCTTGTCCTTCTGGTGGATAGGACCGCGTCCAGTGGTGTGTTTTGGGATGTCTGTGGACTTATTATGATTTTAGGCAGCCTCTCTGCTAATGGGTGGGGTTGTGTTCTTGTCTTGCTAGTTGTTTGGTATGGGGTGTCCAGCACTGGAACTTGCTGGTCATTGAGTGGAGCTGGGTCTTAGCATTGAGACGGAGATCTCGGGGAGAGGTCTCGTCAACTGATATTGCGAGGGGCCGGGAGGTCTCTGGTGGACCAATGTCCTGAACTTGGCTCTCCCACCTCAGAGTCTCAGGCTTGATGCTCGGCTGGAGCACTGTGTTTCAGCCACACAGCTCAGAAGAAAAGGGAGAAAAGAAAAAAAAAGAAAGAAAGAAAAAATAAAGAAAATAAAGTTATTAAAAATATATTATTAAAATTAAAAAGTAATTAAAAAAAAGAAGAGAGCTACCAAACCAATAAATAAATCCACCAATGACAACAAGAGCTGAAAACTATACTAAAGAAAAACGGACAGAGAGAACCCTAGGACAAATTGTGAAAGCAAACCTATACAGACAAAGTCACACAAAGAATACAGATACACACTCACAAAAAGAGAAAAAAATATATATATAAAGGAAGAAAGCTACCAAATCAATAGACAAATCTACCAGTGATAATAAGCTCTAAATACTAAACTAAGATAAACATAAAACTAGGAACAAATTAGATGCAGAAAGCAAACCCTAAGTCTACAGTCGCTCCCAAAGTCCACTGCCTCAGTTTTGGGATGATTCATTGTCTATTCAGGTATTCCAGAGATGCAGGGTACATCTGGTTGATTGTGAAGAGTTAATCTGCTGCTTCTGAGGCTGCTGGGAGAAATTTCCCTTTCTCTTCTTTGTTCGCACAGCTCCCGGGGCTCAGCTTTGGATTTAGCCCTGCCTCTGCATGTAGGTCACTGGAGGGCATCTGTTCTTCGCTCAGACAGGACGGGGTTAAAGGAGCCGCTGATTCGGGGGCTCTGGCTCACTCAGGCTGGGGGGAGAGAGGGGTACGGAGTGCAGGGTGAGCCTGAGACGGCAGAGGCCGGTGTGACGTTGCACCAGCCTTAGATGCACTGTGTGTTCTCCTGAGGAAGTTGTCCCTGGGTCATGGGACCCTGGCAGTGATGGGCTGCACAGGCTCCCAGGTTGGGAGGTTTGGATAGTGACCTGTGCTTGCACACGGGATCTTGGTGGCTGCAGCAGCAGCCTTAGCATTTCATGCCTGTCTCTGTTGTCCGTGCTGATAGCCGCGGCTCACACCCATCTCTGGAGCTCATTTAGGCGGTGCTCTGAATCCCCTCTCCTCGTGCACCCTGAAACAATGGTCTCTTGCCTCTTAGGCAGGTCCAGACTTTTCCTCGGACTCCCTCCTGGCTGTGGTGCACGAGGCCCCTTCAGGCTGTGTTCATGCAGCCAACCCCAGTCCTCTCCCTGGGATCTGACCTCTGAAGTCAGAGCCTCAGCTCCCAGCCCCCACCCACCCTGGCGGGTGAGCAGATAAGTCTCTCAGGCTCGTGAGTGCTGGTTGGAACTGATTCTCTGTGCAGGAATTTCTCCACTTTTCCCTCTGCACCCCTGTTGCTGCACTCTCCTCGGTGGCTCTGAAGCTTCCCCCTTGCCCACCCCTATCTCCACCAGTGAAGGGACTTCCTAGTGTGTGGAAACTTTTCTTCCCTCACAGCTCTCTCTCAGAGGGGCAGGTTCCATCCCTATTCTTTTGTCTCTGTTTTTCCTTTTTACTTTTGCCCTACCCAGGTATGTGGGGAGTTTCTTGCCTTTGGGAAGTCTGAGGTCTTCTGCCAGCATTCAGCAGCTGGTCTGTAGGAGTTGTTCCACATGTAGATGTATTTCTGATGTATTTGTGGGGAGGAAGGTGATCTCCATGTCTTACTCTTCTGCCATCTTGAAGGTCCTACCCCTTTGATGTTATTTTAAATGAAGTTATTTTCTTAATTTCCTTTTCAGTTTGTCCACTGTTAGTGTATAGAAATGCAACTTAGTTTTGCATATTAATTTTGTATCCTACAACTTTGTTGAATTCATTTGTTAGTTCTAACAGATTTTTTGTGTATGGAATTTTTAGGATTTTCTACATATAAAATAATATAATCTGCCAACAGGGATAGCTTTTCTTCTTCTCCTATTTGAATGCATTTTATTTCTTTTTCTTTTCTTTTTTTTCTTGTCTAATTGCTTTGGCTAGAACTTCCATTACTACATTAAATAGAAGTGACAAAAGCAGGCATTCTTGTCTTACTCCTGATCTTCGAGGAAAAGCTTTCAGTCTTTTGCCACTGAGTCCGAATTCAGCTGTGGACTTTTCCTATATGACCTTTGTTATGTTGAGATATTTTCTTCCATTCCTAGTTTGGTGAATATTCTTTTTTCTTATCATGAAAGGGTGTTGAATTTTGTGAAGTGCTTTTTCTGCATCATTTGAGATGAGTTTTCTCTTTCTTTTTCTTTGCCAATCTAGATAAAGATTTGTCAGTTTTGTTGATCTTTTCAAAGAACAAACTCTCAGTTTCACTAATTTTTCTCTATTGCTTTTGTATTCTGCATTTAATTTATCTCTGCTCTAATCTTTATTATTATTTTTCTCCTTTTTCTAGCTTTAGGTTTAATTTGTTCTTCTTTTTCTAGTTCCCTAAAGGTATAAAGTTAGGCAGTTGACTTGAATTCTTTTTTTTTTTTTTAATTGGGGTGTAGTTGTTTTACTGTAGTTGTGTTCGTTTTTACTGTACAGTGAAGTGTAGTTCCTTGTGCTATACAGCATGTTCTCCTTAGTTATCTATTTTATACATATTAGTGTATATATGTCAATCCCAATCTCCCCATTCATCCCAACCCCCTTTCGCCCCTTGGTGTCCATACATTTGTTCTCTATGTCTGTGTCTCTATTGAATTCTTCTTTTTTAATGTAAGTGTCTATAGATATAAGATTTACTTTTAGCACTACTTTTGATGCACCCCATAAGTTTTATTTTGTTTTTATTTCATTTGTCTCAAGATATTTTCCAATTTCCTTTGTGATTTCTTCTTTGATCCATTGGTTGTTTAAGATGGGCCTCTTAAACATGAAGAGATAATCTGGGACAATCTGATCCTCTCTCTGAGGAATCTGGACTAGGAAATGTCCAGAAAATGGATCCATTATCAGTAGGAGCTAAGGCTGAAAGACTGTAATGTGGAAAGAAGTCAAGGTCTACCACAGACAATCTGAATTATAATAGAGCAGACATGGGAGACATGGAGAAGCTAGAGGGAAGTGCATATGGCCCAGGAGAGAAACCATGGGAATCACCAGTTCCTAAGTAGCCACAGTTCCTGGTAGCACTCCATTAAATTTCTATTATCAGTTTGGAAATAACTATAATCTCCCTCTTCCCTAAGGTGAATTGAGTGAGTCTCTGGTAATTGTGACAGAGATTTCAATGTATACTATGATCTCAATTAAAACACATATTTTTAAAAGTTTGCTTGGGTAAAAGACTAGAAGAGAAAACATCAGGCTGTTAACAGTGGGTATTTCTATGGTGGTAGTATAACTGGCAATATTAATTTCTTCTTATATACTATTATGTAGTTTCGAAATTTGGGGAATGTCTGTGTATTACTGTTATAATCTATTAACAAAAATATAAACCTATCCACATATGGAACTCTGTGTCCTTGCTCTAGGACACAGATTATCAGTCTCCCTATCCTCAAGAAATAAACGATCAAACACCAGCCACATAGCCACAATCAAAGTGACTTGGGATGAATTCTGGTAAGATAGTTGCAGCAGCATAGTTTTAAAATTTATGTAAGTCCCTCATTAAGGTATATACAAAGACCAGGGTAGCAAAATTAAGAACCCATGGACATATCTACAACAAAACTGAGTGAAAAGATATGCTTATAAACTTGAAAATATGAGTGGGGGAGAGACGAGTCACTGACAGCTACAAGATCTGGCTTATATCAGCATTTATGCAGAATGAAGACAAGGGACCTCTGAGGGTCCTACAAAAAGAACTCCAGAATCACCACTGGAAAACACAGTGGACCAATCTGAGAATAGCAGCTTCAACTGGAAGAGGTTCTGCAGAATCCAGTATATGAATGAGCACAGAGACCTCAGGAGATCTGAAGTACTAGAGTAATGTGGGCCCTGTTATCTCATGAAAAGCAAATACAAAATGACTTTCAGGAGAGAGACCTACCCTGAGAATAAACTGCTGAAGGTGGAGTTGAAACTGAGCAAGACAGGGACAATAAAGGCATGGGAAAGAAAAGATCCAAGGGGAGGGAAGTAGAGGAGGCAGATATCACAAAGTAGAAACTATATTTTTTATTGCTGCATAAAAACAACATAGGAAGGAAGCCAGAGCTGTGAAAAGCTGGCCACTCACGCTTCTAAAAGTACAAGAAATGTCATTTCCCTTAAAAATTGACAACAGAAAAAGATTTCCAAAGAATATAAACAAAATCAATATAAGAAGATGGAAAAAAGGAATAGAATAATGTCCCTACACAAATGATGAAAACAGGCTAAAAAGACATGCCCACAAACCATGTGAAATTATACCCTAATGTTCCAACTGAGCTAAAGTTATTTTAAAAATGATGGAAAGGACCATATAAAAATGAATTGGGAAAGCTCAGAAATGAGGTCATAGAGAAAAGGAAGATTTGAAAAGACAGGTTAACATTCAGAAAAGAGTTAGCACTAAAGGAAAAAAATTATAAATGAAAACTGAACTAAAATTAACACAAGAGTGATGAATGACAGTAGATGGTGCCATAAGACATAGAGAAGATGGAAAGCAGAAAAATTTAAATATCAAGAAGAAACAAAGGAAGAGATTTTTTAAGAGTATTCAAGGAAAAAATTATAGCTATAGAAGATGTGGAAAGAAGATCCAACCTATGTGTAAGAGGAGATCACAAAGAAGACCAAAGCACTGGAAAAGAACAAATACTATAATCTGTAAAATAAAGAACATTCTTGAATTAGAAAAACAAAAATTTTGAAACATATTGAAAGGACACAGCATGTATCTAGGAAAACTGAACCAAAATGACAACACTGAGACATAGTCTAGTAAAATGACAAGATTTTATTGGGAAAAAATCAAATGGGAAGCCAGACAACAATATAATGACATCATCTATAAGGAAAGGAAAATCAGATTGTGATCAGGCTTTTCAACATCAACACTGGATTTCTGTATTCAGCTAAACCATCCTTTGAGCTAAAGGGCACAGCTAATTGCTTTTACCATGTAGGAATGAGACAATATTATTCTCATGGTCCATTTCTCAGGAATGTATTACAAAACAACTACAAATAACCAAAACATTTGACTGGAAAGACATCAGTGTAAGGACTGGTGGTAAATATTAAATATATGTTTAATAAGTAAAATATTAAATATATGTTTACTGTGGTTCTAAAATAAATGATGCTTATGAGAGAAATAGTACAGTATGTGATGGCTATATGTGCTAACAATGTAAATACATTTTGTTCAGGATTTTTGCATCTATGTTCATTAGTGATATTGGTCTATAATTTTCTTTTCTTGTGATATCTTTGGTTTTGGTATCAGCGTGATGGCTTTGTAGAATGAATTTGGGAGTGTTTCTCTCTCTGCAATATTTTGGAATCCAACAGCACATTAAAAGGATCATATACCATGATCAAGTGGATTTTATCCCAGGGATGCAAGGATTCTTCAATATATGCAAATCAATCAATGTGATACACCACATTAACAAATTAAAGAATAAAAACCATATGATCATCTCAATAGATGCAGAAAAACTTTTGACAAAATTCAGTACCCATTTATGATAAAAACTCTCCAGATAGTGGGCATAGAGGGAACCTACCTCAACATAATAAAGGCCGCATACGACAAACCCACAGCGAGCTGAATGGTGAAAAACTGAAAGCATTTCCACTAAATCAGGAAAAAGAAAAGGAAGCCCACTCTCATCACTCTTTTTTTTTTTTTTTTTGCTGTACATGGGCCTCTCACTGTTGTGGCCTCTCCCGTTGTGGAGCACAGACTCCGAATGTGCAGGCTCAGCAGCCATGGCTCACGGGCCCAGCCGCTCCGCGGCATGTGGGATCTTCCCAGACCAGGGCATGAACCCGTGTCCCCTGCATCTGCAGGCGGACTCTCAACCACTGTGCCACCAGGGAAGCCCTCACCACTCTTATTCAACATAGTTTTGGAAGTCCTAGTGACTGCAGTCAGAGAAGAAAAAGAAATAAATGAAATACAAATTGGAAAAGAAGAACTAAAACTGTCACTGTTTGCTGATGACATGATACTATACATAGAAAATCCTAAAGATGCCACCAGAAAACTACTAGAACCAATCAATGAATTTCGTGAGGTTGCAGGATACAAAATTAATGCACAGAAATCTCTGGCATTCCTATACACCAATAATGAAAAATCAGAAAGAGAAATTAAGGAAACACTCCCATTTACCATTGCAACAAAAAGAATAAAATACCTAGGAATAAACTTGCCTAAGGAGGTGAAAGACTTGTACTCAGAAAACTATAAAACACTCATGAAAGAAATCAAAGAAGACATAAACAAATACCATGTTCTTGGATTGCAAGAATCAATATTGTGAAAATGACTATACTACCCAAAGCAATCTACAGATTCAGTGCAATCCCTATCAAACTACCAATGGCATTCTTCACAGAACTAGAAGAAAAAATTTTACAGTTCATATGAAAACAGAAGAGACACCGAATAGCCAAAGCAATCTTGAGAAAGAAAAATGGAGTTCAAGGAATCAGGCTCCCCAAGTTCAAACTATACAACAAAGCTACAGTAATCAAGACACTATGGTATTGGCAGAAACACAGAAATATAGATCAATGGTACAGGATAGAATGCCCAGAGATAAACCCACACACATATGGTCACCTAATTTATGACAAAGGAAGCAAGAACATACAATGGAGAAAAGACAGCCTCTTCAATAAGTGGTGCTGGGAAAACTGGACAGCTACATGTAAAAGAATGAAATTAGAACACTACCTAACACCATAGAGAAAAATAAACTCCAAATGGATTAAAGACCTAAATGTAAGACCAGACACTATAAAACTCTTAGAGGAAAAACACTCTTTGATATAAACCACAGCAAGATCTTTTTTGACCCACTTCTTAGAGTAATGGAAATAAAAACAAAAATAACAAATGAGACTTAATTAAACAAAAGCTTTTGCACAGCAAAGGAAACCATAAACAAGACAAAAAGACAACCCTCAGAATGGGAGAAAATATTTGTAAATGAAACAACAGACAGAGGATTAATCTCCAAAATATACAAAACGCTCATGGAGTTCAATATCAAAAAAACAAGCAATCCAGTTAAAAAGTGGGTGGAAGACCTAAATAGACATCTTACCAAGGAAGAGGTACAGATGGCCAAGAGGCACATGAAAAGATGCTCAACATCACTAATTATTAGAGAAATGCAAATCAAAACTACTATGAGGTATCACCTCATGCCAGTCAGGATGGCCATTATCAAAAAGTCTAGAAACAATAAATGCTGGAAAGGGTGTGTTGGAAAGGGAACCCTCTTGCACTGTTGGTGGGAATGTAAATTGGTACAACCACTATGGAAAACAGTATGGAGTTTCCTTAAACTAAAAATAGAACTACCATATGACCCAGCAATCCCACTACTGGGCATATACCTGAGAAAACTATAATTCAAAAAGAGACACGTGGGGCAGTGGTTGAGAATCTGCCTGCCAATGCAGGGGACATGGGTTCGAGCCCTGGTCTGGGAAGATCCCACATGCCACGGAGCAACTGGGCCCGTGAGCCACAGCTACCGAGCCTGCGCACCTGGAGCCTGTGCTCCGCAACAAGAGAGGCTGCGACAGTGAGAGGCCCACTCACCATGATGAAGAATGGCCTCCACTCACCACAACTAGAGAAAGCCCTCACACAGAAATGAAGACCCAACACAGTCAAAAAAAAAAAAGAGACACGTACCACAATGTTCATTGCAACACTATTTACAATAGCCAGGACATAGAGCCAACCTAAATATCCATCTACAGATGAATGGATAAAGAAGATGTGGCACATATATACAATGGAATATTACTCAACCATAAAAAGAAACAAAATTGAGTTATTTTAAGTGAGATGGATGGACCTAGAGTCTGTCATATAGAGTGAAGTAAGTCAGAAAGAGAAAAACAAATACCGTATGGTAACGCATATATATGGAATCTAAAAAAAAAAAAATAAAGGTACTGATGAACCTAGTTGTTGGGCCAGAATAAAGAGGCAGACATAGAGAATGAACTTGAGGACATGGGGTGGGAGGGCAAAGCTGGGGCGAAGTGACAGTTGCATCAACATATATACGCTACCAAATGTAAAATAGTTGGCTGGTGGGAAGCAACAGCATAGCACAGGGAGATTGGCTCAGTGCTTTGTGATGACCTAGAGGGGTGGGATAGAGAGGATGTGAGGGAGGCTCAAGAGGAGGGCATATGGGGACATGTGTATGCATATGGCTAATTCACTTTGTTGTGCAACAGAACTAACACAGTATTGTGAAGCAATTATACTCCAATAAAAATATTTAAAAAGAGAAACAAAAAATATATAAATGAAAAGAACATGGAGCAAATTCAGCAACCCAGCCTCTCCTTGCTAGTAATCCATACCCGCTTCAGACTTTCCTGGGAACCCAGCTTATGGAAAGCTCAACTTCCCAGAGCTGGGCTATAGCCTATTGTGTAATTGCAGGATGCTCTGTACCAAACTTTGGCTGACCACTCATCATAGTGACGGGTCTGAAGCATCGAGAAAGTATTGACCTCTGTCTAAGAAGAGGCTGCATTTTAGAAAACTTACATTAACTGGCTAAAACAAAAGAAGTCTTGATTTCCAGGAGAAGAGGGCTCAGTCATCTGAAAAGCCCACCAGTATAGAACCTCCCACACCCCCAGTCTTCAATGATGCAGGATAAATGGAGGATGAGGTAGTCTCCACTCACACATCTTTTGCTTGTTCCATTTTGATATCTTCAATGACATATGCCGCTGATGCCAAGGCAAAATGTGAGAAATGGGCAGTTTCACCTCTGAATATTAACATAAAGCAAAAAGTCTCAGAACAAGGGCCGTCTGTATTCAAAAAGTAATACCATGCTAAGGAACAACACCACAGAGAGTGCAGCAACTCTGATTTCTAATGGAATCCGGATGAGGGGCTCATTAGAGATTCAAGTCTTGTGACTCACTTTAATTAAAATTTGAGCTGGGAGAGCTTGGAGGAACCAGCCTGACGAATGAGGTTTAGAAGAGAGGGAGGGGAGAAAGGGGCAGGATATTGACATGAATAAAGGAGACCTTAATTAAAGGATTAATGATGACAAGAACAATAAAAATCGCTTCATCCTCACTTTGTGTCTGCGGTTGGACAAAATACTTTGTGAGTCGTCAGGCTGAGGCTGCCCTTTGTGACTCAGAGAGAGTGAAATGCTGGGACCGTACAGGAAATACTTGTCCTGATATCATTTGGATGTTTTGCACAATTGAATATTTGACTGAATGATCCCATCTGATTCTTCACTTCACGAGTTACCTATAGACTCACCCGCCTCATTTAAGAGGAGAGCCCTTCTTGGAAGACTTAATGATGATTAAGGTGCCCCTACACCCAAACTAAACTGTAAAAGAACTGCAAGAAGTTTCAATAAATCCCCCTTTCTCCTTGATGGCTACTTGAATTATTTGGGGGCAAAAGATTGAAAATCAAACGCTTTCAGAAGAATTTTTTGACTCACATTGTTTTTGCCTAAGCCTGTGCTTTGTCTGCCTAGGGGGTCCTTCAGCAGTTCCTGAGTGCGGCTGAAATGATGGCCACTCCCACTGCACTGTTCTGAATTGATTCCTTTGGCTGCCCACTCTCCTCTATTTTAGGTCTTGGAATTGAGCCCATAACAGGGACTACAAAGCAAAGCTTTCAGCACATTCATATTTTATATTTGCATGGTTCCTTTCCTATAACCTCTTTTCTTTGCCCAATATTTCCTGGCTGTAAGAGCCTAGGTGAAGAGCAGAATTCACCCAGATTTCAATATGTTAGCTATGACTCATGTCTTGCTGAGTTTCCTAAATTAGGATTCTGTTTAAAATGACCTTAATGCAGAGACTCTGGTTAAGATGATAAATAAACTTTCATAAGCATTTAAACCTACAAAATTAATTATGAATATCTTATACAACTATATCTGTAAGTAAACTCCACAGCACTGGGCTTCATTTAGACCACCAATCCCTCTGCACACAGCAAGTTGGCAACATTTCACTGGCTAGAAGTGGCTTGAGCTGGCTCTCCTTGCTCCTCATGTCTATTGTCCACTGCAGAATTGCCTGATGTCCAGGGAGCAGATGCTCAGAGCTGGGTGATTCCCACACACCGATCCCTTTGCAGACAGCTCTGCACCCGCATCCTTCTCATCCCGGGGCTTTTCTAACCCTTGCTTGGAAGGTTTTCAAGTTCTCTCTGTTCCTCTTCTTTTTCCTTCTCTTCCTCCTCTTCCTTCTCTGTCTTACTCTTTTATCTTCTCCTTTTCCTCTTACTTGTTGTGGAAATTAGTATGTTTCTCCTGCGGTTTTCCCCTTCTCATTGGGAGGAAAAGAAAGGTCTCTGTTATGGGCTGAATTTTCTTCCCTCAAAATTCATATGTGGAAGCCCTAACTCCCAGTACTTCAGAATGTGACTGTATTTGAAGAGGTAATTACGTTAAAACGAGGCCAATATTGTGGGCCCTGAATCCAACACGTCCTTATAAGAGGAGGAAATTAGCCCCAGACACATACAGAAGGAAGACCGTATGAAGACACAGGGGAAGATGGCCTTCTATAAGTCAAGGAGAGAGGCCCCGGGAGAAACCAACCCTGCTGACACCTTGATCTTGGACTTCCAGCCTCCCGAACTGTGAGGAAATAAGTTTCTGTTGTTTATGCCAGCCAATCTCTGGCATTTTTGTTATGGCAGCCTGAGCTAACTAAAACAGCCTCCTAGAAGTGCCGTGAGGAAAATTACCCCCAAACTCATTCCAGTTCCTCCAACATCCTCCACCTCCACCTCTAAAACAAATATTCTTTCTCTATTCTATCCTGAAAACAGAAAACAGCCAATGTCTTCACTACCAGGTGGTCTGGTTGCAGACACATGGTGAAGATGAGAAAGTTATATGTGTAGAGCAGAGTTGCAGGAACGAGCCTGTGATCTTTGCTGAGAAGGCATGAATACCCCTCAACTACCCACACAATTAGGCTTCGTTATGCTTTCAAAGATACCTTCATCTTTATTACTCATTGTATCCTCACAACAGTTGGAAAAGGAGAAAACGTTCAAAAAATTAAATTTGCAGTTGAGGAAACCAAGGTTTAAAGGAGTTACATTGTTGATCCAAGGCCATACAACTCCCTGCTCCTAGAGTTTATATTAGTTAATGTGGTGGACATTAGTGTTGTCACCAAATAGTTCCACATTTCCACCTTCTGATCAGAGGGCAGGACTGTACTTCCCAAAAGCTTTTGAAGGAAATCATATCCACATAACCTGATTTTAATGTGAGGGAAGTGATAGATGTCACCTCAGGGCAGAAGCTTTTAGGACCTGTGTGTCATTCACAAGATTCTCTTCCCAGCCTCCTCTGTGGCCCTGAGAGATTGTGATGAACAGATTTCCCTGCCAACTCCAAGGGGCAGATGGCCTGAGTGAGAAATTAACTCGTATCAAGCCACTGTGAGTGTCCTTTGTTATCATGCATAATCTAACTTATCCTGACTAATACAGTTAAGATACTTTCAGCTGAAAGAAAAAGCAAATCCATCAGAAAATGGCTCACAATAAGGACATTTATTATCTCCTGTAACACAAAGTATGTAAATAGAGTAGTTTGAGTTTGGGCAATTCTGAGACTCAAGGATGCCCTCAAGGATCCAGGTATTTATCCACCTGCCATCCTCAGCCCTTTAACTACTCCCCTCAGAGGGGCAAAATAGTGTCAGCAGCTCCAGACATCAGACTCACATACAAAAATACCCGGAGTCAGAGAGAGAGAGAGAGACATTCTGACAGGTTATTTCCTATTCTTTTTAGGAACAAGCATAACCTTTCCAGAAGCCCCTGTCCTTCCCCCAGTGGAGTTTGGAGTTTCCTTTAAGCCACCTTGGCCAGAACAGTGTCACATGTCTACCACACTGTCAAGGGGGAAGGAATCCATGTTGATTTGCTAGACTAGCTCCTTCCCCAGGGGCAGCCGAGGGGCCCATTCTTCCCTGAAACATAAGGCCACCTAATTTTGTTTGCGAGAAAGGAGAAGGATACAGTTGTGAGGTCACCCAACTGTGTTTATTACAAAGGGGATTCAGGAACCTGAGTCTCACATACCAATCACTCCAAGAATCGGAGAACAGAACAGACAATGCTCAAACGCTGATGCTTTGTAAATAAGCAGAGAAAGATTCAGGACTTTGATAGACCAGCAAATTCCCCTAGGGAAGGAGCTGTGCGTTCTTCATGCTCCTTGGAGTTGGTGCTAGGCAGACAATTCAGCACCAGAGAAAACCTTGGGTCCATCTTCAGGCAGGCAAGTGTTAATATTTCTTGCACATGCAGATGTGAACACTGAGACCTCCTGAGGTGGTGACTTCCTGGGTTCTCAGCCAGGTAGTAGTGCAAGAGGCCCAACATTCAGGACTTTTGCTTCCCGGCACAGTATCCATCACTTTGCCAGCTCCTGTTTGCACAACAGCACTTGCTGATGGATTCATTAAAGTCCTGTTTACTACTCTCACTTTGGGAAATAAACTGACAACGGAAATTATAACTAGATTTAAGACAAGGATGACAGACCCAGATTGGAAAGTATTAAGGGAAACTGGATATTTGGGGACATCAGGAACACTCAGAATTTGCTCTCTGGAAAAACATCCCCATCGTTTCATTAACCATTTCTCCAGGATCTCCAGCAGAGATATCATTGTGGCCTGTGCAAGCCAAGAGGCTGACCCCGTGTGACAATCCTGACCTCCTTAATGGCCGGGGTACAGGCCAGGGAGTTTCTGATCTCAGAATAACTTTTGCTGAAACATTAAATACTTTTGAAGAAAGGAAATAAATCTTTTTGCAGAAGCAACTGTGTACTTTTGTGTGTTGGGGGGGTATGTATGTGTAGGTACGTGTGTGCATGGTGTGTGATGTGAATCCATTTCTTTGCTGGGGTTGGGTGTGAGGAGAAAGGGTACATGTGGCCTTACTAGTTATATTTCTAACACTGCAAATTCCACCCCTAATATAAGGGGAGGGTTTCCATTCCCTTATCCTTGGAACTCCCCAAACATGCTTGATCTGTGGGATGCTACTCTGACTATGTTCCCACGAATCACATCAGCATAGGAAAGACCCAGGGAGCCTCCCTGGAGGACTGCTGCTCCCTACTGCCCCGACATCCCACTGGTTACCCCTCAGTTATCGCTGGACCGCCCAGTTGGCTGCAGGAAAGCCAAGCCTTCCTCCAAACAGCAGCAGGGGAAACTTGGGGAGACAGCCCTTCTGTGGTTAGAAGGTTGAGGATTGCTCAGGGCAGGGCCTGGGGTGATGGCTGGAAGCAGTTCCACACCCTAGAGGGCTGGCTGCCTTGCACGGTCCCCTTTGGACTGAGCTGAAGCATCATTATCTTATGGTGGTTGCAACGCTTCTGGTGTTGTCCAGGGCCATCAAGGATCTTTAGGCCAGTGTCCTGCTGGGGCTTGACCATCTGGCGTTGTGGTGGAGGTGAGCAGAAGCATTTATCTATCCTTTCATTTATTCGCTCAACATAGTTATTGAGCATTGTCATGTGCTGGGCATTGAGCAAGGCCCTGTAAATGCAGCTAAGAAGAGAGGACAGTCCCTGCACTCTGGACAGTCCAGTTGGGAAGACATTCAGTAAGTAAATAAGCAACCAAGACAGTTACAGAGGGTGATAAGTGCTATGAATGAAATAAACAGAGTGATGCTGCAGAGGAACTGGGATGCTGCCACGTCAGGTAGGGAGGGAGGTCAGAGAATATTTCTCTAAAGAGGAATATACACAGGTGGAGACCTTGAGGTTGAGAATGTCAGTCATGCAAAGTGCTGGGAGTGCACCTCAGGGGGAGAGAACAATGGTTGCAAAGACTCAGGGACAGGAACAGGGAAAGGCTTGTGCCTGGAGCTTGGTGGGATGGGGAAGTGGGGGCCAGATCCAGCAAAGATTTGTAGGATCGGCTAAGGAATTTGGATATCAATTTCAGAGCAGTGAAAGTGCATGGAAGGTTCTTGAGCAGGAGAGTGACATGATGTGATTTACATTGTAAAAGAGTCCCTGATACTTCATGGAGACCAGGTTGAACCCTATCTTCACAACCTTATTTGTGGTTGTCCCAGCGTCCCTGCCAGTGGCTGGTTTACCTGTCTAGGCAAGTTCAGAGGACCAGATAATCGTCAACATCCCACTTCCCCATATTGTAAGAGGGAAATTCTCAGCCTCCCAGGAATGACAGTGAATTCTGGAACTAGTGTAAATAGGGAGAAAGAATATCAACAGAGAAAGCAAGAGTTCTCGGTCCTTGTCTCAGTCCTGCTTCAAGAGCTGTGTGGCTAAAGGGGACCCACCCCAATGCCACCAACTTCTGTTACTTCATTTACAAAACAGACATGCTGACAGATTATTTCTTGATTACCAAGGCCTGAAACTCCTTTGAAGTTTCTGGATCTGGAATCTATAGTGAAAATGGGTATTAGAATGCCCATTGCATTGGTGGAAACACTGAGACCCTGAGTGCACCAGGGAGCAGGTAGAGGTCAGGCTGCACACCTCCTCAACTGATAGCACTCCAGGCATTCCAGAGCCTGATTCCCCATCCCTTTCCTGGAGAGCCTCTCCCTCAATCCTCCGGGGATGGAATGACAAAGCCTTCTTTGACTCTCATCCCAGCAGCTTTGAAGGGTGTATCATTTAGGATGATTTCAGTCACAAGTGAAATACTCCCCAACTAGCAGTGGCTTAAATTATTAGGAGAATGTTACCTCAATAACAATATTTCACAGGCAGAGTTGTTAAGTGAGTGGCTCCATGATAATGGGGCTGTGGGTCTGTTTCTCTGTGATTTTCTTCACTTCCCCTCATGGTCACAAAATGGCTGCTGAAGCTTGAAGTATAGCATAAGTTCATTCATTCATTCAGCAAATATTTAATAGTGCTACTATGTGTTGGGCACTTTTTTTGGTATTGGGGACACAGTGGTGAATAAAACTTACAGAAATCCCTGCCCTAGATTCCACTGTAGTGGGGAAAATGGAGACACTGAGCAAAATAAATTTTAAAATTACATAGTATGTTAGTGATATGTTCTGAGGAGAACATAAAAAGGGAAAATAAGGATTAAGGAGGAGAAGAAGGATGGGAATTTCTTTTTTAATGATGGCAGGTAAATGTCTGAGAAACTGACATTTGAGCAAAGTCCTGAAGGATGTGAAAGAAGGAGCCAGTGAAGATCTGGAGGAGGAGCATTCTAGAAGGAAACAGCAAATGCAAAGGCCCTGAGGTAGAAGTATGATTAGCATGTTCTAAGAAAGCAAGGAGGCCAGTGGTTGGAGGAATGTGATGGAGGAAGACCATCATAGGAAATGAGGTCAGGGAGAAAAAGGAGGCCTCAAGTCCTTGAGAGAACATGACAGCATGTGTAAACACCAAGGAAAGAAAGGCTTCTCCTAGTACAACTCTTTTGTTTATGAGAGCGGAAAATATTTCCCAGCTGTCCAGCCCCACCCCAAAGACTTTCCCTTGCATTTCACTGGCCAGAACTAGGTCACATGGCCACTTCTAAACCAATCATTGGCATGATTCATTCCCAGGGTCTGGGTCTACCTCCTGCAAGCATGCTGCTGAACACAGCGGAGGTCTGCCAGCAAGGACAAAGGTGGAGTGACTGTTGGGTGTGCAACAAGAGCGCCAGCCACACAGAGACTTTCTATTCAGCAGTTAGCCCTGGAGTCTGCTCCAGTCTCCTGGCTCCCCCAACAGGTTATTATCCCACAGGGCGGGGCAGCAGGAAGCAGGAGAGTCTGTCGGGGCTTCGAGGGCTTGTCTAAGAATGAACTTTCAAAGTCCCTCTTCCTCCGCTTCTCTCTCAGGTCTCTGGTCCACAAAAACAAGTCTCTTCCACTAAAACTGTGGAAATTTCAAATGTATTCAAAATAGGGAGAATAGGATGACACCCCCCAGGTGCCCATCTCCCAGCGATTCAGTCCTATTTCATTTATAGCACCTGCCACTCCTGCTGCCCAGTATCCATTCCATTAAAAAGTACACAGGTCCCTTTGGAGTTGTCCTGAGATCTGGCTGGGAGAGAGGCATGGAAGACTAAGACAGTCACTCCACCCAGCCAAAGCTCTTCTGGGCCCCGAGCAGCCATGCTTCTCGTGGTGTCACTTGCCTACAACCAGCTGAAGGACACCAAAGCTTCTCCTGAATCATCCTTGCATCCGCTCTCAAGAGCTACAGATGTTCGCAAAATCATCTATAATCGGGGCATTTGGCCCATTAGGAATTTGGATGGACCAAAGCATAAGCCCTCGGCACTGCTCAGAGAAAGCAAACACGAGCAATGCGAGATTTGACTTCTGTGCAGTTAATTTAGACTCCGCTCTGAATGTAAATCAGCTGCTTTAGTTCCGATCCACTCAGTCCCATCCAAGCCTTGTGCTGAATGATAAACGCTGTCGGTAAGGCTAAATCATGACAGGCAAAATGAACTGTTTCCATCAGCTCAAGTGAAGTTCCTGGGCAAGCGAAGGACACTGCTCAGCCCCACTCAGAAGACCTTCCTCTGTCTGGGTATCAGGGTCTGCTTATGGGAGCCTGGAAAGCTAACTTGTCTTACATTTTTGAGGACCTGACAATGTCTTTAGGTGGAAGGGAAGATTAATCAGAAGCTCTTGTAGAAGTTTCTGGGGAGCGACACCATTATAAGCCATGTCATTCTGAAGGACAGGGCTCTTGGTACAAGGGCTCTCATTAGAGCAGGTAGGAGAAGGGATAAGTTCTTCCGGCTCCTGGCTGCCTGTTGCAGTTTTACTGAATATCACACATGACCAGCTAAGCTGATGAAATATGGGGGAAGGATGAGAGGGTGGAATTACAGACTGACTCTCCCTCTTAACTTCAGGGGGGGATGTACAGGTCACAGTTGGGTCTGTATGAGAGTAACTTAGAGGATTATACTCGTCCCAGCTTCTCCCTCTGAGGAAGACGGTGTGTCCCCAGGGGCGCTAGGACAGAAGGACTTTGTTTCTTTGTGAAGATGGGGTTAGCCTATAAAGGAAGATCAGGCAAGGCTCATAAAAACCCAAACGTTTCCCTATCAGATTCTCCTGGTGCCTGAGGTTTCTACATCAGAGCTTCTCCTTTGAGGTACGACATTAAAGATCCTGATAAAATGCGGATCTATGATCCATGATCTTGATGGGTAGACCTTAATTCAGTCCCTCATTCAGTGGACATTTATGGCTTCCAGTTCTACGTCAGACACCATGGTAGGTGCTGTAAGATAGTGGATATTTATCTCAAGTGCCAAAGTATAATTTTAAAAAGTTAAGAACATGACTTTCATTACAAATATAGAGTACCCCTGTGTCACAGATTTTATTCAACATATCAGTTAATGAGTGAGAGAACTGGTAAGGTGGTAAAATGAGTTCCAAGAGCGCTTTAAGAACTTAGATTAATATAGCCCATCAGGAAAGGTATTTATTTTTAATTTGGCTGTGCCGGGTCTTGGGATCTTTTAGTTGTGGCATGTGGGATCTAGTTCCCTGAACAGGGATCGAACCCAGGCCCCCTGCACTGGGAGCATGGAGTCTTAACTGCTGGACCATCAGAGAAGTCATAAGAAAGGTATTGAGAGAGAGAGAGAGAGAGAGAGAGAGAGGGAGAGAGAGAAAGAAAGAAAGAGAGAAAGAAAGAAAGAAAGAGAGAGAGAAAGAGAGAAAGAAGGGAGGGAAAAAAAGAAAAAGATTGTCAGGTTAGATAAACACTGATTAATGTCATACCAATGTGACAATAAATGTGGCAATAAAAACATAAGCATTGGGGTTATAGTGTTCTGCCAGACCGAAATCTACAGCTAAACATGTAATTTCACTGTATCCAGGCTCTAATCAGATAGTATAAAGCACAAGTATGGTTTCCCAGAGAATTAATAACCCTTTAGCAGGCTTGTTAAACAAGGCCCCGGTACAACATTAAAGGACTTGCTGTGCTTCCTTTTGATTTTCAAGATTTTGATAAATGTTTCTTAACACAAGAGATGTAGAATAACATGCTTATCACCCGTAGTTGAGACTAGGACCTAGCTCAATGGGAAGAGATGGAGGAGGAAGTTTGGGCCTATGAGTCAGGAGACCTGGGTACCAGTCCTATCATCAGGTGTCGTGTGACCTTGGGCAAGTCACATTACCTCCTAAGCCATGAATTCTCTCTCTGTTCAATGAGATGCAGAACTGGGTAAGGCTCCAGGGCCCCTTTCGGCCCTGATATTTTCTGAATCATAGCAGATTATGAAGCAAGGCTGTCAGGGAAATCCCCTTGTCTGTAGTGACAGACCAGTGGGGACGCACCATGGTAGGTCTTTGGATAACTGAAGGGAGGTGGTGGGTGGAGGGATGTGGGGAGAGGGTGCACAAGGGCACTGCATGCAAAGACGGAGCACTAAGAGAGAAATTAAAGGATTTCACCTCTAGGCTCTCACCTTCTCCCAGTCTCTGCTCCCCATCAGTACTCTGGGGTGTCAAAGGGTCAGAAGAGGCCAGGTCAAGCTACAGTAACAGACTGATAATGAAATCTCAATGGCTTACCCCAACCAAAGTTTATTTCTTCCTCATGGAATTCTGGCGGGCAGCCGTCCTCCATGTGATGACTGAGCAGTTCACACTTTTTCTATCCTATAGCTCTGCTATCTTTCCATGGGCATCCCGAGTCACTGTGGCGGGGCAAGAGATAACATGGAAGCCTCACACCAGCTTTTAACCACATATAACTTGTACTCATGGGCCATTAGCCAGAACTAATCTCATGTCTCTAACTAAATCAAAGGAGCTAAGTATAAATCCTCCATGGGCCTAGAAGAAGAGAAGACCGGATACTTGTGAGTCCTGACCTGGAAAGGACCCAGCTCCTGTAAAGACTGAAGGCCTTTCAAGTGTTCCAAGGTACCCCCATCCATCGTCTGACTCTAGAACATCAGCTGGAATGAGGAAGCATTCGGCCAGGTACCTGCACGTTCTGTCCAGTCAATACTCAACCTCTGACGGTTTCAAAAAGCCTCCAAGCCTGGCCCATGTTGACACAGTTCAAGGAGAGGAAATTTGATTCTCCTGAGTTTTTAGATTCAATGTAGACAGGCACTTTGCATTCCCAGGAAACCAAAGCAGCCTTCTTGATCTCCTAGGGAGCTCTGCTCTAAAGTTTCTTCCTGGATCATTGCCAAAGCCCACTTCCCTGTGTCCTGGAGGAAAGAAAGTGCTTCTCAAAAGAGAAATGACTTTTATTTGCTCCCTTGTTGTCCCTTATATGTAACCTTGATTGTTTCAGAGCCTGGAATCTCTGACAAGATTACATGTTCCTTGGGTAGGGGCAATCGATGTTCGTTTTTCTGTACCTGACACCCCAGGCTGAGAGAATGCTTGAGATTGGTGCTGTGTGCTGACTCATGCATGCCTGATCAGAGCGCTGCAGGGATGTTGACCTATAGGACCATTGCATTGTGGCTGCTAGTCAAGGATGCTGGTCAGAGATGTGACGAGGGGTCTTGTGTAAACAGGCAGACCCATGGGAGTCTCTGACCCTTCCCCAACCACTGTTACCAAGTTCTCTCTCTGTCACTTTCTCTCTCAACTTGTTCCAAATAGTATTTGAGCCTTCACAGAGATACACAGACAACTTAAGATTTAACAATTAACAAGATGAGGGAAGCAGAGCATCACTCTAAGAAGAACTCAGGTCAACGTTAAAATTGTTAACATTGTGCTGGTGGCAGAGCCACTGGGAGGGAGCCCAGTTCCTGGTGCCACTGGCAGCCTAACCTTTGCTCAGGCCCCAAATAGAAGGTATGGGAGGTGGTACTTGGTGCCTCTGAGGAAATAGTGCCCATGGGATAGGACGTGTGATGGGTGTGCTGCCACAATGTACCTGGGCATGGAAGCTGCAGCAGGGATTTGAAGTGTGAATACCAGCTATGCCACTAAATTTCTGTGTGACTTTGGTAAATTATATCACCTCTCTGAACCTCAGCTTTTTCATCTGTAAACAAGAATAAGGACAGGTCCCTTGCAGGGTTTTGTAAAGAATTTCTATCAGTCTCTTGGTGACGTGCCTGGCTAGTGTCTCTCATCAGTGTGGGAACTACAGAAGATTGTAGCTATGCATTTCCCACAAGACTGGGCTCTCCCAGGGCAGAGTCTAGCAGTTCCCCATGTTGGTCTGGAAGCTCCCCAAGAAAGGGAGCCCCACATAACAGGTAGATATTGTTATTCTTATCGTTGTTGCAATGACCATATTCCTACCTGAGGAAAAGGCCAGGAGGAAGCAGAGTAGGAGCTCTAGGGCTCTTGTGACATGTGTTAAGTCTCAGCAACCCCCACCTGGTGGGTTTGTTCTTTCCCTGCATGTCTCCCTGCCTCCTGGACTAGAGGCTCCCTAAGGCCAGGGACCATGTCTGACACATCTCACAGGAGATAGTGAATTAGTTCTCGTTGAAGGAAAGCTGAGGCATCTGGGAACCACAAGTAGAGGAGCCTTGACTCTCCCTTCCAGGAGCTTCAGGAGACACTCTGCAGATTATTTAGGAATACTAACTATACTATTTATCAACAAACTGGGACACTCTTAAGGGCAAGGGGGAATGTTATTAACAATCAGTGAATACTTACCGTCATCTTCAGCACAAGTTTGCTAAAGTCAGGAAGGGGCAGGACTCAGGGAGGTCTTGACAGAAACGAGGAAATGTGCAGCAGCAGACTTCTCCTTTTTAGCTAATAGCTAAATAGCCTTTTATCAATTTTCACTTTTTAATGTATGTGCATATATTATGCTATTCTAGGAGGCAGTGTAAGGAAGTGGTTATGAGCCTAAACTCTGGAGTCTGAGTGCCTGAGCTCAAACCCCTACTCTTTCAGTTAACAGCTAAGAGGCTTTGAGCAAGTTACATAAATTCCCTGAGCCAGATTTCCTCATCTGCACAAGAGAGCTAAAAATGGTATCAATCCCCTAGGGTTATCATGTGGATTAAATACATTCAAATACATAAAACACTTGGGATAGCATGACATAAAACATGAAATAAAGCTTAACAATTCTTATTATGAAATGGTGATTAAAAATGATTTAAAAATTATATCCCTCCCACTCCCAGTCTCTTATATCAAAGACAGCCACTGTTAAAATGTCTTTGCATACAATTTTACTTGTAAGAAATTTTATAAATAACCTATCATATACTGAATATATGCATATACTTTGAAATTTGTATCACTGGGACCGTACTATTCATTTGTTCTGCCCCTCTTTTTCCTCCTTAATGACTCTTGCAATTCTTTCCTAATTAACATGATCAGATCTATCTTTCTTTTGTTAACAACTGTGTACTATTCCACAATTTATTGATGGTACCCCCTACTGAAGGCCATTCAACTACTTCCAGATTTTTGCTGTGACAAACAGTGCTGCAACATCTTTGCATCACAGTGCCTTCTGTGAGTATCTCTTTAGAATAAAGAGATACTTTATTCTAGTATCTCTTAGTATCTCTTCTGGCTGTGGAAATGCTGTGGCTGTGGAAATGCTGAATGCACAGCCTCTTTCAGAAGAGAATGTCAAGTAGGGCAAAGGGCATCAAAAGCATATGTTACATATTTCATGATTTTCCTATGGGCTCACCAGTTTCTAGTTTTTTTTGTATTTCTTACAGTGGATAGCGTCAGCTTTATTGCCTGAGATAAAAATCCCCTCATAACTACACCATCTAAATAACTCTGGCCCCCTTCAGGTCCAGTGACATTCAGTGTTCATGTAGTGGACACATCTGGGCTCTGTAGTCAGATGGACCTGGCTATGTGACCTTTGGCATGTGTATTTTAATGGCCCCAGACCTCAGTTTCTTCATCTGTGAAAAAGAAACACTGACATTTACATTTAAAGAGGATGGTTGTGAAGAAAGAACCTGTGTAAATGTCTAACTGTGCCAGGCTCAGAGTAGGTCCTAAAATGTAAACACTCACTTCCCTTTCCTGGGCAAGTGATTCTATAAAATTGACCACTTTGAAAGTGAGTCTAGGAAAATGCAATTACTTCAGCTCCCTCCACCCAGCCTTTAAAAACTCTGCATCAGCACTTCACTTCCTTTCTTATTCATATCCAGTTTGCACAATCATTGTTAGATAACTCCTTTCTGTGATCAGAAATGACACAAGGGAGACAGTAATAGCCTGGGAATTTTGTTGACTAATAATACAGCTCCTTGCATGTATGTTTTACATGGTTTCACCATACTCAGGACAGACTTTAGAATCATGAGCCCCAAGAGTTCAGCCTCATCTAATGAAAAGCACAGGGTCAGACCAGATGATGGAAGCAAAGTTGTATTGTTCATTTCACATCTTCCTACTCAAAAATAGTTTAAAAGGAGGGAGGGGCAGAGTTTGGCTTCAGATGACTATAAATGCCTTCACGTGTACATTCAATTTCCCAGCAAGGGCAGAGAAGTGAGGAAGTACAGCCTCAGCAAAGACCTTCGGCCCCCAGTCTCTCACCTCTGCAGAAATGTAGTTGGTTGACGGTCTAGGTTCTCTGTTAAAGTGTCCAGTTTTTGGGAAGATGAATGTCCAGCATCAGTAGCCACTGTTAATATCCTGGGACTAAGGTTAAGGACCCTGAAGAATGAATCTCAGGTGGAATTGGCCATAAAATTCCTTAGAGTTTTCGCAAGACAATATTTTGTGCTGGATAAAAACAAACCACAGGTCCCCACAAAGCCTTTCTGGATCACCATTCTTTTGATCCAATCTAACAAGTTAATAAGAGAATAAAAGGGCCTCTGACTTGCCCTTTCCTCCTGCCTCCTTCCACATATCACAGGGGAGACACACAATTCTGGGTGCTGCTCACAAGCTGTGTGGGAGCCCCTTCTCAGCATCTCGGTGTTTCCCAATCATTTTTTCATTTCTTCACTCTGAGGTGAACTGGGGTTAAAGCAATGGGAATGTGCGGTTCCTGCTCTTGGGGAGCTCACAGCTTAGGGAGGAGACCAATAAGCTATATGGAGTTATTTATACTATCCACAAATCTCTGCCGAATGTACGTTGGAAAGGTGGGTAGGAAGGGTAAGGGTCAGTCCTACTCAATGGGCTTCATAGACCAGGTGCCCTTAGTTGAGTGATGGTCATTTGTCAGATGAGATTTAGGAGTGGGGAAGTCTCTTCAAGCTAAACAAACAGCCTTGGTAAACTGTAGTAATTCAGGACGACCAGAGAAACATGGGTAAATGGAGGAGAGGGCAGCAAGAGTCTAGGAGGTAGACACTGGCACAATTATAGAGGCCCTTATTTGCCAAGCAAATAAGGAACTTGACCTTATTATTTTCCAAAAGTCTAAACACTAGGGCCTCCTGAAGGTCTGGATTGCTGATTACATCTCTGCAACAGTCCGCAATATTCATTGCAAGCAACAGAAATGGAAATCTGATTTAAGCTGAGAAGGAAATTACTGGAAAACTACTGGGAGCTCATAGAATTGCTGATAAGACTGCAGAACCAGGCCTAGGAGAAGGTCAGGGTCAGGGATACAAGCCAAAATCATGCTACAGAACCCATCCTGTGAGGATCCATTTGCTGTTACCATTCTCCTGCTGCCTATGCTGTCAGGGAGGGCTGAGATGAAACCCTTGGCGTTACTGCAGCTACTGTCCCTTCTCTGGTGTGCAGTAATCCCAGCTTCTCCTTTAAAGGAACATGGAGGGTGTGCCTGTTTGGCCACATACCCGTGCTTGGCTGCCAGTGAGGCTGGGAATTCAAGTAACTAGACTCATCAGCCTCTTTTAGTAGAACATGATTTCTGCCACCCCTTGACTCTCCAAAGGTGGAAAAGACCCCAGTCACGGAAAAGGGCTCAAATGCAGGCAGTCTTAACTAAGCAAATGGAAAAATATCTCATCCAGAGTCTTTGGAGCATTCTTGACTTGATAGCAAGTCATGATTACAAGAGGGAGGGGCCACGCCTGAGTCATTTCCTAGGGGCTATTTGAAAGGGACACTCTACTCAATACCATCTGATGTTTTTTTCTGGGTTGTCATTGTTTTTGTTTAAAAATTTTTTTGTTGCTATTTTACTATTGAAAAAATTGTTCCTTTCAGAAATAGGTAAAATTGAGAACTGTCAAAAAATTATCGCTAATTATTGGATTTGAATTGGGTTACTGGGGAGTGAATCAACCATATTAGTTCTGAAAACTATGAGCTTCCCCCCTCCTCCAGCTTGAGTTCAGGCTGGTTGGGTCCTATGAGGCTAAGGCCTTTGAAGGGGGTACCAGACCCAAAGCACTGGGAATCCAGAAACACGGGGCACATAGACCTGAGAGGTGAGCAGAAAGAGGGTCAGAAGAAGGCCCTGGATGCCCTTTGTGAAAATCTAACGGAACCTGGGTTCTTTAGCTATACCCAATAAAAATCTATATCAAATCTAGCCACCTTAGCAAGAAGAAATTTATTGGAAGACTGTCAGGGACTTCCAGCCTTGACTGAAAGAACTGGGCTTAGAAAAGAGAGAAACTGAGGCAGTTTGAGATGGTAGGTAGCAGGGCAGGGCTAAGGTCAAGTAGCAGGAATGGCCTGCTCAGGACAACACTGCTAGGAAGAAGTAAAACCCCAACTATTTTTAAGCTAATGTCTCTCCAGCTGTGATTTAAATACCAGAAGGGAACCATGCTATTGGCCTCTCTTTGTTTTCTTGCCTACACCTTGGCAGAGTTACTGCAGGTCCCCTGATCACATTGGACTGAATGACAATAGACAAAAGGTAATACTGATGAAAGAAGTAGGGGGGCTCCAGAAAGGGAAAATTGGTGTGGACAGCTCCCACACCCATACTTGTCTGCTCTAGCAATCCTGAGCAAGTACCTGGCACAGCTGCAGTACTTCTGAGCGGCTGGAGGGACCTGAGAACTCATCTCTTCTCCACTTGCATCTGAGCTTAGCTCCAGGGGAATAGTCAAATGAGCACTGATTTCACCCCTCCTGACTTCAGCCTGTATACGTTACCCTGCCCCTGCTTCAACTAATGTGGAGTCAAAGTGAAACAGAATTCTATTTAGTTATGTGAAGCTAGCCATTCACCGTGAGGCAGCAGTCATGTATCATCTGTCTACTCATCTGTTAGTCACCTCAAACAACAACTCACTGCTTCCTTTCTTCCCAAAGCTCTCCAGATGCTCTCTGAGATTGCAAATGAATGCCTCTTCACCCAGTGTTTACAGGTCACATGGCCATTCAGCCCTCCCAGTGCCAGATGTTTGCTGCCAGGGGTGTCCAGAAATATGAGTCAGAAGGAGAAGAGAAACCTAAGCAAATGTTCCATCCCTGGGCATTCTTTCACAGGCTCCCACTTCCCCATGACTTTTTAGGTTCAGATCACTCCACTCATTCCTTGGGTCTCCCAGGAAGTCATATGACACTGACTAGCTAGTAAATGAACCCTGCTTCTACCCAAAGGCAATGTCCTTCTGAACCTAGTCTTCCTGGGGACTGTGGGGCAAGGACAAGACTTGAGGGTGAAAAAAGGGGAAGATAGGCTCCCATCCTCCAGATTTATTGTGTGTAGGGCCTGTTACACAGCAAGAGAGGTGATTAGGCTATTCTGGCCAATCTGGGTTACTTTTTTTATTGTGGTAAAATATATATAACAAAATATTTATTTTAACATTTATAAGTATATGTAAGTTTTGGTATGTTATACTTTTGTTTACATTCACCTCTAGGTATTTTATAATTTCCCTTGTGATTTCTTCTTTGACCCATTTGTTGCTTAAGAATATGTTGTTTAATTTCCACATATTTGTGAATTTTCTGGTATTCTTTCTGATACTGATTTCTAACTTCATCTCATTGGGGTTGGAAAAGATACTTTGTATGATATCTGTCTTTTAAAATATGTTGGGACTTGTTTGTGGCTGAACATCCATGCATTCTAGAACATGTCCACGTGTACTTGGGAAGAATGTGTGTCCTACTGCTGTTGGATAGAGTTTCTACATATGTCTTTTTTTTTTTTAAGATTTATTTATTATTACCATATGACCCAGCAATCCCACTACTGGGCATATACCCTGAGAAAACCGAAATTCAAAAAGAGTCATGTACCAAAATGTTCATCGCAGCTCTATTTACAATAGCCCAGAGATGGAAACAACCTAAGTGCCCATCATCGGATGAATGGATAAAGAAGATGTGGCACATATATACAATGGAATATTACTCAGCCATAAAAAGAAACGAAATTGAACTATTTGTAATGAGGTGGATAGACCTAGAGTCTGTCATACACAGTGAAGCAAGTCAGAAAGAAAAAGACAAATACAGTATGCTAACACATATATATGGAATTTAAGGGAAAAAAATGTCATGAAGAACCTAGGGGTAAGGCAGGAATAAAGACGCAGACCTCCTAGAGAACGGACTTGAGGTTATGGGGAGGGGGAAGGCTGAGCTGTGACGGGACGAGAGAGAGTCATGGACATATACACACTAACAAACGTAGTAAGGTAGATAGCTAGTGGGAAGCAGCCGCATGGCACAGGGATATTGGCTCGGTGCTTTGTGACAGCCTGGAGGGGTGGGATAGGGAGGGTGGGAGGGAGGGAGACGCAAGAGGGAAGAGATATGGGAACATATGTATATGTATAACTGATTCACTTTGTTATAAAGCAGAAACTAACACACCATTGTAAAGTAATTATACCCCAATAAAGATGTTAAAAAAAAAAGATTTATTTATTATTAATTAATTTATTTATTTCTTTTTGGCTGAGTTGGGTCTTAGTTTATTTATTTTATTTATTTTATTTATTTATTTATTTTATTTATTTTTGGCTGAGTTGGGTCTTAGTTGCGGCACATGGGATCTTCGTTGAGGCATATGGGATCTTTCACTGCAGTATGGACTCTTCATTGTGGTGCATAAGCTTCTCTCTAGCTGTGGCATGAAGGTTTTCTCTTCTCTAGTTGTGGCATGCAGGCTCCAGTGTGCATGGGCTCTGTAGTTGTGACACGTGGGTTCCAGAGTGCATGGGCTCTTTAGTTTGTGGCACATGGGCTCTAGTTGAGGTGCGCAAGCTCATTAGTTGTGGTACATGGGCTTAGTTGTCCCAAGGCGTGGGGGATCTTAGTTCCCTTCCCAGGGATCCAACCCACTTTCCCTGCATTGGAAGGTGGATTCTCTACCACTGGGCCACCAGGGAAGTCCCTACATATGTCTTTTTGGTCTAATTGATATACTGTGTTGTCCAAGTCCTCTATTTCCTTACTTATCTTCCTTCTATCTGGTCGTTCCATCATTGCTGAAAGCGGGGTTTTGAAGTCTCCGACTATTATTGTTGGATGATCTATTTCTCCCTTCAATTCTGTCCATTTTTGCTTCATATATTTTGAGGGTCTGTTATTATGTCTGCAAGTGTATATTATATATATTCTTGCTGTATTGAACATTTTATTAATATATAATATCCTTCTCTGTCCCTTGTAATCTTTTTTAGATTTAAAGTCTATTTTGTCGATATTCGTATACTCACTTCACTTCTCTTCTGATTACCATTTATAGGGAATAAGTTTTGCCATCCTTTCACTTTCAATCTGTTTTTGTCTTTTGATCTAAAATGAGTCTCTCTTTTATTGTTTGTTTTGTTGTTATCTTTGGTTTTTATTTGCTGTTTGTTTTTCTGTTTGTTTTCATTTGTTTTTGTTTTTATTATTTGTCCTGGGTTTTGTTTGTTTGTTTTATTTTTCTTTTTTTGCCATGCTGCATGGTTTGCGAGGTCTTAGTTCCCTGGCCTGGGGTGAAGCCTGAGCACCTGTGGTGGAAGCACTGCTGCCAGAGAATTCTCAGCCCCAGGGAATATCAATTAGCATGAGCTCTCTTGGAGGTCCCCATCTCAACATCAAGACTTGGCTCCACCCAATTGCCTGCAAGGTCCAGTGCTGGATGCCTAAGGTCAAACAAGAAAGAAACACAGCCCCACCCATCAGGAGACAGGCTGTCTGTAGTCATACTAAGCTCACAGACACCACAAAACACACCCCCTGATGTGGCCCTGCCCATCAGAGGGACAAGACTCAGCTCCATCCCCCAGAGCGCAGGCACCAGTCTCTCCCAACAGGAAGCCTATTAAGCCCCTGGACCAACCTCACCCATCAGGGGACAGACACCAGAAGCAAGAGGAACTACAACCCTGCAGCCTGTGGAAAGGAGACCAGAAACACAGTAAGTTAGACAAAATGAGACAACAGAGAAATATGTTGCAGATGTAGGAGCAAGGTAAGAACACACAAGACCAAATAAATAAAGAGGAAATAGACAATCTAACTGAAAAAGAACTCAGAGTAATGATAGTAAAGATGATCCAAGATCTTGGAAATAGAATGGAGTCACAGATGGAGAAGATACAAGAAATGTTTAACAAGGAACTAGAAGAACTAAAGAAAAAACAGTGATGAACAACACAATAACTGGAATGAAAAATACACTAGAAGGAATCAATACCAGAATAAATGAAGCAGAAGAATGGATAAGGGAGCCTGGAAGATAGAATGGTGGAAATAACTGCCATGGAAGAGAATAAAGAAAAAAGGATGACGAGAAATGAGGACAGTCTTAGAGACCTCTGGGACAACATTAAATGCACCAACATTCGAATTACAGGGGTCCCAGAAGAAGAAGACAAAGAGAAAGCATCTGAGAAAATATTTGAAGAGATTATAGGCTAAAACTTCCTTAACATGGGAAAGGGAATGGTCACCCAAGTCTGGGAAGAGCAGAGAGTCCCATACAGGATAAACCCAAGGAGAAACACGTTGAGACATTTATTAATCAATCTAACAAAAATTAAATACAAAGAAAAAATATTAAAAGCAGCAAGGGGTAAGCAACAAACAACATACAAGGGAATCCCCATAAGGGGATTAGCTGACTTTTCAGCAGAAACTCTGGAGGTCAGAAGGGAGTGGCATAATATATTTACAGTGATGAAAGGGAAAAACTTACAGCCATGATTACTCTACCCAACAAGGATCTCATTCAGATTCAACAGAGAAATCAAAAGCTTTACAGACAAGCAAAAGCTAAGAGAATTCAGCAGCACCAAACCAGCTTTACAACAAATGCTAAAGGAACTTTTCTGAGCAGGAAACACAAGAGAAGAAAAAGACCTATAAAAACAAACCCCAAACAACTAAGAAAATGGCAATAGGAACATACCTATCGATAATTACCTTAAATGTAAATGGATTAAATGTTCCAACCAAAAGACACAGGCTCACTGAATGGATACAAAAACAAGACCCATATATATGCTGTCTGCAAGAGACCCACTTCAGACCTAGGGACACATACAGACTGAAAGTTAGGGGATGGAAAAAGATATTCCAGGCAAATGGAAATCAAAAGAATGCTGGAGTAGCAATACTCATATGAGACAAAATAGACTTTAAAATAAAGACTGTTACAAGAGACAAGGAAGGACACTACATAATGATCAAGGGATCAATCCAAGAATAAGACATAATAATTGTAAATATATATGCACCCAACATAGGTGCCCCTCAATATATAAGGCAAATGTTAACAGCCATAAAAGGGGAAATCGATAATAACAGAATAATAGTGGGAACTTGAACACCCCACTTACATCAATGTAGATCATCCAGACAGAAAATGAATAAGGAAACACAAGCCTTAAATGACACATTAGAACAGATAGACTTAATTGATGTTTATGAGACATTCCATCCAAAAGCAGCAGAATACACGTTCTTCTCATATGCACATGGAATATTCTCCAGGATAGATCACATATTTGGTCACAAATCAAGGCTCAGTAAATTTAAGAAAATTGAAATCATATCAAGCATCTTTCTGACCACAATGCTCTGAGATTAGAAATCAATTACAGAAAAAAATAAAAGGTGAAAAATATAAACACATGGAGGATAAACAATATGTTACTAAATAATCAATGGATCACTGAAGAAATCAAAGGGTAAATCAAAAAATACCTAGAGACAAATGAAAACCTATGGGACGCAGCAAAAGCAGTTCTAAGAGGGAAGTTTATAGCAATACAATCCTACCTCAAGAAACAAGAAAAATCTCAAATAAACAACCTATCCTTACACCTAAAGCAACTAGAGAAAGAAGAACAAATGAAACCCAAAGTTAGTAGAAGGAAAGAAATCATAAAGATCAGAGAAGAAATAAATGAAATAGAGCTGAAGAAAACAATAACAAAGATCGAAGATACTAAAAACTGGTTCTTTGAGAAGATAAACAAAATTGATAAAGATTTATCCAGGATCATCAAGAAAAAAATGGGAGAGGATTCAAATCAATAAAGTTAGAAATGAACAAAGAGTACTTACAATGGATACCACAGAAATACAAAGGATCATTAGTGATTACAACAAGCAACTATACACCAAAAAAATGGACAACCTAGAAGAAATGGATAAATTCTTAGAAAGATACAATCTTCCAAGACTGAATCAGGAAGAAATAGAAAATATGAACAGACCAATCACAAGTATTGAAATTGAAACTGTGATTAAAGATCTTCCAACAAACAAAAGCCCAGGACCAGATGGCTTCACAGGCAAATTCTTTCAAACATTTAGAGAAGAGTTAACACCTACTCTTCTGAAACTCTTCCAAAGAATTGCAGAGGAAAGAACACTCCCAAGCTCATTCTACAAGGTCACCATCACCCTGATACCAAAACCTGGCAAAGATAACACACAAAAAAGAAAATTACAGGCCAGTATCACTGATGAACATTGATGCAAAAATCCTCAACAAAATACTAACAAACTGAATCCAACAACACATTAAAAGGATCATACACCCTGATGAAGTGGGATATATCCCAGGGATGCAAGGATTCTTCAACATATGAAAATAAATCAATGTGATACACCACATTAACAAATTGAAGAAAAAAGCCATATGATCATCTCAATAGATGCAGAAAAAGCTTTTGACAAATTCAGCACCATTTATGATCAAGAAAAAGAAAACTCTCCAGAAAGTGGAGTTAGAGGGAACCTATCTCAACATAATAAAAGCCATATATGACAAACCTACAGCTAACATCATACTCAATGGTGAAAAGCTGAAAGCATTTCTACTAAGATCAGGAACAAGACAAGGATGTCCACTCTCGCCACTTTTATTCAACATAGTTTGGGAAGTCCTAGCCATGGCTATCAGAGAAGAAAAAGAAAGAAAAGGAATCCAAATTGGAAAAGAAGAAGTAAAACTGTCACTGTTTGTAGATGACATGATACTATACATAGAAAATCCTAAAGATGCCATGAGAAAACTACTAGAGCTCATGAATGAATTTGGTAAAGTTGCAGGATACAAAATTAATACACAGAAATCTCTCACATTCCTATACACTAACAATGAAATATCAGAAAGAGAGATTAAGGAAACAATCCCATTTACCACTGTATCAAAAAGAATAAAATACCTAGGAATAAACCTACCTAAGGAGGCCAAAGCACCTCTACTCAGAAAACAATAAGATACTGATGAAAGAAATCAAAGATGACACAAACGGAGAGATATACCATATTCTTGGATTGGAAGAATTAATATTGTGAAAATGACTGTACCACAGAAAGCAATCTACAGATTCAGTGCAATCCTTAGAGAAAATCCAGAGATAAACCCATGCACCTATGGCCACCTAAGCTCTGATAAAGGAGGCAAGAATATATAATGGAGAAAAGACAGTGTCTTCAATAAATGGTGCTGGGAAAACTGGACAACTACATGTAAAAGAATGAAATTAGAACACTCCCTAACACCATACACAAAAATAAACTCAAAATGGATTAAAGACCTAAATGTAAGACCGGACACCATAAAACTCTTAGAGGAAAACATAGGCAGAACACTCTTTGACATAAATCGCAGCAAGATTTTTTTCAATCCACAACCTAGAGTAAAGAAAATAAAAACAAAGATAAACAAATGGGGCCTAATTAAACTTAAAAGCTTTTGCACAGCAAAGGAAACCATAAACAAAATGAAAAGACAACCCCCAGAATGGGAGGAAATATTTGCAGTCCAAGCAACTGACAAGGGATTAATCTCCAAAATATACAAACAGCGCATGCAGCTCAATATCAAAAAAACAAGCCAATCAAAAAATTGGCAGAAGACCTAAATAGACATTTCTCTGAAGAAGACATACAGATGACCAATGAACACATGAAAGGTGCCCAACATCACTAATGATTAGAGAAATGCAAATCAAAACTACAATGGGGTTTTGATTTGTACCTCACACTGGTCAGAATGGCCATCATCAAAAAATCTATTGATACAAACAATAAATGCTGGAGAGGGTTTGGAGAAAAGGAACCCTCCTACACTGTTGGTGCTAATCTAATTTGGTACAGCCACTATGGAGAACAGTATGGAGGTTGCTTCAAAAATTAAAGGGCTTCCCTGGTGGCACAGTGGTTGAGAGTCTCCCTGCCGATGCAGGGGACACAGGTTCGTGCCCCGGTCTGGGAAGATCCCACATGCCGTGGAGCGGCTGGGCCTGTGAACCATGGCTGCTGAGCCTGCGTGTCTGGAGTCTGTGCTCTGCAACACGAGAGGCCACAACAGTGAGAGGCCCGCTTACCGCAAAAAAAAAAAAAAAAATTAAAAATAGCACTACCATATGACACAGCAATCCCACTCCTAGGCGTATATCCAGAGAAAACCATAATTCGAAAGGATGCATGCACCCCAATATTCATTGCAGCACTCTTACAATAGCCAGGATATGGAAGCAACCTAAATGCCCATTGACAGAGGAATGGATAAAGAAGATGTGGTACATATATACAATGGAATATTAGTTAGCCATAAAAAGGAACGAAATAGTGCCATTTGCAGAGATGTGGACAAACCTAGAGACTGTCATACAGAGTGAAGTAAGTCAGAAAGAGAAAAACAAATATCATATAATATCGCTTATATGTGGAATCTAGCAAAATGGTAGAGATGAATGTATTTGCAAAGCAGAAATAGAGTCACAGATGTAGAGAACAAATTTACGGTTACCAAGGGAGAAGGCAGGGTGGGATGAATTGGGGGATTGGGATTGACATATATACATTACTATGGATAAAATAGATAACTAATGAGAACCTACTGTATAGCACAGGGAACTCTACTCAATGCTCTGTGGTGATCTTAATGGGAAGGAAATCTTAAAAAGAGTAGATATACTTATATTTATGACTGATTCACTTTGCTGCACAGCAGGCACTAAGACAACATTGTAAAACAACTATACTCCAATAAAAAAATTATTTGGGCATAGGGCATAAAAATTCATGAAATAAAACATCTCAAGGACAAAAAATAAATTAAAAAATAAAATAAAATGAGTCTCTTGTAGACAACATATAGTTGAATTATATTTTTTTAATCCATTCTTCCAAACTCTGCCTTTTTATTGGAGAGTTTAATCCATTTACATTTAAAATAATTACTGAAAGGAGGAATTTATTTCTTCCATTTTGCCATTTGTTTTCTACATGAACTACAGCTTTTTCCCCTCATTTCCTCCATTACTGCCTTCTTTGTGTTTAGTTGATTTTTTATAGTGAAACATTTTGATTTCTATTGTCATTTTCTTATGCATAAATTCTATTTTCTTTTAGGTTACCATTACATTCAACATCCTAAACTTATAACATTCTAATTAGAATCTATCCCAACTTAATTTCAACAGCATACAAAAACTCTGCTGCTGTAGTGTTGTGTGCTGTCTCACAGAGATCCTTATTGAGGATTCCTTGAAGTCACTTCTGTCTTGCTGCTTTCAAGATTCTTTTCATCTTTTGACAATGTGACTATAATGTGTATCACTATGGGTCTCTTTGAGTTTATCCTACATGTTTGTTGAGCTTTTTGGATTTGTGGGTATTAATATATTTCAGCACATTTGGAAAGCTTCCAGCCATTATTTCTTCATATATTCTTTCTGCCATTTCTCTTTTCCTTCTTCCCACAATGTGTATGTTGGTCAGCTTGATGGTGCCCCACAGATCCCTTAAACTCTGTTTACTTTTTCTTCATTCTTTTTTTTTTCTGTTTAGACTCAGTAATCTCAATGATCATATCTTCAAGTTTTCTGATTCTTTCTTGTGCTTGCTCAAATACGTTTTTGAAACCCTCTAGTGTACCTTTCATTTCACTTATTGTACCTTTCAGCTCCAGAATTTCTTTTTGGTCCATCTTTATATTTTCTACCCCTTTGTTGATATTCTCATTTTGTCCATGCATTGCTTTTCTGTCTTTGTCCATGTGTTCCTTTACCTCTTTGAGCATCTGTAAGAGAATTGCTTTAAAGTTTTTGTATAGTCAATCTGATATCTGGGCTTCCTCAAGTATGTTTCTGTCCATTTATTTTGTTCCTTTGAATGGGCCATACTTTCCTATTTCTTTGTACACCTTGTGATTTTTTTTGGTTGAAAGCTGGGACATTTGAATCTTATAATGTGGTAAATCTGTAAATTAGCATCTTCCTCTGGATTGCTGGCTTTTTTAATTTAAAAAAATTTGTTGTTGTTTTAATTTTTCAAAAATTGTTCTAGGGTGCCTCTGTGCTGGGGATCAGCCTACAGTGAAAACCTAAGGTTTTCTCAGCTCTCTTTTGAATCTGCCTCCTTCCCTGGACTTGCTTTCTAAATTCCTCCATATATAGGGTTGTTTTTGAATGCCCAAAACAGCAGGTACTGCTCCTGTAAATCTCCTCAAAGCTGATTCAGCAGGTGAGGGTTGAAACAAGGGCATACAGCCTTCACGCCTTCCCATTAGTAATCTGAAGGAGCAATCTGTAGTCAGAACACAGAACCCCAATATTTGGAGGACAAGGTCCTTATTGCACACTCTGGCCCTGTCAAGTCATGCCAGAAATGTGTGTTGCTGTCCCTACAAATGCCTGCCATGGAGTGAGGGGCAGGTAGGAGATGGTTAGCTGTCACCATGCTGATGGCTAAAATCAGTAGAAATGAACTGCAATTTATCAGCCAAGCTGTTTCATTGAAGCCGCAAATATTCAAATAAATTTCAGAGTTACAACATAGTCACTTCACACCGTTTCTGTCAGTATAATTGTTGTTCAGCTGAGAGATAGATTCCTGCTAGTTTCTGCTCCATCATCTTCCCTGACATCATGCCTGACTTATTTTCTACTTTTTTATTTTTATTTTTTGTGGTACGCGGGCCTCTCACTGCTGCGGCCTCTCCCGCCGCGGAGCACAGGCTCTGATGCACAAGCCCAGTGGCCATGGCTCACGGGCCCAGCCGCTCCGCGGCACATGGGATCCTCCCGGATCGGGGCATGAACCTGCGTCCCCTGTATTGGCAGGCGGACTCTCAACCACTGTGCCACCAGGGAAGCCCTGACTTATGTTTTAAAAGGATAACTCTAGCTGCTATATTGAATGTGGACCATATGGTAGTATGGACACCAGTTAGAAAATTATTGAAGTAGGGATGAAATGCAAAGCATGATAAATATTATTAACGCTGCAGAACCTTATGTACGAAAGTTGTTAAGAGAGTAAATCCTAAGGGTTCTCATCACAAGGGAAAAATTATTTTCTATTTCTTTAATTTTGTATCTATAGGAGATGATGGTTGTTCCCTAAATTTATTGTGATGATCTTTTCATGATGTATGTAAGTCAAATCATTATGCTGGACACCTTAGACTTATGCAGTGCTGTATATCGATTATATCTCAATAAAACTGGAAAGAAAAGAATACTAAGTTTGAATATTATATTAATATCTTGTTTCTTCACAAAAAACAAAGTTAGTGAAGTAATTCAGGAGAGAGATTGTGGTGACTTGCACCAGAGTGGTAGTGGGGAGATGATGAGAAGTTTCGAATTCTGGATCTATTTTGGAGGTAAAGCCAAAGGATTTCTTAATGGATTGAATGTGGAGAGAGAAAGAGTGTGTGAGAGAGAAAGGAGTCAAGGTTAGTGTCAGGTTTTTTGTTTTGTTTTGTTTTGTTTTTTGTGGTATGCGGGCCTCTCACTGTTGTGGCCTCTCCCATTGCGGAGCACAGGCTCCGGACGTGCAGGCTCAGAGGACATGGCTCACGGGCCCAGCCGCTCCGCGGCATGTGAGATCCTCCCGGACTGGGGCACGAACCCGTGTCCCCTGCATCGGCAGGCGGACTCTCAACCACTGCGCCACCAGGGAAGCCCAGTGTCAGGTTTTTTGATCAAAACAACTGGAGTGATAAATTTGCCATCAACTAAGATGGAGCAAAATCTGGAGCACATAGAGCTTGAGATGTCTATGTAACATGTATGTAGATATAGGCATCTGAAGTTCAAGAGTGAAGTCTGATCTAGAAATATAAATTTGTGAATAATGACACATAGGTGGAATTTAAACATGAGACCAGATAACTTCACTGAAGAAGTGAGTATAAATGGAAAAGATGACAAAGGATCAAATCCTGGGGCACCCTAACATAAATAGGTGAAGAAAGAGAACAAATGAGCAAAGTTAACCAAGAGTGACCAGTGAGGTAGGAAAACTATTAAGAAAGTGCTATGTCTTAACAACTTATTGACCAGAGACGTCCTAATACGTCTTTTGTTACCCAAACTTTACTGACTAGAGACATTTCAGTATTCACTTACATAACAAATCTCTGGCCACAGGCACTAGTTTCTGCAAAAATCCGCCCTTCAATAATGTGTTAAAAGACAACATAAAAGATTATTTCAAGGAGGAGAGAGTGAGGAACCCTATGATGTACTTCTGATAAAAAAAAAGGAGGACTAAAATTTGACCATAGGAGGGCACCATGTAGAATCCATTAGTGATTTAATGAGAGTAGTTTTGGTTAAGCGATGGGGATAAAAGTTCCATTGGAGTGGATTTTAAAAGCATGGAAGGAGAGGAATTACGGACAATGGGTATCAACAACAATTTTGAGGAAGTTTTCCACAAAGGAGAGCAAAAATTTAGGTAGTAGGTTGCATGAAGTGGACCAAGAGTAAATGTTTCAGGATGGAAAACTATTAGTATGTATGTTCAGCAGTTGGGAACAATCCAATGGAGACTGTATCATTGATGTTGTAGAGGAGAGAGAAGGAAGGACTGCTGCTGGGAAAATACCCGAAAGTAGGTGAGAGGTGATGGGATTTAGTGCACAGGTTGAGAGAGTGCTTCTTGACAGGAGCTTGGACAGTTCATCTAAGTCATAAGAAGGCAGGAAGATGGCATCTTGGTAGAGATGCCGGCAGTGGTGGGAGTCTGGTGTTCCACTTCTGGTTGCTTGAATTTTCTTAAGAGGAGGGCAAGGTCATCAGCTCAGAGTGAAGACAGGAGATGAAGTGAAGATGAAACAGTTGTTTGGGAGAGTTACTTGAATAAAGAACTATAGTCTTATCGCCAGACGGGATTAAGGTTCATTTGCAGTTTATGTCACAAGATTAAAATGAGACCACCACCATGATCACATCATTTACTCCAGTTACATTCCGTTGCACAGAGGGTTGGATCTAACCTCTGACATGTTTTTTGTCAACTGAGTACAATGAAGCAAAACAGGGGCAAGGGAGTTGAGGGTGTGTACCGGGGGTGATTAAAATGACTGACCATAAATTTAAATGGGAGAAAGGACATGAACTGGGGAATGGACAGTGGAAGAGTGGCAGAATAACAGATCAGAAGTCCTAGAGGCAAAGGACTGTTAGAAATAGCATACTGAAGGAAGAACTGTAAAGATCTGTGCTGTGGCCAGAAAGTAGAACGGATGAGTGATTATGAAGGATTTACTATGAGTAAAAATGACAAGGTAGGGTATGACCCTGACAGCATGTGACTAATAGAGGGGAAGAACCAGATCATTGGAGAGGGTATGAGTCTGTTTTCTTACCAGTGCAGAGCTTGGGACAGAGTAAAAACTCAGTGAACATCTGTTGAATGAATGGGGGATGACTGACAACCACCTCCAGGCAATTCTGACCGATTTCCTATCTTCTCTGTTCCATCCCAATTGCTCCCAGTCCAGGATTGCTCAGGCAAAATTGTTTCAGATCAATGATAATTAGCACAGGTGACCCTTGGTACAACTTCTAATAGTGACTCTTTTTCTTTTAGTGCATACTTAACATTTTCTTGTGCAGAGGCTTCCAGAATCCAGGGTGGCTCCAACTCTCACCTGCCCCTGCATCTCCTCCAACTTCCAAAACCTTCTCTGGGAAAGGAATAATATTTCTTGTTTACACGTCAGTATGAATAATCTCCAAGAAAGGGATACATTTAAATTGGGGTAATAAAATGTTTGGCCCCTGTGAAAACACTGTAGGTGTCCGGAAGACAGAGGGTGGCATCTTTGGTCAGGAGAACTTGTGTTTTTCAAATCAGCCCAGAGATGCACAGCTGCCTCCCTGGCCTTTGTGCTGGGTGTTCCCTGGGTGGGAGTGCTGGGTCAGTGGGAAAGTCCCACCGTAGACCAGTCTGCTTCCCTTTTCTTCCCTCTATTCTGAGGACCCAGGCTGCAGTCCTGATGCAGCAATCCCAAAACGTGTGTGAGCATCCCTACACAGGGAAGAGAAGGTGTGGTGGCTCAGCGAGGCCTCACACACACTTCACCCCCATCTACACCCTCCAATGGCTCTCAAAGGACAAACTTCTGCGAGGTGGGCCAAGGTCCAACAATAATAATTTTGTCATCTTTTTTCTTTAATTTCTGTTTTAATTAACTCTCCTTAGGTGTAATTTACATACTGTGTGTATATATATATATATATATATATATATATATATATATATATATTTCAAGAGTAAAATTTGATGAGTTTTGTAACTAACACCCTCATCGAGGCACAAAACACTGCCATCAACCCATAAATTTCCCCTGTGCTCCTCTGCAGTCAGTTCTCCCCTACCTCCACCCCTGGAAACTGCGGCTCTGTTTTCTGACACTATAGATGAGTGTGGCTTGTTCTGGAAACTTATGTGACTGAAGTCATACAACATGTTCTCTTGGGGTCTAGCTTATTTTGCTCAACATGATGGCTTTTGAGATTCACCCGTGTCGCCGCTTCTTTATTACTGATTAGTATCCCATTGAATGGGTACACCTCAATTTATTTACCTGTTCACCTAATGATGATCATTTGTGTTGTTGATTTTCTTTTTAATTTTTAAAATGAATCTGCAGTAATGATGCTTCATGAAGTACCATTAATGAAATTATTAAGTAGGTGCTAGGCTAGGCCTGGGAGACACCGACCACTACTGTCATGCACGACTGGCAAGAAAAATAAAGTCAACAGATAGAAATGTTTAATATTTGTCTCCTTTGCATTTTCTTCAGCCCAGGTCCTCTTTCCATTGTCTCCACTGATGAGCTTAAGAAGACGACAGAACGAATGGCCAAGCTGCCCGTGAGGTGTGACAGGGACTCAAGGACCATCCCAGAGTCTTGGCTTGCCTCTTTGCTGTGAGGCTTTGTTTGTTTGGTTTGAATACTTTGGTTTGAATACTTTGGTTTGATTTTTACATCATGTGTTAACATGGTTGCCCCAGTTTTAAGCGGGAATGGGTTTACTCAGGAGTCCTCGGTGATCTGCCAGGTGGCCTATCGACTATGCTAGTTTATAGAGAGTCAAGCTCTGCAGAGGCTACCATGAGTTGGGTTGTGCTTGCCTAGGACTCCAGCCCCATTACCCCTGTCTAATGAAGCCAGTTTGGAGAACATCAGACCTTCATAGAACTACACCAGAACCCCTCTGAAAATACATTTAAGTTCTCCAATGCAATTATATGCGCTCTGAAAGAAAAAGAAAGCCAAACCCTGCATTTCTTGAACAGCATAGTCCCCAAATGCAAGTCGACCACTTCCTCTGGTGCTCAAGGGAAGCAACAGCCAGATCTGTGTTCTGGAGATAAAAGTGTCTGAGTGGGACTTAGGAAGAAACTGTGCAATATTCTCCAAATTATGTGTTTTGCACTTTATGGGAGACTTAAGGTATTTTTAAGGGTGGCATCGACAATGCAGGAGTTTTACATTATGTACCGGCTTGGTATAAGATGTTATTCCCCTGAAAGCCCTTTTGCTTACACTTAGACTTTTATTATTTCGTTTGATCCTCACACCCACCCTATGGACAAACAGGGAAACCGTTGGTATCCCATTTTGCAAATGAGGATGCTGAAACCCCGAGTAAGGAGCAGGGCTGGGACCAGGTGAGCGGGTGACCAGAGTCATTGCAAAATGCAGCATGGGATCTTTGTGGTTTATTTAAAATGTTGATTTTGTTTTCATGATGGGCTTTTTGCACTCATTTTGATTTTTAAAAACTGTTCAAATATTACGTAGCTTGATTACTGAATCTTTTGCATCCCACGCTAGTGCCTCCTGTGCCTAGTCTGGCCCTGCAATCCTATGAAGTATTTATTTATCAACTATCAAAAGGGGCGAATATCAGTAATTTCTGATTGTTCAACTGCATGGATCCTCCGAGGATGGAGTCCCGAGGGCTCACACGTGTCTCCGTGCTGCCTGTGACTGCTCTACTATTCTGCACAGCAGTCCTCAGCCTGGCTGTGCCTCAGAACCAACCATGAGGCTTCTTATTAAAACCAGAATCTCTGGCTGGGGTTGGGGGAATGGCATGTGTGTTTTCAGAAAGCTCATCTGGTATGAACTTCTGGATTATAGCCCTTAGATTAAACTAGATTTAAACCAAGCTGTAGAGGCAGGAAGTCCTGGGTTTGCATTGTGGTGTCATCACTTTCTAACCACAAGATCAGAGGCAAGTTACAAGTTATTGGGAGTTTTGAGTAATGTACATGTGTTAATCCTTCTACGAGCTATTACGTTGTGCTGAGGTTCAGAGAAGCTAATTCAATCACCCAAGGTCACACAGCAAGTTAATGCAAGAGTTGGGTTTGGGTCCCAAGTCTCTTTGATCCCAGAGCCAGAGCTAAATGACGAAACCTGACATCCACTAAATGCTCCCTCCGAAGAAGGCTACACTCGGTAATTAACACACAGCATTTTCCAAAGTGTCCCTTCTGCACCCCCAGGAGTGAGGACTGCCCTTGGTCGGAGCTGAGCTGACCAGGCGGAGAGAGGAGGCACCCCTTTGTCAGGGGATTTCCTGCCCACAGGGGAGGCCCTTACAGCCCCTGCCCTCTTGGGGGGTACCCCCCCTAAACTTGTGACTGGAGCTGCCAGCTGCCTTCATTTCCTCACTGCCAATTCTCTCCTTTAACTTTTTCTGTCCTGGCTTCTGCTCCTATAGCCCTCAGCCCGAACCGGGGACCTCCTGAATGTTGAAATGTGGGCACAATGGGGGCCCCTACCTTGTGGGGCGCTGCCAGTAATGCTCTTTCCTGACTTTCTTGCCCCTTTACTTTCTGCCATGCCACAGGCCAAAGAAAGCGACTTGACCTAGCTCAACCTCGTCTCCTGCCACCTCACCTCTCATGTCCCAAATAGTCCAGTGGTCCATGGTCCACAAGCATCCGGCCACTGTGAGGCTACACTTGCCATCTTTCCCACTTGCAAGGCCCTCACCTTATTCTGCTCTACAGGTGACCTTCCAAATCATTCCTTTAAACCCAGATCTGATGGAAAAGCTCCTTGTGGCGTTCCCAGCCCTGCCTTCTCTGCCTCCGGGCCACCTCTGTCCTCCTAGGTGGTCCAATCACCAACAGCGATTTTCTGGAATTCAGTTGTATCCACGATCATCCTGCATACTAGACTGAGCTCCTTTAAGGCAAAGGCTGTTTCCTTCATCTCCCTGGACACAGTGGGTTCACAATGTCTCTAGTGATAGCAGCACCATGGTGTCAGTATTCATCCTGGCCACCTTATACCACTTAAATCATTTAATGCACACGAAAATCATTACCACCTTCCTTATTTTACAAACAAGGAAAGTGAGGTGCTCAAAGCTGACATGACTTGCCTGTGGTCACACAGCTGCTTGCAGGAGGTGGAATTGGAACTTAGGCATTCAAGATTTTAGAGTCTGTCTCTTAACTACTGTGCTATACAACCTCCCTGGTGGGGAGTGCCTGGTGTAGGGGGCAGAGCAAAGGGGTTTCTCTTAAGTAGCTCAGATCTTACTGGGGCCAGAGCAAGCACGCATGTGCACGCACACAGAGGGAACACAGGAAAGCTATGAGAGGAAACATACTTAAACACTAAAATGTATGGGGTAGAGCCAGGCGCTTCCAACTTGAATGTGTACATACACCACCTGGGGACCTTTTTAAACTGTGGATTTGAATTCAGTCTTTGTGGGGTGGGACCTGAGACTCTGCCTTTATAAAAAGTTCCCAAGTGATGTTGACGTTGCTGGTCCGTGGCCCACACTTTGAGTAGCAAGGATGAACTCTAAGGGTTGAAGTAGGTCAGAGGAGGCAGGTTTCACGGTGGGTTGGAGAGGTCCCACGACAATAAACAGGGTCTGGGATGATGGCAGGGCCTGGACAGATGGAGAAAGTATGGGGGATCATCGGCTCTGCTCTCAGGGGCCTGGGAGCAAGGGGTGGGTTCAAGGATCTGTGACTTGTGTCCCAACTCCCCACACCCCCTTTAACAAGCAGCTGCACTAAGCAGGAGCTCCACATGTAAATAGCCCATGTTTGAGAAATACCTAAGCCTGATCATGTCAGGAAACATTTTGCAAATTCAGAAATCAGAGCCAAGGGAAGTGCTGTGTGCTCCACCAGTAGCAGCAGTAGTTAAAAGGGAACAATCTTTCCCGGAGTGGTTCCTCTTGTGGGGAGCATTTCTGCTGGCTCCAGGACTTTGGCCATCTATAAAACTTAGCAATGGAAAATGAGGAAATTCTCAAGGAGAAAGAGCTCTCAGCTAGCGCCAGAGAAAGAACGACTCTGGACCAAACCATGCTGTCTACAATGGAGACCTTTGAACTTAATGGTAAAGTACTAGTCCCCAGTAATGACACTGCCTGTGATGTAGTCTTTCTCTTGGCGGCATAAGAATAGACAAGTCCATTGAAAGTCTAGGTCTGCACCTTAGAGAGTCAATAATACATTTCTGGAATACCTCCATGCTTCCATTGGAAATTTGTATAATGCTAGTAAAGATGCTGTGTCTTTAGCATACAGGGATTTTTTTAGCTTCGTGACTCCTTTAAACTGTATTTAAATATTTTCCCTTCAATTAATGCTAATGCTTATTATATGTCCCTCCTTTTTATTAGTGTCTCATTCTGACACACAGATTATGTTTGTGACGTGTGTGATGAAAGGACAGTGCAAAACAAGAGGGATGAAAAAGTTCCACAAAACTGAAGCCAAGTGTCATATTTATTTAATGCAATTCTGTTAAAATTCTTTAAGATGTCTTCTGTGAAAATTTATTTAATGCAATTCTGTTAAAATTCTTTAAGATGTCTTCTGTGAAAACTCATGTGTTCCTCGGGGAGTGTGTTCTCCATTTGGTGTGGGCTAGGGTATGTTACAGCTTCATAATTAGTCTGTCTTAGATTAAACTCAGATTTTAAAAATTCAGTCAACTGTTGTTTTATTTTCGCCTTCAGTGTTACACAGGTGATGCAGTTTTTTAAATCTTCTAGAATTTGTAGCATGCAAAGTCACTGGTGAGTGCTTCCCACAGGAGATCTCTGATTTCCCATTTCAGAATATCCTCTTGGAATTGTCTTCCAAGTTGATCAGTCTTTCCCACTCCCACTCTCTTTTCTGGAGACTGTATGTGCAGGAACAACTGCAGCTCTGTCCCCTGGCCTGACTGTCCCTCTCGCCCAGGGTCTGTTTGTTCAGGTCAGTGGCTGGAATTATGGGGGTACAAAGATTAAGGGTCCAGCGTTCTGCCTTTAGGTGTTCACAGTGGGGTAACAGAGAAGGCAGGAGTGCAAATGACTTTAATAATTGTTGGTTATTCAGAACTTTGGAGAAGGCAGTGTTCTGGACACATGCCTTTTTAAGATACTAAAAATGTTCAAGCAAAGTCAGGTGATCAAACAGATTTGGCACCTACTCCATGCTGGACACTGCACTCAGCACTGAGAAAATAGACATGGATCAACCTGGCCTCTGGCCTCAGGGAGCCCACAGTTATGTCGGATGGAGGGCGGCAGAGAGAGCCTATTCATAACCCATTTCTATACAGTTCATTACTGGCTGTCACTGAGATTTGCACAGGACTTTATGGACAGATCTAAGCTGATGTGGGACCCTGGAGGGCAGAGCTGAGCTTTAGCTCTTCTAAAGTTTAATGGGATAGCAAGGATTCGTTAGAGAAAGGAGATGGAGGCTGGAGCTGGGGTAGGGCACAACGTGTTTATGACACCTTCCCAAGGAATATCAGAAAAAATACAAATAGCTCCATATTGTCGGGTCAAAATCGGGTGGGGGAGCTCAGTGGGGATTGAGACTAGGACCAATTAATTTGGACTTTATCCTGAGGGTGTCTGCTGAAGAAAAAAGAAAAAGCACAATGTGAGAGATGGGAGTTAAGTTTTATTGGGGACAAAAGAGGACTCTAGCCCAGGAGACAACATCTCAGAGAGCTCTGAGAAACTGCTCCAAAGAGGCAGGGGGAAGGGCAGTGTTATATACGACTTTAGTGAAGGGGGGATGTGCAGTCAAGCACACATGTTGGCAGAGGCTCGTTGCTAGTCAAAAGGAGCAGATGTCCCTGCTCATGATTTTAGCGCTTTTCTAAATAGAGGAGATGCAAGAATTGGGCTCATAAAATCTTCTCCTGAAAATATCTAACTATCTGAAGACCTGTTCTGCCAGTTTTTCGCAGAGTGCAGAGAGCCTCACTCCTGATCTCCCCGCTGAACTCCTTTCAGGGGTTGTTGAAGGTCAGCCGCTGCAGCGGCTCCTGATTTAATCCTTGTAGAGGTAGATGGCAAGTGCCTATTTGTAAGTGGCAAGGGCAATGGGGAGCTTTGAAGAGACTGAAGTTGGGCTGATAGGCAGTGATCTGCACTTGAGGTTACTCACCGTCATAGATGGGGGACGAGTTGGAAAGAGTAACCCTGAGGACAGAGACGAGCTTGGCAGCGAGAGATGATGTGAGGCAGTGGGTGTGTGGAAGGAAAAGAGAATGCTCTGGAGAAATTTTAGAAGTCAAATCAGGGACCTCCCTGGTGGTCCAGTGGCTAAGATTCCATGCTTCCAATGCAGGGGGCCTGGGTTCAATCCCAGGCCAGGGAACTAGATCCCACATGCCACAACCAAGATCCCACATGCAGCAACGAAGATCCCACGTGCTGCAACTAAGACCTGGTGCAGCCGAATAAATAAATAAATATATTTTTTTAAAAAGTCAAATCAGTAGGACTATAGTGGGGGGACAAGGTAAGTGAGGATGCTACAAGGGTCAAGGGTGAATCCCAGATTTCTGACTGGGGTTATAGACACCACGAAGTAAAAATCTAACCCCGGACCAAAATCGCTCCAGTTTGGATGGGACACTTTCCTAAATGCATTCCCAGCTTCTACCTCCTCATACAAAGAACATATGGAACTTACTAGATGAGTGCCATCATGGACAGCACTCACGGTGAGGCTCTGTGACACAGTTACCCACTCAGGGCTTTACTGAGATGAAAAAACTACTTACTTCAGCACTAAACGGCTCCAGCCTCGTTTACCTGTCTATCTATCTATTCATCTATCTGCCTATCTATCTATCTATCTACCCACCTAGCTCTCTGTAGGCTGAAGATTGCTTTAGTTTTCTGAAGAGGCGCCACAGACTGCTGGCTCTTGCTGCCCTGAAAGTCCAACAAAACCCCAGGTCTTCCCTTATGAACCAGGATCAGCCCCTCTCCCCTTCAACAATGGAGCATTTGAGCCTGAACGAGAGAATTCACATTTGTCCCTGTGGACCGTATCTTTCTGGGATGCGCTCCTTTCACCTTCTTGAAAATAGGAGCATTTGGCTGGCTCAGGTCTTCCTGTCAGTCTCCTGATGTGTCTGGTTTCTCAAGTTCTGTTACCACATTGGCAACCTTTTGCCCGTCTGTGGAATGTAATCTGGCCCTCTCACCCAAAGCCCTCAACTATTTCAGGTCTCACACATTTCTTCATGATATTCCTTCCCATCAACTTCTATCTGAAGAATATCCTTCCTGACAGAGAAGACCCCCAAAAATACAAATTATGAAAGAAAGTTATGTTTTTTTTTGTTGTTTGTTTTAATTAACACTAAGCATTGGCCCCAACATTAGAGCTAGCTGTCCCTTCTTCCTGCTCGGAAGTTAATTTTAAATATTCTCCTAACAAACCTTAACCCTGGAGTCTATGCAGGGTCAGCCTTGCTGATATGACTTCTTTCATTTCATGTCATTGTTCTGACTTTATTTTTTGTCGTGTCACTAGTTCTTAGAATTTTTTTAAAATCTGACTTTACCCAGAGGTGTTTTTTCACTTTTTATTGTTAAATAATTGTAAATTGTAAAAATCTGACTTTACCCAGAGGTGTTTCTTCACTTTTCTTGTGTGAAATAATTGTAAATTTTTGCAATCAAAAGTTGCAAAACACAAATGTACAGGGAAGTCTTTGTGACCTTCACCCATTTTCCCCCAGTGATAACATCTTGCATAGCTCTAGTACAATATGACAACCAGGAAACTGATATTGGTACAACCCACAGAGCTTACTTAGATTTCTTTAGTTTTACACGCACTCATTCGTGTGTGTGAATGTAGTTCTCTACAATTTTATCAGATGCGTATACTTGTGTAACCACCACCAAAATCAAGATCTGGATCAGTTCCATCACCACAAAAATCTCCCACATGATACTTTTTCATAGACGCACATACCCTCTCTCCCCGCCCAGCCATCACTATCCCCCAGCAGCCACTAATCAGTTCCTCCTTTCTATAATTTTGCTATTTAAAGAAAGTTATATAAATAGAATTACACAGCATGTAACTTTTTAAAGACTGGCTTTTTTTCGCATAGCATAATTCCCTCGAGATCCATCCAAGTTGTTGTATGTATCCGTAGTTGGTTCTTTTATTAATGAGTATTATTAATGAGTATTATTCTATGATATGAATGTACACAGTTGGTTTAACCGTTCACCCATTGAAAGACATTTAGGTTGTTTTTCCAGTTTGGGGCTATTACCAATAAAGCTGCTATGACCATTTACGTAAAAGTTTTTGTGTAAGCACAAGTTTTCATTTCCCTGGGATAGAGGCCCGAAAGTACAATGGCTGGACTCTAAATATATGTTTAGTATCACAAGAAGCAGCTGATCTGTTTTTCCAGTGGGGATGCACCATTTTACATTCCCACCAGCAGTGTACAACAGATTCACAATCCTTGCCAGCAATTGATATTATTACTATTTTTATTTTAGCCATTTGGATAGACACGTGATAGTGATACCTCACTGTAATTTTAATTTGTATTTTCCTAATAGCTAATGACGTTCCTAATAGCTAGTATCTTTTCATGTGTGCATTTGCTGTTGGTACACCCTCCTCAGTGAAATGTCTCTTCGTGCCTTTTGCCAGCGTTTTGATTGGATTCTTTGGTTTTTGACTAATCTAAACTAAAACTCAACATTTTGAGAATTCTTTATATACTCAAGATACAAGTCCTTTGCCAGATACATCATTTGTAAATATTCTCTCTCCGTCTGTAATTTGTCATTTCCTCCTCTTAACAAAGTCTTTTGCAAAGCGAAAGCATTTAATTCTATTGGGGTCCAATTTATTGATTTTTCCTTTCATGGATTGTGCTTTTGGTGTCAAGTCTGAGAACTTTTCACTTAGCACTGGGTCCCAAAGATGTCTCCTATGCTTAATTCTAAGAGTTTTACAGTTTTACATGACAATATCATGGTTCAGTTTGTGTTGATTTTTTAATAAGATGTAAAGTTTAGGTCAAGGTTTGTGTGTTTTGCTTATGGATGTACAATTGCTTCAACACCATCTGCTGAACAGTCTCTTCTTCCTCCAGTAAATTACTTTTGCATCTTTGTCAACAATCAGTTGGGCATACTTGTGTGCGTCTATTTCTGTGTTCTTTATTCTGTCCCATTAATCTGCATGTCTATCCCTGCACCAATACCACACTGTCTTGATAATGTAGATTTACTGTAACTCTGAACATCAGGTAACATTATTTCTCACAAGTTATTCTTTTTCAACATGATTTTAGCTATTCTGGGGCTTGTGCCTTCCCATATAAATTTTGGTATAAATTTATACCATTGAAAACCTTGCTGGGATTTTGTAGGAATTATATTACACCTCTAGATCAGTTTGAAAATTGACATCTTTCCATCTTTATGTTCAGTCTTACAATCTGTGAACATGGTATGTTTCTGCATTTATTTAGGTCTTTTTTTTTTAATGAGGATTTTGTAACTTTCAGCATACAGATCCTGTATACATTTTGTTAAATTTAATATCTAAATATTTCATTTTCTTTGGAGCAATTGTAAATGCCATTTTTAATATAAATTTATGTATTTGATTTATATATTTTTGGCTGTGTTGGGTCTTCGTTGCTGCACGTAGGCTGTCTCTAGTTGCGGTGAGGGGGGCTACTCTTCATTGTGGAGCACGGGTTCTTGGCTCAAGGGCTTCAGCAGTTGTGGCACGCTGGCTCAGTAGTTTTGGCTCGAGGGCTCTAGAGTGCAGGCTCAGTAGTTGTGGTGCACGGGCTTAGTTGCTCCACGGCATGTGAGATCTTCCCAGACCAGGGTTCAAACTCATGTCCCCTGCATTGGCAGGCAGATTCTTTTTTTTTTTTATTTTTATTTTTTTATTATTTTTTTTTTGGCAGGCAGATTCTTAACCACTGCGCCAATGTGTCCCACCATTGTGTTTTAAATTTCGATTTGCACTTGTTTTCCAGTTGTATACAGAAAAAGAGAGTGAGAACAGACATCCTTGCCTTGTTCCCAACCTAAGGAGGAAAGTTTTCTGTCTCACCATTAAGACTGACTGTAAGCTTTAGATAGCTTGTTGATTCTCTTTTTTTTTTTTTAACTTGAGGATGTTCTCTTCTTTTTTAGTTTGCTGACAGGTTTATTATAAATTTGTTATTACGAGAGTGATAATTATGACAATTTATTATGAATTAGATTTTGTTAAGTGCTTTTTCTGCATCAACTATATGATTATATGATTTTTCTTCTTTAGCCTATTGATATGTGGATTACATTGATTTTCTAATATTGAACCAGGCTTGTATACCTGGAAATCCCATTTAGTCATGGTATGTAAATCCTTTTTTTAAAAAAAATAAATTTATTTATTTACGTATTTACTTTTGGCTGTGTTGGGTCTTCGTTTCTGTGTGAGAGCTTTCTCCAGTTGCGGCGAGCGGGGGCCACTCTTCATCGTGGTGCACGGGCCTCTCACTGTCATGGCTTCTCATTGCGAAGCACGGCTCCAGACATGCAGGCTCAGTATTTGTGGCTCACGGGCCCAGTTGCTCCGCGGCATGTGGGATCCTCCCAGACCAGGGCTCGAACCTGTGTCCCCTGCGTCGGCAGGCAGACTCTCAACCACTGCGCCACCAGGGAAGCCCCTGTAAATCCTTTTGATGCATTGCTTGATATGGGTTACTGCTATTTTGTTGGGAATTTTTGTACCAAATTTCATGAGAAATATTGATCTTTAGTTTTCTTTTTGTACTGCCTTTGTCTGGTTTCCATATTAGGGTAATACTTATCATATAAAATGAGTTAGGAAGTGTCCTCTACTCTTCTGTTATCCATAAGGGATTGTTTGAACTTGGTGCTAATTCTTTTTTTAAAGGTTTGTTAGGAAATTTCAATAAAATCATCTGGATGTGGATATTTCTTTTATAGGAGATTTTAAATTACGAATTAAATTTATTTAAGGGGCATAGATATTTATATTATCTGTTTCATCTTGGTTGAGTGTTTGTAGTATGTGACTTTTGAGGAACTGTTTCGTTCCTTCTAAGTTATGAGCATAGTTAGTGGTAGTATTTTCTTATTTTGTTTTTAATGGCTGCAGCATCTGTGGTGATATACCCTGTTTTATTATTGATATTGGTGATTTGTGTCTTCTTTCTTTTTATCTTTGTCCTTCTTGCTAGAGCTTTATAAATTTCATTGATTTTATTCAAAGAACCGGATTTTTTTTTACATCTTTATTGGAGTATAATTGCTTTACAATGGTGTGTTAGTTTCTGCTTTATAACAAAGTGAATCAGTTATACATATACATATGTTCCCATATCTCTTCCCTCTTGCATCTCCCTCCCTCCCACCCTCCCTATCCCACCCCTCTAGGTGGTCACAAAGCACCGAGCTGATCTCCCTGTGCTATGCGGCTGCTTCCCACTAGCTATCTATTTTACGTTTGGTAGTGTATATATGTCCATGCCACTAAAGAACCAGATTTTTGTTTTTTATTTTCTCTTTTGTATCCTTATTTTAAGTCTCATTGATTTCTGCTCTGGTGTTTATTATTTCTTTTTTTTCCTGGTTGTTTAGGGTTATTTTACTCTTCTTTCCTGGTTTCTTGAGGTAAGAACTTAGTTTACTGATTTGAGATCTTTCCTCATTTGTAATGTAAGATTTTAGTGCTGTAAATTTCCCTTCCAGTGCTGCTTTACATGTAGCCCATAATTTGGTATGTTGTATTTCCACTTTCATTCAGTTCTGTTAAAATTTTTTTTTTCTTTGAGACTTTCTCTATGACCCATGCATTATTTAGAAGTTTTAAAAAAATTTCCAAGGGTTTGGACATTTTTCTGCCTGTATGTTATTAACTTCTATTTTTATTCCATTATTGTCAAAGAACATCTGTAAAATTTAATTTCTTTTACATTTTGTTGAGGTTTGTTTTATGACCCAGGATATGGTCTTAGTAAATATTCCATGTATGCATGGAAAGAATGTGTATTCTTCTGTTGTTGCATGGAGTATTCTATAAATGTTAATTAGATCCTGTTGGTTGGTGGTGGTGTGCAGTTCTTCTATACCTTTGCTGATTTTCTATCAATTGCTGAGAATGGGGTATTAATGTCCCCAATTATAATTGGGATTTGTCCATTTCTCCTTTCAGTTGTATCAATTCTGTCTCATGTGAATAGAAGCTCTACTGTTTGGTTTCTTATAGACAGCTTATAATTGGGTCATGCTTTTCCATTCACTTTGCCAATTTCTACCCTTTACTTGGTATATTTAGACTATTTACATGAAAGTAATTACAGGTATGTTAGGCTTAAATCTGCTATCCTATTTTGTATTTTCTCTGTTTCTTCTGTTTCCTGTTCATCTGTTTCTCTTTTCTTACCTTCCTATGGGTTACTTGAGCACATTTTTTGAATTCTATTTTTAATTATTTATAAGATTTTTGTGGTACATCTCTTTGAATAGTTTATTTAGTGGTTTCTCTGGGCATTACAATATACATACATAACATATCACAGTCTACTGGTATCAACATTTTATCACCTTGAGTAAAGTGTAGAAATCTTATTTCCATTTATGTCCTTTTATCATCTTCACTTTTTAAAATGAATTGCCTGAGGTATTTCCTCTGCATACACTGAGAACTGCATCAGACAGCATCATAATTTTTGTTTCAACCATCAAATGTGGTTTTTTAAAATCATGAGGAGAAGTATGGTCGAATATATAGTCCTGTATTTTACCCATTCTTCTTTCCTTTTTCTTGTTCTTCCTTTCGGAAGTGCCAAGCCTTCTCTTACTATCATTAACATTCTATTTGAAGAACTTCCTTTAGCCATTCTTTAAATGTAGGTTTACTAGCAATAACTTCTATTAGTTTTCCTTCATCTGAGAATCTCTATTTCCCATACCTTGCTAAAGCATGCATTCATGGTTGACAATTCATTTCTTTCATCACACAAAAAATATTGTGCCACTTCTAGCTGATCTCCATGGTTTCAGATGAAAAATCTGCTGATATTCCAAATTGGTATCACTTTATAGGTAATGTGTCATTTTTCTCTGGCTGCTTTCAAAATTTTTTCTTTTTCTTCAGATTTTAAATTTTCTTTATGTCTAGATTTTTCAGATTTTTGCCTATGTGTCTTGGTATGGGTTTCTTTGAATGTACCATGTTTGGGATTTGCCCAACTTCTTGGATCTGTAGGTTTATGTCTTCCCCAAATTTGAAAAATTTTCAGCTACCATTATTTCTTTGATTATTTTTTCAGCTTCACGCTTTTTCTGGGACTTCAATGATATAAGTATTATGTGTTTTATTTTTTCTTTTTTATTGATCCACCTGTCTCATAGGCTCTGTTTATTTGTTGTTGTTTTTGTTGATGATTTTCTCTGTTTTTCAGATTGGGCAATTTCTGTTGTTCTATCATTTAGTTCTATCTATCTATCAGTCACTGAAAGAATTAGTGATTCTTTCCTTTATTGTATTTATTACACTATTGAGCCAATGTGGTGATGTTTAAAAAAATTTTTTTGTGTTTTGAAATTATACAATTTCCATTTGGTTCTTTTATATATCTTCTATTTTGTGACATTTTAAAAAAAAGTTTTATTTGTAATTACTCATTAAAGAATTTTTGTGATGGCTGCTTTAAAATCCTTATTGAATAATTCCAACATTTGTGTCATCTCAATGATTTTAGGTTTACGTTTCTTACATAAACTATTTAGATTTAGTAGGTAGATTCTGGTTCATTTTGTGGGCTATGGTTCCAATCACAATTTAATTTTCAGAGCCCTGACCATGCTATTCTAGTCTGTTTTGTTCCCTGTGCTATTGGTGTTCTTGCCCCTTGCTTGTGCTGCCTGCAGGGGCAGAGGACACTGCTCTACATTGCCCAGTGCTACTAAGTAGAGGGTGGGAGACCTCAAACCCACAGGGCAGAGACCACTTCCCTGGGCCTCACCAGTAGCTCAGTGCTGGGAATGTGGGGAGAGGGGCTCCCACTTGATTTCCACTAGTGTTACAGTAGGAGAGAAGTACACCTACCAAGCCATATTCTGCCACTTGGTGAGGGGTTGGGAGATGGAAGGCCTGGGAACCCTAAAATTTGTGTGCAACCTTTTTTCTTCACTGAGCTCTTTTATGGAATTGAAATTTTATTTCTCTCTGGAGCCACATTTTCACTGTGAGTCAGACAATAGAGCTGTCAAATTTCTAAAACCTGCTTCCCTAAAATCTCTACCCAGAATAACCATAGTTTACTCCAGGTAAGCTCATTCTTATTCACCTGAAGTTTTTTTTTTTTTTTTTTAATTTTCATTCTCTCATCTCAAGCAACTCTTGCTCACTGGTCAACCCCAAACGCGAGTAGATATTTCCTTGACAGTTTATTCTAACCACTAAGAGATGAAATGATCAACATAAGGGTAAAGAATTTATCAGATCCTCTGCTTTGTATAGAGTGAGTTAGACAAAGCTCACAGATTTGAAGTTCCCAGTTTCTAAAATACCTTGCCTCTAGGCCAGGTGATAGCTCTGAATTAAAAAGCATTCTGGGCTTGAACTACTCCCATCATACTACCATGTCTGTTTTTCCTCTCATCATCCTTACTCAAATGCCTTGCACCATGGTTCTACCATGTAATTTGAAAATATCTTTATCTTCCATGCTGGCCTTCACCTCCACCTCTGACCTCTATGGTACCTGTGTCTCTGAAGCATAATTTACCTTTCTATTCCGATCGCATGCTATGTTTCATCATGTTTGGTTGCTGTCTATGAGATAGTATTCACCATCCACCATCTTCTATTAAATGTGAGGCTTCCTCTGTAAGTTATCCATCTTCACCATCATGACTATATGGACACCTGAGGTCTTAAGTTGCATTCCTGATGCTCTCCCAACACTTCAAAATGTTCCACTCTGTACACGTTCAGCACCCAAACCACTCATTCATCCATTCATCTAGCCCGTCACCATCTTTCCAGCACACCATGTTGGTGCTGGAACACAGCCTAAGAAACTTCCAGGCCATATGGAGGATACTGAAACATATATACAGCTCAGGTGCTCAGGGCCACAGTGGATAAAAATACAGTGATGTGGGGAAGCAGAGCGAGGTCCCACCCAGCCGAGGGGAGTCTGGGAATCTATCTTGGAGCAGGAAAAGATTTACTGTGCTCCCAAAGGATGAGTACGAATTAGTTATGCAGAAAGAAGGAAGGGAGGTTGGGTATTCAGAGGAGATACTCTGCCTGAAGTCACAAGGGTGTAACTACAGTGGTCTGGCCTGACCATTGGTCAGTGTCAGTGGGGAGGTGAGGTATGGAGGTGTGGCCATAGGAGAGCTGGCTGGAGGGCAGGCTACATGAACCAGCAGGGGGAGCTGTTTGTCCTGAGGGCAGTGAGCTGAAGGGCTGAGGGCAAGGGAGTGACTGGAGCAGGTTGTGTGTTGGAGAACTCACTCAGGCTGCTGTGTGGGCCTAGATTCCAGGGGTGCATGGGGGTGGGGGGAACACCCTGTGCTAGACTGAGCATAACCACGTGTCTTCAAGGAATACGAGGCAACTATTAAAGAGAACAGTTAAATCTCTCTCTACTGAGAAAACTAGAGGGAAGTCCATGGAAAACTCCTTCACTGCAGAAAGCGCATGTGCTATAATTGATATGTACTGTAATATGTAATTATAACATGATGTCATTAGAGTAAAATTAAAAGGAAAAAAAAAACAAGTCTATCTAGGAGGATGTGGGTTTGTAAGTTTCTGAGAGGAAGGGGAGATGGAAGGAAGGCCACAACCCAGAATGTTAACAAAGCTTACCTCAGCGGGTTAGGACCTCAGGGGATTAATTATAAGACTATTAATCCTTGAAATGCTCTCCATATTGTTTGAGGAATTATATTAAGCACGTTTTACCTTTGTAATTAAAAAGAAAACAAAGGCCTGGACGTGATTTCCAGCTCTTGTCTTATAACCTAACAGGTTTTCTCGACTGTTCCAAACCCCACTCATTGTTTGTAAAACAGGAACAATCATCCTCCTCCCAGAATTTTGAAATTGAAATATGCTAATTCATCAATTTCTCTGATGCACATCTATTGAGTGACCCCTGTGGCAGGTTCCGTGCTGGGGCTTCGACGGGGAGAAAGGCTGACAGGACTGCGCCCTTCCAGCTAAGGATGTGTGCACAGGGGTTTTTTGCCACATAAGTGAGGGGCTGACAATGGCACTCCTTGCCTTGTGGCAAGGAGAATCAAGGGGAAGATGATCTGGGGGTCGTGGGCCTTTGTGTCTTTCCCCTCGTGGGACCTCATGGGCAGCCCCCTGCTCATACAGAGGGGATTCGGGCACAGGCTGGGGGCCCCTGCTCGCTGCCCTCTGCAGCAGCAGCCGTCTGCCTGGGTTGTGTTTCAGATCCAAAGCCCAAGAAGAGGAATGGGATAAACTGCTTCACGGTCTTGCTGTTCATCTACCTGATTCTGCTCACCGCAGGTGCTGGGCTGCTGGTGGTGCGAGGTAAAGCACCTGGGTCCTGTCTGGTCCCTCCTGGGGTGACAGTGTGGCCCGGCCCGACACAAGGCACAGGTTCACAGGAGAGCCCTTGGGGCCACTGCTGCCTATCTGCTGGGAGAGAGTTCTCAGTCCCTGGGTGGTCTGCATGGTGGGGGGAGAAGAGGGGGAAGCAGAAAGGGGAGTGTGTGTTGCGTGTGTGTGTGTGTGTGTGTGTGTGTGTGTGTGTGTGTGTGAGAGAGAGAGAGAGAGAGAGAGAGAGAGAGGGACAGCAAGAGGGAGGGAGGGAGGTAGAGAGAGAGGGACCACATGTGTGAGGCTGTGTGTGTCTGAAGCAGTGAAAGATGCAGTGATCTCACAAGGATGTGCCTCGTGCCTCTCACATCAAGGATTCCCTGCCTCTGAATGGGAAGTAGCTTTGTTGGTCAGAGTGTTTCATTTGAACGTGATTTGACTTTCAAAGTGCTCCCAACCCAAATGGTGAGGCCATGAAGCAATTCCATCAGCAGATAGTGAAGTCCCTCAAGAACGCCGTGTGGCCAGTTGTCATAAACACACGTCACACGCTTATGAAAGTTACACACGATTAGGCCAGATCAGCATATTAGCGGCCACGCTTTCATGTCCAAGCATGCACGAAGCTCCTAACTGCATGCAGGTTATTCGTGGGCGCAGTGGTTATACAGGGTGTAGGTACGTTCTGTGGTCGTGTAACGTCATATCTGAGCGTGGAGCGCACGCCTGCAAGATACAGACAAAGTTCTGTGTGCTCACTCTAAGTCCGCACGGTACACTAAACACGTGCTTACCTGTTCAGGACGCAGAGTTATGCACATGTGACACAGAACGTCAGGGTTATGCTCAAGTGCCTAGGACTTTAATGAAGTCCCTAAAAGGATGCTGCAGGTGTGGCGGTGGGGTGTCCAGTTCTGAATCTGCAGAAGCGGCTCCAGGCCCTGGAGACGCCCTACAACAATCAAACGCTGGTCCCCGAGCATCTCCTGCAGGCCCAGCTCATCCGCGTCCGCACCAGGCAAGAGCACCTACTACGACTGGTGGACAACTTTACTCGGATTCCAGGTTGGCCCCTCCCCCCTGGGCTGGGACTCCCCAGAGAGGACGGGAAAGGGGGAGCGTCTCGTGTGCAGACCAAGGGGCCTTTGGACCTGAATCCCGTTCTCTGGCCTCGTATGAGAGTGTGGAGGCCAAGACAGGGGGTGAAGGCCGTATGGGGAGGGCATGAAGTTACAGGCACCCTGGGTGGCTGCAGACAGCTCTCCAGGAGACAGTGGGTTCAGGGACCTAGGAACCAAGGATGCTGTCCAGACGAGTGTGATCTCCAAGGGCCAAGGTCTGCAGCAACCAGCCAAAGGCCGGGTCTGAGTCGCAGAGCCCTCAGACTGATCCAGAGTGTGCAGGACAGAGCCCAGGGCGATTTCCAGGACCACTCCCAAGCAGCAAACTAATACCGGTCTGTGGCTGGAGAGAGTACCAGTGGGCACCGAGCCCGTCTGGCCAGTGCCTGGACCTTCGAGGGGAGAGGACAGCGGGCCTGTCCTTATAGAGGAGAGAGCCCTGGCTCCTCCCACCATGTGAGGACATAGCGAGAGGCTGCAGTCTGCAGCCCAGAAGACCTTCCCCAGAACCCAGCCAGGCCGTCCCCTGATCTTGGGCTTCCAGCCTCCGGAAGTGGGAGAAGTGAATTTCTGATGTTTAAGGTCCTCCCACCCCGGTCTGCGGTGTGTTGTTATAGCAACCAGAATGGACCAAGGCCAGACAAGGAGCCCTGTCCCGGCCACCCGAGTCTTTGGGAGGCTGTGGTCCGCAGAGCAGCCCTGGCAAGGGAGAGATCTGACGTAAGTGGCAGCGGTGATGGGTACCATTTATCAGAGCACGGGTGTGCTTTCCGTGCTGGTCTCCACGTGGCAGCCTCAGGACAGCCCTGCATAACTGGTATATGAACCCCATTTCACTGACGAGAGAGCTGATGCCCCAAACAATGAGAGGGTGTGCCCAGGGTCACCCAGCTCAAGTGGCACTGCTGCCGCTCGAACTCAGCCTCCCTCGGGAATCACCATCTGCACGGCTGTGTTTTGCTTGTTGGGCCATGAGCTCCTTGGAGGAAGGAGCTCTGTCTTTTCTTGTGTCCCTTCCACACAGTTTGGCTGGTCCTCGGTGCTCAGTGACACTCGTTAAGTGAATGATGGTGTGAGTGGCATTGCCCCCCCCTTGCTGGTTGGGGCATTGGTGCCTCTGCCCCTTCTCCTCAAGTCTTCCAGGTCCAAAGGGGCCCTCGCCTCCCCCGTCTGCCAGGGCCACCAGCGGAGACGGGGGCCCCGGACGAGATGGAGCCGCAGAAACCTGCCTCTGTCTATAGACCCCATAATCCTTTCTCTCCTCCTTTGTGCAGGCTACGTTCTGAATTCCTTCTCCTTTCCAGGCCCCCCAGGACCCCAAGGTCCACCAGGAATCAAGGGAGAGGCAGGTGAGCAGGGGCTGGGTGTGTGCTCCAGTGTGCACAGAAGGCTGTCTCGGAGCAGCTGCAGGGGTCCGCAGGCACACACGCCATCCCCAGAGTCTGAACACCCGGTGGGGTCTGTATGTGAGGGAGGTCACCTGAAGTGAGACCCTAGATGGGCTGGGTTACTGGGAAGTACCTGCATCCCGGGGAAGACACCTAGGTGTGGCTGGAGGGGTGTGGACACTCCAAGCCCCTCCTTGGTGCTCAGAGTACAAGCCTGTGAGCCTCACCGGGAAGAGTCAAGCTCTTTGGTCCAGACTCCAGAGTCTGACGCATCTGCCTTCACCATAGACTGGCTCTGTGACTTCGGAAGCATTCCCTTACCTTTCTGAGTCTCAGTTTCTTTGTCTGTAAAATGGGGACAAGAGTGACTCAGAGGGTTACTAGGAGGTTAAAATAACGATTCAAAGCACATGATTGTCTCTCCCTTTTAGGTTGTGGCCTTAACCTGCCCAGCTGCCTTACAAATCGCCACGGCATAGCTGGGTCAGAGAATGTGAGGGCTTGGCTGCCCCCGGGGGTAGGGGGCCTCCATCACTGTTACAGTCCGCTCTGCTCTTCGCTTAGACTCTCAAACCTCCAATCCCTGGAGGGGTTGAGGCTGCTGAGCTGTAAAGGTGCAAAGACAAACGTTACTGGAGGAAAAAGCGAAATGAGAGGATTTGCAAGAAAGGGGGAAATAAACAACCCAAGATCCTCTCAGCCTCCAGGTCACTGAGACAGAATGAAAAACACCACCAGTTACAGAAGGGAAACTTGATAAAGGGAAACTCATTTTCGAGTAACTAATTTTTTGGAAGGACTTTAAGAGAAGGGGGAATCCCAAACAACCTAGTGTTCTAGGTCACCAGCAGGGTTTTTCCGGGGAGGTTTTCAGGGGGAGGACGAGTAGAAGGAGAGTTTAGGGACACACACAGGCACTCAAACACCCACAGGCTCACACACACGTGTGCACACACATTTATGCAACACAATCACACATGCACCAGCATACTCGTGCACGTGCTCACATGTGCACATACACTCACATGCATACATGCCCACACACGCACTCACATGCACTCACCGCCCAGCCACAAACTCACTCACACACGCTCACTCAACCTTCAGAGCCAGAGTGGGGCAGGGTCACTCAGAGGGTGGTGGGTCACCAGGCATCCCAGGGGCACAGCTGTGGTCCCTTTTGTCCAGGTGAGCAAAGGACAGGAATGGAAAAGCTAAGAGCAAAGTGAGAGGGGGAAGAATTTCCTGCCAGGTACAACGTGTGGCCAGTGGGGACGCAGGCAGTGCTGGGAGCTCAGAGGAGAAGGTGAGGGACCGAAATGGGGCCTGAGGGGGGCCTGGGGAAGGAGGGGAGACCGCTGGCAGTGAGGGCTAAGGGGCTGATTCCAGAAGGAGGACTTTAAGCATCTAGAATCTTCCCTCGATGGCCAGCGCTCTCTCTAGAGTAGTGCTTCTCAAGCTGTGGGTCATGGATAAGAACCATTTGAGGTGCTTGTTTAAAATGCAGGTCTGTGTTTTAGAGATCGTGGAGGGTTCTGACCCTGGACATGGAGGGGACAGGCTCTGAGAAGCACGGCCCGAGCGCTCTGGCTGTGACTGAGCACCTCGTGTGCTCCTGGTCTCTTGGCCTCCCAAGAGACCACCCTCAGGGTGGCTCTGGGCGCAGCAGGGGAATGAGGCTGTGGAACCAGTAGGCTTGGTCGCCATTCCTGCTCACCTGTGTAACTAGACACGTTACTTGGCCTGTTGAGGTTTAACCTTTTCCTTTCAGCAAAGAATGGCACTTACATTAAAATAATAATAAGTAAATTATACATGCTTTGCAGGACAGCTATAAGGGTTGGAGATCATGTGTTCAAACTCTGCTACGTGGTAGGTAGTGTTAGTGATCCTGTAAAGTAGAAAGGGAAGGACTTCAGTTCTAAGATCAGACAGATCTGGGTTCTAATACAGCTCTAGCTGTGTAACCTCTCCGAGCCTCAATGTACTCACCTACAAAAGGGGGATAATAATAGCAACCTTCAATGAGGATTGATTACAACAGGAATATAAGACAGAAGATTGTGATGCTATACCTGACATGTAGGAAATATTTACATTAGAAGAAACGGAGGGTGCTTGCCATCGGGAAGAGGGAGCCCTTATAGGGATGTGTCAGCCATCCTCCAATATTAGAGAGGTTCCTGTGGAAGAGAAAATAGACTTGCTCTCAGTGGTACCCCACAGAAGAATGGAGGCCAACGGGCAAAGGTTTCTGGAGAACCAATTATGCTGAGGTAAGGGAGGAACAAATAGTTAAGATTTGGGCTGCCGCACGATGAAACGGGCAGATGGGGGGTGTGGGGAACAGGGGCTGCAGAATTCTCCTTGGTGGGACTGAAGGGGGATCCTTGCACCAGGCAGGTGGTTGGACAGTTGACCTGTGAGGATGACTCCAAAGGTAGCCCTCCGCATTTCTCTGTGGCCCAGACTTTCTCAAGGTGACCCTGCCAGCCCCAGAGAGGGGATGACAGCCAGGCTTTGGCCTGTGGAGTCTGAGCCACACTGCTTCCCATCCCACTCTCACCCACTGCCACGCCCAGACTCAGGCCTGGAAGCAATGTGGCTGGCGAGCGGAAATGATCAGTTTCACTTCTTCAGAAATCAGGACTCTAACCTACCCCTCCTCTTCCCAAATTTCTTTTCCCAAGGTCACCAGATCTCTCTTACCCACTGCTTGCCCAATCCACTGTCAGCGGACGGGGCTAGCAGACCAAGTGGGACCCGCCCCAGCGACACTGAGGTTTTCTGCTCTTTGCCCCAGCAGATGGGTAAAGCCACATTGATGAGGTTCCAGGGGACACATCTATTTCCCTCACTCCATCTTTAGCTGTGATGACGGGCAGGTTCTGAAGTCAGACGCAGCTGTGATTCCTCAGGCGCCTCCAGACTCTGGTCCTTTCACCGGTACTGCTTTGCTTCCCAAGGTTGTAACTTTTGAGAGAGACACGGAAGTCATAGCAATACAGACTCAGGCCCAGACCAGTCTCAAGAAACCTCATACAGGGAATCCTCTGGCGGTCCAGTGGTTAGGACTCCGTGCTCTCACTGCAGAGGGCCTGCGTTCAGTCCCTGGTCAGGGAACTAAGATCTCGCAAGCCGCGTGGGGTAGCCAAAAAATAAGAAAAAGAAAGAAAGAAACCTCAGAGAGCCACACAATTGCCTTAGCGTGATGGCCCTGGCTGGCCCAGAGCTATAGGGCACCAACAAATTCCTCCAGGGAAATAATTCCTAGCCTTGTTTAAGAAGGACCATTTATCATGAAGGACCTAGGGGTAAGACAGGAATAGACACAGACCTACTGGAGAACGGACTTGAGGACATGGGGAGGGGAAGGGGGAGCTGTGACAGGGCGAGAGAGAGGCATGGACATATATACACTACCAAACGTAAAACAGATAGCTAGTGGGAAGCAGCCGCATAGCACAGGGAGATCAGCTCGGTGCTTTGTGACCGCCTGGAGGGGTGTGATAGGGAAGGTGGGAGGAAGGGAGACGTAAGAGGGAAGAGATATGGGAACATATGTATATGTATAACTGATTCACTTTGTTATAAAGCAGAAACTAACACACCATTGTAAAGCAATTATACCCCAATAAAGATGTTAAAAAAAAAAAAAGAAAAAAGGAGCGCCATTTGGCCCTTCCACTCACGTGGAATGACCAAACACTTGTTTGCTGTTTGCACCTCAGTCTGTTTTAAGGGACTTCAATTGTAAACATGTTCTTTATGGCTCTTCTGTCTTCCATCAAGGAATAATTATTCTTCAAGTATCCAAACCACCTCAGAGAAGCTAATTCCCAAGCCTTGCACCTAATGTCACTCAAACCTTAGACCCAGAGAGTTCTGTATGACAGTTGCTTCTTTCCCTCCACTCCAGACCACTTTGTCTACTTTTCCTAAATCACTAGAGAGGAGGCTGGCCCCCTTCTGAGTCCTCTCCAGCTCTGAAATCTTGAAAATAACGGAGTGGAGCTCTTTAACCAAATTCCATCCCAACAAGGTGGTCCCAGCCCCTGAGGGAGGTGCTTGGGGTGGAACTCTGCTGATGGTGGGACCTGGCTGGCTTCCTAAGCCAGTGGGTCCCGAGGAGCAGGCCCTGTGCGGGGAGGCTGGCAGGTTTGGGCAGGGGTTGCCGAGCCCTGCCTAGGGAGGAGCCTCCCTCGACTGATAGGCGCTGAGCAGTGGCAGAAAGGAGAGGGAGACACGGAGAACCAGGAGAGGAGAGACTGGGGCGAGCCCGGAATGCTGATGACAGGTGGGAACTCTGAAACCTTGGCCACCAGGAAAGCCAGGCTCTGAACTGCTAGGGGGATAAGTGCTGCTGCAATGTTTTCCTCTCCAGCAGTGCCTCAAAGCTTCTGTTCTCAGCCCTTGGGATCTGATTTCTGGAATATTCAGATTTCAGTTTGGGAAGTTTGAAACAGTAATTCCCCAAATTCACACACTGAAATAAACCAGGCAGTGCTGGATGCGTCTGGGCTGTGGTCCCTCCTCCAGGGACCAGGTCACTAACCAGGGCCCTGAGAGCCCGGCTTTTGGGACCTTCCGCTGCGCATCCGCCAGGCCAGGTCACCTCATCTATTTTTCATGAGTTTATGTCTGGCCTCTGGGCAAGGTGGTGTGCTCCTTGCGGGCAGCCATTGTATCTTCCACTTCTGGGCACCAGTAGGAGTTCAAGGAGTCTGAGTTTGGAATTTGGGTGGGACAGGATGTGTCAGAGATGGACGTGGCAGCCGGGTTTGCCCTCCTTCCATGTCTGGCCACAATCCCTTGGTTTTTCAGGAAGAAAGGGAGACATAGGCATGAAAGGAGACATGGGGGTCATGGGACCCCCTGGAGCCCGGGGGCAGAAAGGTGACTCAGGGATGCCCGGTTCCCCAGGTAGGAGTCTGCACAGTCAGGTCTGTGGTCCTGTGGGTATTCCCTTTTTGTCCGGCGGGCTGAGCTAGAGGGGAAAAAAATCCTTAAAAGTCCTTCTGTATTTTAGGCGTGGCTGGAATTCCTGGACTCAAAGGAGATCAAGGTAAGAGTTGCGGGAATCGGCATCATTCCAGCTACCGCCGTCCCTGGGCAAAGTCAAGTTCAGGACCTGACTCTACTATGTCTTATTTCTTATTTCTGGAGTTTTGTAGAACCTGGCCTGTCCTAAGAGGAACAGAGCAGCTTTGGAAGGCAGGCCTACCTGATATTCTTTTTTAGAGCTTCCTTCCACCCTGCCACCCAGGGGTATGAGGCAGGATGCTCACACCCAGAGTTCCTAGTAAGTCCGTAAACCTCAAATTCTGCAGCAGCGAATGGAAAAAATTAATCAATTGCTGAGACTGTAATTTTCCTCCCACTCATAGGGCTAGTTCAAGGCTCCTAGAGGTTAAGCTGCCCAGGGAACATATGAGGTGTTAAGAGATGCCTGTGCCGCTGCAGAGAAGAGGTGTGTTGAAGGGGCCAACCACTCCCAGCCTTTCATTCATGACTTAACTTTCAGGACAACCCGGAGCCAAGGGGCTTCCAGGCTTTCCAGGAGCTGCGGGATCCCCGGGTGCCAAGGGTGAGCCTGGCAGCCCTGGTCCCACTGGGCCAATAGGTGAGGTCCTGGGTCCCGTGGTGGGCGTGGGGAGTGATGTCTGAAGATCCACCCAGCCCAGACCTTACACCCTCCATGGTATCTGTCGTCCAGGACCATCAGGGAGGCCCGGGAGTCCAGGAGCCGAAGGTGTGAAAGGAAGCAAGGGGGACACAGGTAACAGAGGGCGTGGGTAGGCGGGCAGGTGGAGTTGCTGGGTGTCAAGGATGGACAGAGAGGAAGACTACCTCCCAGCAGGTCCACCAGAAGCAGGCAGAGGGTCTCCTGTGTTCTGGCCCCTGACGCACCTGGATTAAAAAGGGCACTTTCCTCTGCCGGAACCCTTTGAATCCAAGGCTCTGGGGCTGTTTTTCTCTGCCCAGAGTCCCTGAGAGGCTTTGAATGCCATGACCAAATCTCCACCGTCAAAGAGGAGAGCAGGGGACGCCTCGGCCGCACTGTCTCCTGGCCTGCATTCCAGGGGTCCTCGTAATGCCCTCTCTCTCCCACTGACCTGCGGTGGGGTCCCAAGGGTCAGGGCTCTGGATGTGGACAACAGCTGTCGAGAAACCCTTCTTGCACATTTTCCCAGGGGGGCTCAGGCCGAGAGGGGTGACCCACGGTTACCCAACTCACAGAGACTAGCTCATAAACCATCCTAGTCAAGGTTATAAACTGCTAACGCCAATTTAGTCTAGGTTATAAACCATCATACCAGTGTGGTCTACTTTATAAAGAACTGTGTGTTTTCTAGTCACTAAGTAAGTCCAGGCACCTACGATGGTCTAGAAAGTCTGGTCCACTGTGTTAGGTGCTGGACCCCCCATGATGCCTAAGACCTGGTTCCTGCCTTCAGATGTGCAGGCTGGTGCAGGAGATAGGTAGATGGACTGTTGCCAGATGGTGTCAGGCACACCGTGCTGTGGGTTTTGCATGGAGAAATGTCACATGCCATTTAGAAAGCCAGGTGCAGGCCAGGAGGTATTGTGGCCAGTGCAGGGTTGTGAGAAAGGGCTGTGTATCTTCCAAGGATGTCTGTGGACAGTCACTGCCAGAGCAGAAGGTCACACTTGAGTTAGACAACCCGGATGCCTTCACCCCAGAACCATGTTAGAGACCTACACCAGGGGCAAGCCCTCTCAGTGTTCATTGAACAAGTGGCCAACGGATTGATTTTTTAAAACAAATGCGACTTGACCCAAATCCTTCCAGTTCACAGCGGCCCCTGGAGGGGTTAGCAAAAGGTAGGCAGTGTAGGAGTGATGGAAGAGCTCGAGCTGAGTCTTAGAGGATGAGTAGAGCTTAGCCACGTGGGGAGAGGAAGGCAAGTCCAGAGAGAGGGAACAGAGCAGGTGAAGTCTTGGAGGGCGAGGGAGGGCTCTGTAGGCGCGTGTCCCTGGAGTCCAGGTCTAGGATGTGGTAGAGGCTCAGGAGCTCTGGCCAGAGAGCTGGGCCATGCCACCTCCTGAGCCTTGGACTCTGGACCTTCGACCTTTGGAGTTTCCTTGATGCTTGTCAGCAGCCCTGGCACAAGCAACTCCTATATCCTTGCCCTTCCAATCCATCCAGCCTCGGAGCTGATTTCCTTTTCACAGATGGTGGGTCAGTGCAGGCAGGGCCTCTGCTACTGGATGCCATATAAATGCCACTTGAAGGCCACCAGCAAGTCTGGCCTTCCAGAAAGGTTCCATCTGGGTGTGGTGGTCAGGTGGCCCCGATTAATTGGCTGCCTCTTCCTGATTTTATACTTCCATCTTCCCTGACTCCAGATCTTAGGGTGCCTGACTCTGAGGCTGTCTTACCACTGAGTTTTCTGCTTGGCTTCATGGAGATGTTGGCTCTTCTCCCTCAGTTATAAACTGGGAGCCCCGCCACCCGACCCCACCACTGCCAGGCTAGTGATTATTGACTAAGCAAGAGTATGGGTGACAAGACATGATTTTACCCACAAGGGGCACTGCACCCACTCCCCAGGCCCCTGAGCCTGTGTCTCCCACTGAAGGTGGAGAATCTTACCTGCGCTCTGCATCATGGGAGGGTTTGCATAATAAGAGCAGCTTCTGACGTGAGCATTTTCATGACAGCCCAATGGAAAACACACTTTCGTTAGCGTTGTTTCACAGTAAGAGATGCAGCATGGGTTGGAATCCAGGCCCGGCTGATGCAAAGCTTGGGGCCTCATCCATTATACTCTGTCATGCTGCCTTCCTCTGCGGGCAGCCTGAGCCCTCCCCCACCCCCACCAGGGCACTCCGCTGAGCGGCACCTTCTCCCTGTACCCAAGTCCTGGAAGGATCGGAGCAGAAGCTGCAGCAGCTTCTTCCACTCTTAGAAGGAAACATGGAGCTCTCAGGCCCTGTTATGGCTCTTTGTTAGTCACCTAAGATCCCGCAGACACTCTTGGCCAACTGTCTGGGAATCACTTTAACTCCATTATGGAGTCCCTGCATATCTGGTGAGCACCTTTACGGGAACCTCCATCAATCAGGCCTAGTGGGAAATACCAACCAGGCAGATTCTAAGGGTTATTCCTGAATTCCAGCTGCCCAGGTAAACATGGTGAATTACATTTTCAATTTGGGGCGTGTGATGATTACAACAAATTCCAAATTGCCTATGTGTCCCGCTCAAACCCAAACATTTGTCTTGATCGAGTAGCTGATGGTCTACATAGACATCTCAGGAGGGAATTCCCTTAGGACCATAAACTGGCCAGCCGTAGCCAGGGCTGTATTTCCTCCTGAAGTCATAGGTTAATGAACTTTTGGAAAGGTCAGATTCTGCAGTGGGAGAAGGAAGGTGGTGAGTGGGAGCCAGACCATCTCCTTGCGGAAGACAATGCTTACTTGTCAATGTCAGGATGTTGGTATTCCCCAAACTAGAGGTACTGAGATGTTGGTTCAATTTTGATCATATCAAGCCAATTTTTCAAACGGATGTATTTCCCATTTTGTAAATAAAATCATTAATCTCACAGGAGACTATCTAGGAGCATGGCATGAAAACAGAGAAATTCTGGTGACTTAGCTTAACCTAGGTAACAGCTAGATCCCGTTATTGTGCATTAATTACCAAAAGTAAGAGGTCTGTTTCGTACTGACGATGTCTCCAAGCCAGGCACTGTGTTTGGGCCTTTCCTCCCGTGACCTTCGTTCATCCACACAGCTGAGTTTCATCACCCCTACCTTACAACCGAGGAAGCAAAGGTAAAACCTTTCCTCAGGGTCTCGCAGTTAATATGCACTGAGTCCAGGAGTTAATCCCAAAGTTTGATTCCAAAACTGTGCTTTTCTAAATTTTGTTGTGTAGAATAACATAGAGTAGAGGACTCAGAGAAATCAGAATTGCCCGCACCTCTCACCCCACAGTAGATGGGTAAATCCTAGCACAGTCACCAAATCTTCTTGCTGCTCTCTAATCACACTCCAACCCATTCTGGTGGAACGTTTCCCCACGTTCACACCCCTTGAGAAAGATTAAAGATAAAGATGGCGAAGAGGAGACTCCTTCCATTCTGTTGGGAAGATAGACTGCATAGTTTATTTAAGCAGGACATTATCACCGAGAAGAACTTTCTGTAATGGTAGTTTCCTTCACCGTTCATAAAACAAGGTTTTATCAAACCCCGAAAACTTAGTTTTTTCTCACCTTTGATCTTTCAAACGATTGCAGAATTATTTGACTTTGGGGAAAAAAAATTGCAAAAAATCCACAGCAAAACAAACTTTAGCTCTAAATCCTTTGGCCATTTTGAAAAGGAAAATTTGTTTGGAAATAAGGAAGGGCTCACTTCAACTTGTGATCGCGGCATTTCTCTTTCTACCACCTAACCTCATGAAATGAAGTTAGACACAGCCAAAACACTGAAGCTCCAAAATACCAATCTGATCAAAATTTCTGCATCTCAACAATCTTCATGTCTAACATATAACAAGAATCTGAATTTTCTATGTCCTTTTATGTTTCTCTTGAGGCAAAGCCAAAGTGCAAAGAACTTGAAATCTAGTTCCTCATGTCTTTTAAGACGTGTTTTACTTTAAAGATAAGTAACAAAGAATAACCCATAATAGCAATTAAGCCCTATATCATGAATATAATTTCTCAGTTGATTTCATTCCCCATGTCTAAGTATTGACTTAGTCCAAGAATTTATTAAATTCTACCAACTTGTATTACTAAATTGTCACTTAGAGTTTTCCTCGTTTTCCTCTAAGTTTCTTAGAGACATCTGAAGAAGTCTACATGCATCCCAAATTTGGGTCCCCTACCTACCATCTTACTTCTTGTCATACAGCTCAATGTGTTAGGTATTAAATTAACCCAAAATTTGCCAGGCTGCACTTAGCCTGTAAGTTGGGATGGTATTTAAGGAAGTTTCCTAACGTACTGGAAGTTTCTACATTAAATCAGAGTGAGGAGGCCTGTGCATCAGTTTGGACTTGCCAACTAGCTAGGTGATGATGGGTTGGTACATGACTTCCAGAGCCTTGGTTTCCTCCTCTGTGGAGTGTGGGGAGAGTTCTAGAATAATACCCAGGTCCCTGCCAATCTGCCAGCACTCTGGGTTTGAAACAGGCAATTTTCCCTTCAAGCAGGGACCTTCTAAGATTTTAGGCAGAGCACCAGCTGAACACAAAACAGTAGGAAGGCCTGTGCTTTCTAACTAAACTATTTTCTTGGGGGAAAATTGTTTCTATAAATAAGCAGCTTGCAAATAAATATTTTGAGCCCTTTCAGCGTGATGAGTCTGTGACACCCAGGGAATCCCAGTTTGCTTGTGGTTAAGAGGACAAACTCAGCATTCATTCCCTTCCAGTGAAGGTTTACAACATGAACTTCTAAATTCTATTTTTCGGCCATTTCTCCTTCTCCCTGATCCAATCAGGATGCCGCCTTGATGTATAGTGAAGTCATTACTGGTCCCTGGATCCATGCATAGCCACTCAGCGAGCACCTCTCAAGAGTCCAGTCCTGGAGAGAAATCACACCCCCAAAAATCACACAAAACTCAATTCCAGTTTCCTTGCCTTGAAGAGGGGAGTTTTTTTTGTTTTTTTTTTTTGTTTTTTTTGCGTTATGTGGGCCTCTCACTGTCATGGCCTCTCTCGTTGCGGAGCACAGGCTCCGGATGTGCTGGCTCAGCGGCCATGGCTTATGGGCCTAGCCGCTCCGCGGCATGTGGGGTCTTCCCGGACCGGGGCACGAACCCGTGTCCCCTGCATCGGCAGGTGGACTCCCAACCACTGTGCCACCAGGGAAGCCTGAAGAGGGGAGTTTTGAAGACATAAACCTACACCTATTGTACACATCTCAGAGGGCATTTTATCAAGGGCCAGTGGGTTACGAGAGCGCTCAGACAGGGGAGGGGCCGTGAGTTCCTCAGAGATAGGAAGGCTGCTTGGAGGACGCGGGCTGTCAGCTGGTCCCTGAAGATTGAGTGAGATGTGTTTAGGGCAGTGGTTACTCAAACCATGGTCCCTGACCAGCAGCATCAGAAAGACCCAGAAACCTGTTAAAAATGCAGCGTCTCAGATTCCCAGCCCACATACAGTGAATCAGGAACCCCGGGGCGGGGCGGGGAGGGGGGGCGCTTAGCACGTTGTTTTTAACAAACACTGTGCTGGCGATTCTGACGCTCACTCTAGTTTGATGACTTATTTAGGAGTAAGAGATGGCCTAAGGCCACTGGGAGTCTTTGGAACGAGGTGGAGAGCCCACGTGAAACTCCAGGAAGTAGTGAGCTGGCATGCTGGTGGCACACGGGCAGCCACAGTGCCCAGCGGGAGGCCAGCCCTGGGTCCTAACCCCAGCGTCACCACTCCCTCCCTGTGTGGCGTGGAATAAATCACCTATAGTGTCTCTGGGTGTGGACTTCCTCCTCTGTAAGGAGGGAAATGGCACGACCTCGCTGGGAAGCTGAGAGATGCATGTGAAGCTCCTGGCGTGGGCCTAGTGCAGTGCAGGCAGCAGCAGAGGTTGAGTCCCCAAGAGGTGGGGGGCTGGGAGGGAGGGTGTGAGAAACGAGGTGGAAGGGTCAGGCCTTGGGGACCATGGCCCTAGTGAGCAGGGGCTCCCCTGGGGCTCCTGTCTGTATAGGACATTTGTTGTTCGGTGCTCTGGAGACTTCTTCGGTGGCGGAGAGGCAGTAAGGGGAGATCACAGTGCCAGGTGTCCCTCAACCTTGGGTCTAGGGACAGGCTCTTAAGGTAGAGATCTGTGCAATATGGGACCCTTTAGGATGTGACAGAGAGGGTCAAGAGTCTAGATATGAACCATTTTTCTATTTAATAACCAAAGACATGTTTCTGAATGTGGTTTCTCCTCCCTCATCTTGACACCTGCAATTCAGGTGCAGGTAAGCAGAGAGGACACATCTACTGCCCGTGCTGGGCCACCTGAGGTCAACAGCAAACATCGGGTGGGGGGGGCTTGCTGGGCAGCAAGCCTGGAGCTCCTGCGGGGGCTTCAGCCCCAGTGTCCCAGGAGCTGTCCACTGGAGGAGAGACAGACACTTGCGGACAGGGCCCCGGGGTCCTCATGGTACCGCTTGTCAGACACGAGGTTTAGTACGTGACACAGACAACTTCATTTCAGTCTGACAACCAGCCAGAGGCTCAGAGGAGAAAGGTGAGGCTAAGGGAGAGGGAGCCTGGCTCAAGGTCACGGAGGCAGACGCAAGCCCAGGCTCTCTGACTCTGGCCCCTGTGCTGCCTTGGGAGAAAGTGCGTCAGCCACGGGCGAGACCAGAGAAGGCTTCAGAGAAAGCAACATCTAGCATCTTAGCAGCTTTCACAGCCTTGATCCCATTCCCCAGGGGACCAAAGCAGGGAGGCTTTCCAAACCGAGAGACTGGAGTAGGCACAGCTGGCGCGGGGTGAGCTGGGGCCTGTCTGCCAGGGCCAACCTCGAAGGTCCCTCCAGCTTTTAGAAGATGCTCTCTGAGCCCCATTCTGGTCCTCAACTCAAACATGAGGGGCAGAACTAGTTGCCTTCTCAGATCTTTCCAGGGCTTCCCGCCTCCCTTGGTGCCCAGGCTTGCAGCAGCAGCTCCTGGCTCCTCGGCCCTCGGGCTCTCCTCCCCAGGCAGCGCCCGGCCTCAGACGAGCCCTCTGAAAGGCTGCCAGGAGCCAGGACTGCTTGCTCATTATTCCAAGGAGGGATCCTGAAGAGGCCCACCAGGCCCCTCGCCTGCCCTCCACTGACCAGCACACAGTAGGTGCTCAGGAAAGCCAGGAACTGAAGTGGAAGGCAGGAACATCCTCCAGGCAATTGGCAATGAGGGTAACCGAGTTCCTTGTGGTCTCTAGTGATCATCAAACGGGTGGGTTCTTGGTTAAGACTGAGCTGGCGTGGTGGGAGGGATACCAGTCACGAGCATGGTGGGAGTGCATTCCCACTGTTACCCTCTAGGAACTGTTACTTCATGGTCAATAATGAGCTTTAGTTTCCCCAAGTTTGTGTAACTGTCTTGGAGAGTCCTGTTTCTCTGAGAGACCATGGAGTTGCTAAACCAATAAATTATGATCCCACAATAAATTATGACCCAGCATGGTGCTGGGGATACTGGGTCTTCCATGTAATTTAGTGAATAAAGAGATGAATGGGAGGAAGGAAGAAGGATGTTTAGCTACACTGGGGGCCACAATGAAATAAACCAATAAACGCTATGGAATATCTACTGAGGGTGAGGCCCCCCCAAAGCTCCTAGTGGCCACTGAGTCTCCTCCACAGTCTTTTAGAAATAAAAATAACTTTATTTTCAAAATATCTCTAACTCTTTTTCAATAAAATGCAACAGAAAGGAATGGGATTGAATTTAGACACCAAGTCAGGTTATTTCTGGACAAGGAAGGCCAGCCACTGAGTCTGGGGTCTGTCCATCTAACCTAGACTCTCATCAAATACATTTCTATTTCACCCCAACACACGTCCCCATTTATCTGCAGGCTGTCTACATTTATGCTCTGCTAAAGAGGCTTTAAACAATCGTGAAGAACCAATGTGCCTTTCCTTCTGCATTAATCAGACAGAAGGTAGAGGTTGTCTAAGATTAAAAGAGTCTAATATCTACGTTTTATTATCTTCTCCCCGTTTTTGTATTTTGATCTTAGGACTTCAAGGACAGAAAGGAACAAAAGGAGAATCAGGAGTCCCAGGTAAAGTGCCGGCTTCATTTTCATTTCTCACAGTGATGACTGGAAGGGCTTGTGCTCCAAGGGTGGGTCTTGTCGACCCTGAAATCACGGCGGTAACCTCAGTAACCTTTCCCCAGAGTGTCTCTGCCTGCAGGGCTCTATCGCTCCAGCCTCAGACTCTTTGGGTGACAAACCTGGGGAAGGGGTGTAGAGAGAGGGGCGGGGGCAGAGGGGGTGGAGGGTAAAGAAAGCCAGGACAACTGCCCCTGGTGGTGGCTTCAGGCGGCGCAGCCGCAGAGGAGCTGGGTGACCTTCCTCTCCAGTTGCCAGGTTGGTTGCATGGCCTCTATCTGCCTGTCCACATCTGCTTCGGCCCATCTCCCTCTACCCTTTGGCCCCCAAGGTGCCCCCCTCTTCCTGTTGCTTCTCACGGGGCTATCATCAAGGTCCTCGTGGGCCCCCGCCTTAGCTAGTAGCTGGTTACTGCGCCCTGCCCACGGCATTTCTAGTCTTCTCGCCAGCCCTACCCTGAGAAGCCAAAGCGACACTCCCCAGACACATTTCCTGAGCAGTCTTTCTTCCACCTGAGCTGGATATTCTATCCCTATTCTAACTTACTGAAGGGGAAATTGAATGCTAGAAATGTTCTGGCAAATTCTCCTAGAATGGCTAGAACGTCCACACAATTATGCCATCCAATGAGGAACAACAGCCTTGGAATACTGTCCGCGATTTTCACCCGCTCGTCCTCAACCAGAGTTTACACAGGAGTCGGGGGATCAGGGCAGTGCCCTGCCCACCCGGGCTGAACATTCAAACAGCTCATTGATGGGGGCAGGGGGGAACCTGGTGGTTTAGGACAACTCAGGCACTAAACACCAAGGCCCTTGGTCCCCCTTGGAAAGCAGAGCAGAGCATCTGATGGAGGTGGTCTCTCTCCTCCGCAGGCCCTGCAGGCATGAAGGGAGAGATGGGAAGCCCAGGCCTGGTCGGCCTCAAGGGGGCACCTGGACCAGACGGCCGAAAGGGAGAGCCCGGAGCGAAAGGTAAGGCCTCGGTTTCTGATGTGAGGGTTCTAAGGAGAGGCCTGTCATAAGGTGCTGGGAGTTTTCAGAACCAGAAGGGTAGAGGTTTAGTGGCTCTGTGGCCAAGTCCTGCGCTGGGATCGCCCTCAGCGCTGAGCTTACAGAGGAGAATAAGGCACGGCCGGGCACTCCGAGTGGCAGGCCGGTGACCATGCACTGGCATCACGCCCAGTCAGGCCCTGGACCACAGAGTCGCCATGACTGATGGCAGGAGAGACTTCTAACTCCATGTCTCTTGAATGTTCCCCTCTAATAGAGCTTAAATCCTTCCTGCTGTGGCTCAGGCCCATTTCTTCTCCTTTTTTTTTTTTTTCTTGCGGTACACGGGCCTCTCACTGTGTGGCCTCTCCCGTTGCGGAGCACAGGCTCCGGACACGCAGGCTCAGTGGCCATGGCTCACGGGCCCAGCCACTCCGCGGCATGTGGGATCTTCCCGGACTGGGGCACGAACCCGCGTCCCCTGCATCGGCAGGCGGACTCTCAACCACTGCACTGGCCAGGGAAGCCCCAGGCCCATTTCTTCTTGCTCACCCATGGGATCCCACGGCACATCCAGTCCCCATGATGCCAGGTGGCTGGCAAAGCTGAAGGAGGGAGTCTGACCCTCACCCCTCCACCCTCCTGCCCGCCCCTCCTCCCCACTGCTGGCAAAGGAGGGCAAGGGGGTCCTGGCTTGGTTTCCTTCGAACTGTGTGGTTTTTCTCCTCATGATAGGATCTTCTGGGACGAAAGGAGCAAAGGGAGAAAAAGGTCAAAAAGGTAATTGCTATTTCTGTTCTCTTTAATGTGTGTTTCAGAGGTTACTCTGTACTTGAAAATTGTAGGTGTGCTAGGGGGAGAGGCCTTGGTTGTCAGAGAGATTCCTCATTTGGGGGGAAAGCTAAGGGCTTGTCCCTTGAATAAGCCTGCCCGTGGCACAGAGCCACAGATAACACCTTCCTCCCTCCCTCCCTCCTTTCTTCCCCCTTTTTTATCGACAACACAAGGCTAAACATGGTGGGCTGGATTTGCAAGGCCAGCTGCAGAGGGACCTGCCCCCATGGCCTCACACCTGCAGGCCCAGGTGCACAGAGCCGCTGGTTGTGCTGGTGCCAGCATGTGGGATCTTCCCAGCTGTGGTGGTAGCCAAGCAGGAGGCTTCTTTGCCCTAACTATAGGACTTCCAGAAATGAAACGGCAGAGCCCACATTCACACAAAGCCCTGGGCTGCTTCCCTCACCTCTCCCGTGTGTATTTTGTCATCCAGGCGAATCCATGGTATCCGTCCGGATTGCTGGCTCTAGGAACCGAGGCCGGGCTGAAATTTACTATAATGGAGCCTGGGGGACAATTTGCGATGATGACTGGGACAATTCAGATGCCACCGTCTTCTGCCGCATGCTGGGTTTCTCTTCGGGAACTGCCGTTTTCAACGTGGGAGCTGGTAAGTGAATCGATCCTCAACCAGGAGCCTCTTTCCTTGAGGTGCTGATGTGGACTTTCTCTCCCTGGTAGGTGTTGGCAACCATTGGTTGCAAGTGACTCAGCTTGGTTGCGTTAAAAGAAAAGGATTGGTTCAAGCAACTGAAAAGTTCTGCAGCCCAGGACCCCAGCTTACATCCTTCAGACTTGGCAGCCCCAGGAGAAAGAAGGCTCTCTTCCCCAAAGGGACAGCAAAGGCTTGTTTGAGTTGCTGTCTGTCCAGCCCTAAAGCCAGAATGCCATGTGTCGGAGGGTGTTTGTGAGGGACACTCTCTGGACAGCTGAGGGGCTGGAGCTGGGAGAACAGAGGAGGATGCAGGGCAGGCAGCACAGTGGTCATCCCAGCTCTCTGGAACCTGAAGGTCTAGGTGGCCCAAGCTTGATCATCTTCAAGGAGAAGGTGTGAAGGGAAGAGAAAATGAATCAGAGCAGGTACCTCCTAAAATCAGTTTTGGAAAGATGTCCTGGGGTGCTAGAGACTCAGCTACGTCTTGCAGCAAAATGTTTAGACTTTCAACAAAAGAGTTAAGTCCCAGGCCTGATCTGGGGCTTATCTTTCTGAGCTGATCTGACAGGGACACTAGGCCCGTTTCCCCTGCCCCCACCCCAAAATGTTCTCTCCCCTTACCCCTCCCCACAACCCCACCAAATTGCGTACCTACTTTTCAATCTGAGTCCAGTTGGATTACAAAACTCCTTTAAAGTACACATTCTCCTCAAACAGATTAAGCCTCTATAGATGGTCACACTGTAGTGTCAATTACGGAAATCAAATAATCCGGTAATTCCTCTGAGCTCCTGATCTGAAATCAGTTATATCAGAAGGAAGGCGGTTTGAGGAAGGTGTGAGTGATTTAGAACACGTGAATGGCCTGTTTATAAAGACATTTAAGGAAGAGACAAACCCTAGAGATCCTAGGAGGAGATTTCAAATCATGCTTGGGTTACATATTAAATACTCGGATGAGACTTTTGTCAAAAGGTAGAAAGAAGAACAGAGGCAGAGCCATCGTAAGAGAGCAGACCAGCCATCAGCACGGTGGGCCTGGGCACATGTGGGAGACATTGGCAGTCTAGCTCCCCGTGGAAGACCCTGAGGACAGACGGGCTATGCTGCTTGGACCCTAATCCCACTCTCCTCTCCCTCCTTGCTTTTGCTGTGTCCAGGCACTGGGACCATCTGGCTGGACAACGTTGCGTGTCAAGGGTCAGAATCGAGCCTGTGGAGCTGCAGCAAGAACAGCTGGGGCTCTCACAACTGCAACCACAGTGAGGATGCGGGTGTGGACTGCAGATGACCCCACAGGCCATTCACTGCTCTGTCCCCAAGGCGTCCACAGCCAAGACACTCAGCCCATGAAGGGAGGCCGTGCTCTCTGAGGGGCTTCCTGGGGTGGCTGACAGCCTCTGAAGTGGGCTTGCTAATAAAGCTCAAAGCGCTACCTGGCACCGCCCTGCGCCGTGGCTGGAATCACTAGCTCGTCCCTCCTGCCCACTCCCTGCACACAGCCTTTCACTGAGTCCTAAAGTTCCCTGCACCCCCATTCCCATGCACGGGGACAGTGGAGTCTCAGCTCAGAGCCGGGGAGGCTGAGGGTACGGGGGGGCTGAAATGCAATGCCGAAAGCGAGGCTCACCTGTAGACAGAAGTAGTCATGACCAGCCTTTCAATCAATCCGATGTAGCATCTCTGCACAGCAGCGGGCTCTCCCTCCAGCACTGGAGCTGCTCGGCAGCAAACGAAGAGGCCGCGCATAGCTGACACCAGGTTGCATGGAAAATAGGAAATGTACGATTAAGCATGAAAATTTGTTCTCATTAGGATGTGAGCTCCATAAATGCAGGAACTTTTGTCTGTTTTATTCACCCCTACAGGGGCTCAGTAAATATTTATGGAATGAACGACTGAATTAAACCAAGAAGGTAGAGCAGCTCACCCTCTCTGGGAAATTTGGCCTCCCTCTACCTTTGCAGTCTTCCCCTGGGATACATATTCTCTGAGCGCAATCACATGCTCTCGCCCTCTCCGTCCAGGTGCTGTAAATGGTTCAGGTAAATGTGAAATCTGGGAGAGTGGGGTGCATGGGATACGGCTCTGAGGCATCACTGTTCACACTTGACCTGTAAGGAGCTCAGCCTCAGGGCGTTAGGAGACTTGCCCAGGGACACTTGTAAATGGTGGGACCGAGGAGGAGCGGCGGAAGGGCTGGGAGATGGAGTGGACACCTCAGGGCTTTCTGCCTCAAGAGCTCAACCAGCCACCCAGGACCCAATATGCACTTTCAGAGGCTGCAGGGGCACACTCAGCACGAAGGGCAGAGCTGCAGGGGGACGTGAGGGCTCTCTGGCCCTCGGCAGGGAGAGGGGCATGGGACGGGGGGTTGAAAGCTGCCTGTTTTCATTTGTCAGAAACCTCTATAATGATGCAGGTTTTCCTGGCACTTTGCGATAGGGGAGTGGTAGGTCAGTCAGGGAGGAAAGAGGACATTTTAAGCCCTATCAGGGGGTGCTGGGATATAATATTTTGCAAATGGTAACTAATGTGTCTTATCAGCCTCCTTATCTCTCCAATCTTATTGCCTGTTCCTTGTTTCCCACCCCACCCCCATTCCCCCACCCCCGTAAAGGAAGGAAAGGGCAGGTACAGCCTGAAACAAAGATGTCATCTCTCCCGTCTGAACCTCAGAGCTGACTTCCTGAACCTCTTTAGAAAGAGGAGAGCCGTGAAAATAGAGCTGAAAGCAGAAATAGTTTTCTAGTTTTTTCCATTTAGCTTATCAAAAGCCAAGCCTGGCTGACTTGATTATAGTGTTTTAAAATTGCAGGAGGTCTGAACAGAGCAATCAGGAAGGGAGGGTACCGTGAAAGCCCCCTGCCCCTCACAGGGGAAGGTGGGAAAGGAGACAAGGAGACAAAAATAGAGGAGGGTCCTCCCTGGAGTCTCAGGCCCAACTCTCCCACCTTCATCTCCTCTCCCAGGATCTGCCTCCTCCAAGAATGATGCACTGCTGGACTGGTTCCTGCCTGGGGGAGCCCTTCCATCATCCTTAGGGATGTGTCAGTAGGCATGCTCTCTCTCTCTCTCTCTCTCTCTCTCTCTCTCTCACACACACACACACACACACACACACACACACACATCTTTCCACAGGAACAAACGACAGTTTACAGGCACAGAAGAGACAAAATCCTTGCAGAGAATAGACCATCCCCGCCCCATCCCAGCAAGGAGACTGAGAGACACGGCTCAGCACACCCAACATTTCCCTTCCATGGCTTTGGTTTTCATCTCTTAGCTGTTGATTCCCCAACCTATACTTCCAGTGAAGGCCTCTCTCTTGAGCTCTGGCCACCTGTATGTCCACCAACTGCCTCCACACGGGTATCTCGAAGGCCAGGCAGCTAAAGCCTGCCCCCATCTCAGCCGATGGCTCCCTCCATCCAGGGTCCAAGACAGAAACTGAGTGTCAAATGCCATGCCTCCACCAGGCACCAAGTCTCACTCATTCTACCTCCCAAACCTCTCCATCTCTGCCGCCAATATGATCCAGGCCCCAGCCCCAGTGGCCTGGGTGCTTGGAACTTCTAATTAATCTCTTGCATCCACCGTGCTCTACCAACCACCTATTCGTTCTGCAGGCAGCAGCCTGAGAGAGCTTTAGAAATGATACAGCTCACCATGCCACTCCCTGCCTATAGCCTTCAGTGGCTCCCCATTCCCTTAGGCAGTGGGTCAAACTCACCATCACGGCTTACAAGGATGTGCCCCTGACAATCTCACCTGGTCCTCCAGCAACCTTAATGTTTTGTTTCCCCTCTATCACATCCAGTCCTTTGTTCATGCAGTTTCTCTTATGCAATGTCTCTTACACAGTAGACTCATGATAAATATTTTCTGACTGGCTCCCTGAATAAATGAATGACTGCCTGAACAAATGAAGGAATGCTAAACAGAGCGCTTAGCTTCTCGTATTGGGATTGCTTCATAGTCTTTCCTCAGATGGGAGGCACACCCTTGTTGTGCACTGTACTCTAATTTTTCTGACTAAAGACCCCTGCATCCCCGCCCACTAAACAGGTTCCCCCATACAAAGGAATGGTTTTCTCCAGAGGCAAATCTAATCCGAGGCCTTTTACAAGATTAGCTTTCGAAACAAAATCGTGGGGTCCAACTTTTACAAGGTGTATTGTAAATTTTAAAAGTTCTTATCGGGCTTCCCTGGTGGTGCAGTGGTTGAGAGTCCGCCTGCCGATGCTGGTCCGGGAATATCCCACGTGCCGCGGAGCGTCTGGGCCCGTGAGCCGTGGCCACTGAGCCTGCGCGTCCGGAGCCTGTGCTCCGCAACCGGAGAGGCCACAGCAGTGAGAGGCCCACGTACCGCCAAAAAAAAAAAAAAAAAAAGTTCTTATCTTCCTGCTGCCTCAGCATCGCCGCAAACAGGCTATAAGCACCAGCCCAGGTGACCAGGTGCACCAGTGTGATAAGCTGGGCCCTGCCACAAATTCCCCTTCCTCCCTTCCTGTCGCTGCGACCTAATGACATTCAAACGCACCAATGAAATCCCTTCACACTGTTTGACTGTGTACCCCACCCACCTCCTCCCCGACAAAGGCCCTCACCCACGGGTTCTCACCCTTTCCCAGCTCCCTGCCTGCGTGGCTGACCCACCCCCTTGGTGCTCTCTGTGGGTGGCTCCCCCTCAGCCTGCAGCGACTCTGTCTCACTAGGACCTGTGAGTGTAATAGACTTTGTTTTCCCCTCCTGGGTCTCCTCCTGAGGCTGCACCTGACCGACCAACCCCTAAAAGGACACAGCACGCCAGAGCATCATATGATACAAGCGGTATCATTTGCATCTCATACATAAGCAAATTGAGTCACTGAGAGGTTCAGTACCGGGGTATGCTGGTCCCAATTCACCACCTTTCTATTCACGTTGCCTTTGCGACGTGACCGCAGCTCTTCTAACAGGAACTAAAGCTGTTACTGCTCCACTCCCTCGCTTGGAATTCCTGCCACGATATGAAACCAAGCCCAGGCTAAGCTGCTGGGGGAGGAGTGAGCATGTGAAGAAGGACCCAGTTACCCCAGCAGAGGCCATCCTCCGCGAGCCAGCCAACAGCTGGCCCCAGTCACGTTAGCGAGCCCAGCAGAGACTGGTCAAGCCCATATGAGAAGGACTCACTGCCCAAGCGACCCATAAACTCATGAGTAATCACAGATGGTTGCAACTGAAAGCCGCTAGGTTTGGGGGTGGTTCGTTAGGTAGCAATAACGGCCAAATAAAACTAGACACAGCCAGTGAGAAGTAGAGGGGAATTCACACAGCCCGGAGAGTTGCAGCTCCTCCTGGTGGGTCCTCTGCTAAGCTCTCAGGCCGAGGTAAGCTGAGGAAGTCCCTTTAGAACCGCAGAGACCACAGAAAGTAGTTGCAGTGTGTGGCACGCTGGTGCTGTGGCTGATAGGCGGCTGATGGTGGGACGGAAGAGGAACTGGGTAAAACTAGCAGGAGCGCATCCTCAACGGTCAGAGAACAGGCTGGGCGGCTGGGGCCGCCATATGTTGGGCATGACCTCTGTGTGACACTACCGTCCACTTGAAATAACTCTTCTCCCTCCTGCTTCCCTTTCCTGGGGACTCTGTGCCCTGTCTGAGGCCGGCAGCACAGACACCGACACTGAGCATACTGGCTGGGTGCCATGGAGATGGCAGGGTCCTCTGTGTGCAAGACTCCCATCATTTCCCCGCCTGGAAGGGCAAGCACAGAGAGTTTCCCAGCATCCAGCTGGATAGGTGCAGCTCGGAACTGAGGTTCTGGAGCCTGACTGCCTGGGTTAGGATCTGGTACTGCCACGTAGTAGGTCTTTACCTGCACAATCAAGTTACTGAAACTCTCTGGGCTTTCCTCATCTGTAAAATAAAGACAGTAACCGTTCCTCCCTGTCAGAGTTCTTGTGAGGATTAATTGAAAAGGTAAGTTAAAACAAAGCATCTTAAATGGTGCCTGGCACGTGGTAAATGCTTGGTCTCGGTCATTATGATCCTTCAAGACCCTTCACAGCCATCCCTCGCCCCCAACACTGCCCCACTGAGCCCCCTGCACCAGGCAGTGGGTCTCCTCAGGGCCCACCCATCTGCACCAGGCTTGTGGAGAGGATGAACCAGGATGGTATGTCTGTGGGTCCTCCAGAAGCCCACACATATGGAGCTGGGAGTGGGAGAGGTTTATTGCGAGGAAGGCCTGTGAAAGATGCGAGGTGGAGGTAGAGTCTCAGACCGACATGTAGCCATGACAGAGTCTCAGCCAGCTCTACAGGGAGACAGGAGCAAAGATGGCCCCTCAGAGGAGTGCCGTGTTGGGCAAGAATAGTCAGGCCCTAGTCCCTCCTCCCAACTCAGTCCCCTGGCCGGGGTCTGCCCCAGAAGTGCAGGGCCTTGGCCCAGATGTGAGGGTGGATTTGGTATGATGCTGCCCTGAAGCTGGGCACTCCTACAGCTGAACAGCAGGTTCTCTCTTGAAGCCAGAGACCCAGAAGCACCTCTATGGCTGCTACAGATGGTTTGCTTAAAAGAGGGTGGGACTTAGGATCAGATTCAAAGCCAGCACCGATGACCAGTTGTGTGGCTTTGGGGACATCACATAACCTCTCTCAGTTTCTGCTTCACATCCGTGAAATGGGAATATGATGATGATGATGATGATAAAAACAAAAATAAAATATTACCTTATGTGGATTAGCTTGTGTGCCCTTGACATACACTGGGTACTGACTAACAGCAACATTTATTAGAACAGCTCCTGACTCCAAGCCTGTTCTTACCATGTCTCCACACCCACAATATCTTCCCTTCTTCCATCCACTACTCCAGAATCCTCCCCACCCTTTAACACCCAGCTCAAATTGTACTTCCTTTAGGAAACCTTCCCTGATGGCTCTCACTGCAGAGACATCTTTCTTTTCTCTTAATCCCTTTGGCCCATCCATGAAAGGAAGGAAAACTCAGTGCAGAATCTGATATTTTGAGGGCCTACTGCGGGGTATGCATCATGCTAGCTGCCTTATATTTTTGTGTTGGTGACCCATGACCTTACTTACTCTTCACAGCAACATTGAGTGGGATGTTCGATTATTATCTCCATTTTACAGATGGAAAAACTGAGGCTGAGAGAAATAAAATGACTTTCCTTTGGTCATTAGAACTCATCTCCAGTCCTTCTAGTTCTGAAGACTATTTCATTTGCACCATGCTGGACTCAGGAGGCTTTCAGAAAATTTATATTTTTGCAACATAGGAAACTGCATTATTAAAATTATACACAAATAGCACTCACCTGATAGGGTTGTTCTAAGCCTATGAGACTGAGGAGGGGCTCAGAACTCAAGGAATTCATTCATTCAAACACTCTTCAGTTTTCTTCAGTGACAGGATAATCAGAGGTGAATTATTTCAAGTCCCAGGAATACAAACCATCAAGTCACAAAAGAGAGTCAATACACTAGTAAACATATATTTAAAAAATATTCATCCTCACTTATAATAAAAGAAATGCAAAAAGAGGGAGATCATTTATTTGCACATCAAATTGGCAATTTAAAAAATCCTTGGTGTTGGTCAGAGAGGAGAGAAACTATGAATAGAAATAAAAATAGATTTCCTAGGGCGGGATGGGAGGGTGTTGAAATTTGGCAAGATGTGACCTGAACTTTCTGAAATAGAAAAAGGGGCTGATGAGAAATGCCCGCTGTATCAGTTAGTTATTGCTGCATAACAACTTACACCAAGATTTGGTAGGTTACATTATTTATACTAACTCCTGCATCTGCAGGTCAGCTGGACATTGGCTGAGCTGGGCTGGGCTCAACCAGGCAGCTCTGCTGCAAGCTGTGGTCCAGCTGAGCTTGGCTCCTCTCTGTGGGTCAGGCTTAGGGCTGCTCCACCTGTATCCTTCTAGAACTTAACCTTATTGTGAAGGCAGCGGCATGAAAGAGCAAGAAGGAGCATATGATGCCTCTTAAGCCCTGGGATCAGCGGTGGCACACCGTCACCCACATTTCACTGGCCAAAGGAAGTCACATGGCCGAGCACAAAGTCACTGGGCAGTTGAAGCTCCCTCCACCTCTGGCGGGAGGACAGCAAAGGGGCAAAGGGCATGTATTGGGGGTGGGGTGGGTAGGATGCAGAACTGGGGCTAGTGAGGCACCTGCCAACCCACTGGAGTGGATCAAAGTTCTTTGGAGCATTGTGTATACCACTGTGGAGTCACACAGTTGCTCTGGTGCTGTCACCTTATGTAAATTCAATTACCTGACTTCAGAAAAATTAAAAGAAAAATGGCAATGTAAATAGTGGCCTAAAGTTCTATTTTGCACATATCTTTTTAAATAGATGCTATACATTATATATTGACACATGCACATTACTATACATGTCTATGCATATGGAAGACTATACTTCATGTGCAACTTAAGTGGTTTTCAAAGATATTTGAATATGGTGGTGGACCTCGGAGATATTGTGGGTTCAGTTCCAGACCACTGCAATAAAGCAAATATCACAATAGAGTAAGTCACATGATTATTTTGGTTTCCCAGTTCATATAAAAGTTATGTCTACATTCTACTGTAGTTTATCAAGTGTGTGATAGCATTATGCTTAAAAAACAATGTACATACTTTTTTTTTGTATTTGGTGTGTATTTTTTAATTAATTTTTATTGGAGTATAGTTGCTTTACAATGTTGTTAGCATCTTGCTGTGCAGCAAAGTGAATAAGTCATACGTATGCATATATCCACTCTTTTTTAGATTTCCTTCCCATTTAGTTCACCACAGAGGACTGAGTAGAGTTCCCTGTGCTATACAGTAGGTTCTCATTAGTTATCTATTTTATACATAGCTATGTATATATGTCAATCCCAATCTCCCAATACATGCCATCCCCCCTTCCCCCCTTGGTAACCATAAGTTTGTTCGCTACATCTGTGACTCTATTTCTGCTTTGCAAATGAGTTCACCTCTAGCATTTTTCTAGATTCTACATAAAAGAGATATTATACAATATTTGTTTTTCTTTTTCTGCCTTACTTCATTCTGTATGACAGTTTCTAGATCCATCCACATCTCTGCAAGTGGCACTAATTCGTTCTTTTTATGGCTGACTGATATTCCATTGTATATATGTACCACATCTTCTTTATCTATTCCTCTGTCGATGGACATTTAGGTTGCTTCCACGTCCCGGCTATTGTAATAGAGCTGCAATGAACATCAGGGTGCACACATCCTTTCAAATTATGGTTTTCTCTGGATATATGCCTAGGAGTGGTATTGCTGGGTCATATAGTAGCTCTATTTTTAGTTTTTTAAGGAACCTCCATATTGTTCTTCACAGTGGCTCTACCAATTTATATTCCCACCAAGAGTGTAGGAGGATTCCCTTTTCTCCATGCCCTCTCCAGCATTTATTGTTTGTATCAATAGATTTTTGATGATGGCCATTCTGACCAGTGTGAGGTGATACCCCATTGTAGTTTTGATTTGCATTTCTCTAATAATTAGTGATGTTGAGCATCTTTTCATGTGCTTCTTGGCCATCTGTATGTCTTCTTCAGAGAAAATGTCTATTTAGGTCTTCCGCCCATTTTTGGATTGGGTGGTTTGGTTTTTTGATATTGAGCCACATGAGCTATTTGTATATTTTGGAGATTAATCCCTTGTCAGTTGCTTTGTTTGCAAATATTTTCTCCCATTCTGAGGGTTGTCTTTTCATTTTGTTTATGGTTTCCTTTGCTGTGCAAAAGCTTTTAAGTTTAATTAGGTCCCATTTGTTTATTTTTGTTTTTATTTTCATTACTCTAGGTGGTGGATTGAAAAAACTCTTGCTGTGATTTATGTCAAAGAGTGTTCTGCCTATGTTTTCCTCTAAGAGTTTTATAGCGTCCGGTCTTACATTTAGGTCTTTAATCCATTTTGAGTTTATTTTTGTGTATGGTGTTAGGGAGTGTTCTAATTTCATTCTTTTACATGTAGTTGTCCAGTTTTCCCAGCACCACTTATTGAAGACACTGTCTTTTCTCCATATTCTTGCCTCCTTTGTCATAGCTTAGCTTGACATATGTGTGTGGGTTTATCTCTGGACTTTCTATGCTGTTCCATTGATCTATATTTCTGTTTTTGTGCCAGTACCATCCTATTTTGATTACTGTGACTTTGTAGTATAGTCTGAAATCAGGGAACTTGATTCCTTCAGCTCCATTCTTCTTTCCCAAGATTACTTTCACTATTCAGTGTCTTTTGTGTTTCCATACAAAGTGTAAAAGGTTTTGTTCTAACTCTGTGAAAAATGCCCTTGGTAATTTGATAGGGATTGCATTGAATCTGTAGATTGCTCAGGGTGATATAGTCATTTTCACAGTACTGATTCTTCCAATCCAAGAATATGGTATATCTCTCCATTTGCTTGTGTCATCTTTGATTTCTTTCATCAGTATCTTATTGTTTTCTGAGTATAGGGGCTTTGGTCTCCTTGGGTAGGTTTATTCCTAGGTATTTTATTCTTTTTGATGCAATGGTAAATGGGACTGTTTCCTTAATCTCTCTTTCTGATATTTCATTGTTAGTGTATAGGAATGTGAGAGATTTCTGTGTATTAATTTTGTATTCTGCAACTTTACCAAATTCATTCATGAGCTCTAGTAGTTTTCTCATGGCATCTTTAGGATTTTCTATGTATAGTATCATGTCATCTACAAACAGTGACAGTTTTACTTCTTCTTTTCCAATTTGGATTCCTTTTCTTTCTTTTTCTTCTCTGATAGCCATGGCTAGGACTTCCAAAACTATGTTGAATAACAATGGCAAGGGTGGATATCCTTGTCTTGTTCCTGATCTTAGAGGAAATGCTTTCAGCTTTTCACCATTGAGTATGATGTTAGCTGTAGGTTTGCTGTATATGGACTTTATTATGTTGAGGTAGGTTCCCTCTAAGCCCACTCTCAGGAGAGTTTTTATCATAAATGGGTGTTGAATGTTGTTAGAAGTTTGTTCTGCATCTATTGAGATGATCATATGGTTTTTATTCTTCAGTTTGTTAATGTGGTATATCACATTGATTGACGTGTATATTGAAGAATCCTTGCATCTCTGGGATAAATCCCACTTGATCAGGGTGTATGATCCTTTTAATGTGTTGTTGGATTCGGTTTGCTAGTATTCTGTTGAGGATTTTTGTGTCTCTATTCATCAGTGATATTGGCCTGTTATTTTCTCTTTTTTTTTTTTTTTGATATCTTTGTCTGGTTTTGCTATCAGGGTGATGGTGACCTCATAGAATGAGCTTGGGAGTGTTCCTTCTTCTGCAATTTTTGGAAGAGTTTGAGAAGGATAGGTGTTAACTTTTCTCTAAATGTTTGACAGAATTTGCCTTTGAAGCCATCTGGCCCTGGACTTTTTTTGGTAGAAGATTTTTAATCACAGTTTCAATTTCAGTACTTGTGATTGGTCTGTTCATATTTTCTATTTCTTCCTGGTTCAGTCTTGGAAGGTTGTATCTTTCTGAGAACTTATCCATTTCTTCTAGGTTGTCCATTTTATTGGCATATAGTTGCTTGTAGCAATCCCTTATGATCCTTTGTATTTCTGTGGTGTCTGTTGTAACTTCTTGTTTTTCAATTCTAATTTTATTGATTTGAATCCTCTCCCTTTTTTTTCTTGATGAGTTTGTCTTAAGGTTTATCAATTTTGTTAATCTTCTCAGAGAACCAGCTTTTATTTCATTGATCTTTGCTATTGTTTTCTTCATCTCTATTTCATTTATTTCTCCTTTGATCTGTATGATTTCTTTCCTTCTATTAACTTTGGGTTTTGTTTGTTCTTCTTTTTCTAGTTGCTTTACGTGTAAGGATAGGTTGTTTATTTGAGAGTTTTCTCATTTCCTGAGGTAGGATTGTATTGCTATAAAATGCCCTCTTAGAACTGCTTTTTGTGCATCCCATAGTTTTTGGATTGTTGTGTTTCGCTGTCATTTTTCTCTATGTATTTTTTGATTTCTTCAGTGATTCATTGATTATTTAGTAACATACTGTTTAGCCTCCATGTGTTTGTGTTTTCTACAGTTTTTTTTCCTGTAATTGATTTCTAATCTCATAGTGTTGTGGTCGGAAAAGATGCTTGATATGATTTCAATTTTTTAAAAATTACCGAGGCTTGATTTGTGATCCATGATGTGATCTAACCTGGAGAATGTTCTGTGTGTACTTGAGAAGAAAGTGTATTCTGCTGCTTTCGGATGGAATGTCTTATAAACAGCAATTAAGTCTATCTGGTCTAATGTGTCATTTAAGGTTTGTGTTTCCTTATTAATTTTCTGTCTGGATGATCTATCCATTGTAGGTGGGGTTTAAGTAGGGTGTTAAAGTCTCCCAATATTATTATATTACTGTCAATTTCCCTTTTAATGGCTGTTAGCATTTGCCTTATATATTGAGGTGCACCTACGTCAGGTGCGTAAATATTTACAACTGTTATGTCTTCTTCTTGGATTGATCCCTTGATCATTTTGTAATGTCCTTCCTTGTCTCTTGTAACAGTCTTTATTTTAGAGTCTATTTTGTCTCATTTGAGTATTGCTACTTGAACTTTCTTTTGATCTCCACTTGCACAGAATATCTTTTTCCATCCCCTCACTTTCAGTCTGTATGTGTCCCTAGGTCTGAAGTGGGTCTCCTGTAGACAGTATATATATGGGTCTTGTTTTTGTATCCATTCAGCCAGTCTGTGTCTTTTGGTTGGAGCATTTAATCCATTTACATTTAAGGTAATTATCAATATGTCTGTTCCTATTGCCATTTTCTTAATTGCTTTTGTAGGCCTTTTTCTTCTTTTGTGTTTCTTGCCTTGAGTGCTCTTTGGCTGGTTTGGTGGTGATGAATTCTCTTAGCTTTTGCTTGTCTGTAAAGCTTTTGATTTCTCTGTCAAATCTGAATGAGATCCTTGCTGGGTACAGTAATCTTGGTTGTAGGTTTTTCCCTTTCATCACTTTAAATATGTCCTGCCACTCCCTTCTGGCCTGCAGAGTTTCTGCTGAAAAAAATCAGCTGATAAACTTATTGGGTTTCCCTTGTATATTATTTGTTGCTTTTCCCTTGATGCTTTTAATATTTTTTCTTTGTATTTAATTTTTGTTAGTTTGATTAATATGTCTCAGCATGTTTCTCCTTGGGTTTATCCTGTATGAGACCCTCTGTGATCCCTGAACATGTGTGGTTATTTCATTTCCCATGTCAGGGAAGTTTTCAACTATAATCTTTTCAAATATTTTCTCAGACCCTTTCTCTTTCTCTTCTTCTGCGACCCTCCGTTATTTGAATGTTGGTGTGTTTAATGTTATCCCGGAGGTCTCTGAGACTGTCCTCATTTCTTTTCATTCTTTTTTCTTTACTCTGTTCCATGTACTTCCATCATTCTATCTTCCAGCTCACTTATCCATTCTTCTGCCTCAGTTATTCTGCTATTGCTTCCTTCTAGTGTATTTTTCTTTTCAGTTATTCTGCTGTTCATCACTGTTTTTTTTTTGTTCTTTAGTTCTTCTAGGTCCACATTAAACATTTCTTGTATCTTCTCCATCCATGACTCTATTCTATTTCTGAGATCTTGGATCATCTTTACTGTCATTACTCTGAACTCTTCTTCATGTAGATTGCCTATCTCCTCTTCATTTAGTTGTTCTTGTAGGTTTTTACCTTGCTCCTTCATCTGCAACATATTTCTCTTCATCTCATTTTGCCTAACTTGCTGTGTTTATGCTCTCCTTTCCACAGGCTGCAGGATCATAGTTCCTCTTGCTTCTGGTGTCTGCTCCCTGATGGGTGAGGTTGGTCCAGGAGCTTGTGCCGGCTTCCTGGTGGGAGTAACATGTGCCTGCACTCTGGTGGGGGGAGCTGAGTCCTGTCCCTCTCATGAGCAGGGCCACATCAGGAGGTGTGTTTGGGGTGTCTGTGGGCTTAGTATGACTTTAGACAACCTGTCTACTGATGGGTGGGGCTGTGTTTCTGTCTTGCTGGTTATTTGACCTGAGGCACTCAGCACTGGAGCTTGCAGGCAGTTGGGTGGAGCCAGATCTTGGTGCTGCCATGGGGACCTCTAAGAGAGCTCACAGTGATTACTATTCCCTGGGGCCAGGACTCGGTTCACCTACCCCAGAGCCTCAGGCTTGACCCCTGGCTAGAGAAAGAAGACCCAGCAAGCCGCATGGCATGGCCAAAAAAACAAAAAAAGGAAAACAAACAGTCAAACAAAACCCAAGACAAATAACAAAAACAAATCCAAACAAAAACAAAATCAAACAAAAAACACACAAACAAGAAAAAACAAACCATAAAATCAAAGAAAACAACAAAGAACCCCAAACCAAACCAAACAATAAAAACAAAATCAAAAAACAAATAGAAAGCAAACTAAAAAGAAAAGCAAACAAGAGCAAACACACCAAAACAACCAAAACAAACAAAAAGGGGCTGGCACGCAGGGAGAGAGTCCGTGATGGTGGTCCCGCCCCCTGCACACCCCTCAACAATGGCACCTCATTTCCAAGGCAGACCAGGCTTCCTCCAGGAGCATTCCTGGCCGCGGAGATCCTTACTCCCATCCCTTCAGTCAGCGTCCGCACAGCCAGCAGCAGTCCTCTCCCTGGGTCCACTCTCCTAACCCCTCACTTTAGCCCCCAGCCCTCACCAGCATTGTCGGACACCCGGCTCAGGCTGGAGCACCCAGGGCTAACTCCCCAGGAGGCCCTGGCAGGGGTGGGGTGTGCGTCCACTGGGGCCTGTGCAGGTGAAGGAGGCCTTGGCTTGAAGGAGGGGCAAGCCTGCTCAGATGGGCACCCATCCCAGGGCCCATGGAGGCAGTGCCCTCTCTGTCCCAGCTGATCCCCCTTCTCTGAGTGCAGAAACCTCTCTCCTTCTTCAGCTCCCCCCCGCCAGGGGTGCTGGTCCCTTCACATTTCCTCTTTTCTTTTTTTCCTTCTTTCGTCCTACGCAGGTGCGTGGGGATTTTTCTGGTCCTTTTAGGTGTCCAAGTTGCTCTGCTAGTGTTTAGCAGGTGCCCTCTGAGAACTGTTCCCTTTGTAGATGTATTCTTTTTTTTTTTTTTTTTTGCGATATGTGGGCCTCTCACTGCTGTGGCTTCTCCCGTTGTAGAGCACAGGCTCCGGACACGCAGGCTCAGCAGCCATGGCTCACGGGCCCAGCCGCTCCGTGGCATGTGGGATCCTCCCAGACCAGGGCACGAACCCATGTCCCCTGCATTGGACTCTCAACCAACTGAGCCACCAGGGAAGCCCTGTAGATGTATTCTTGATGTACCTGGGAGGAGATGCAAACTCCACGTCCTCCTGTTCTGCCATCTTGACTCCTCCCCACAATGTACGTACCTTAATAAAAAATACTTTATTTTTAAATATGCTAACCATCATCTGACAATGCATGGTTGTCACAAACTTCAGTAAAAAATGTGGTATCTGCCAAGTTCAATAAAGCAAAGTGCAGTGTGCTTTCCCCCTATGAGCTGAGATTTCTTCTCTTGTAAAGAGAAATTGGAACTAGCCAATGGCCAGTAGGAGGGTATTGGTTAACTAAATGATATACATCACTTGCAATTACAGATTATTCAACTATTATAAACCACATTACAGAGGATATTAGGAATATGAGGAAGTATTCATGATATTTTAGAATAAATAAGTATGTATGGAAGTTATAAAAGTATGTACAGAAATTATAAAACAGTGTGTACAGAAGGGCCACAATTTAATAAAAAGCTTCCTCCGGGCTTCCCTGGCGGCACAGTGGTTGAGAGTCCACCTGCCGATGCAGGGGACATGGGTTCGTGCCCCGGTCAGGGAAGATCCCACATGCCGCGGAGCGGCTGGGCCCATGAGCCATGGCTGCTGAGCCTGAGCGTCTGGAGCCTGTGCTCCGCAACAGGAGAGGCCACAGCAGTTAGAGGCCCGTTCCCCGCAAGAAAAAAAGAAAAAAGAAAAAACCTTCCTCCTTCTTCCTCACCATGCCTTCCCCAGATTCAATCAAGCACCAAAGACCTCTGAGTTCTCCCTCAGATGCTTCTGGGGTGTGTCCACTTATCCCTCCCTCCCCAGCATGGCCTGCGCCATAGCGACAGTGGCCTAGATGATGGCTCTGGCCTCTCGCTGCTATCTCCCCCTTCAGTCTTGCCCCTTCCTTGCCATGCACCCAGAACAGCCAGAGTGGCCTCAGCTCTTGTCACTTTCCTTGTTTCAAACACTTCAACGATCACCCACTGCCATTACAAGGAAGTCCCCACTCCCAGCCACGACATAAGGGGCCCTGGTCATCCAGCCTTTGAATCACCACTTGCCACAAAGCCCAAATCTACTCTCCAGCCTGAGGCATTTCATTCAGTCCCTCAGGACAGCTGTGGTCATTCATGCCCATTTCCTCTGAGTCCCACACGCCTGGACTCAGCCAGCATGATGGCACTCAGCACAGTTTAGCACACGGCCTCTCTCTGCTCTGACAGCAGGAGCTATGTCTTGCCCTATTCCTACTGTTGAGCACAGGGCATGGCACACAGTATATATATTTCTATACATTTTTAAATGTGTATGCTTAGGGGAAAAAATTGGAAGGAAACACACCAAAATGTCTCTGCTTGGCAGTAGAATTGTGATGGCTTTTTCTTTTCTTTTTTATATTTTTCCATGATTTGGTGGAAAATGAGTATATATTTATAAGCAGAAAAGAAATTGTCACTTAAAGTAAACAATAAAAGTGCAATATGCGTCATCAAAGAGTCCAGAATCTTCTCCCTCCTGAGGTCAGACTTTCCGTCCCAGGCTCTCTGTGTGTCACTGTGTGTCGCTAGTGCACAAGCACTTGGGAGGACAGGGGTACAGAGTCCAGAGAATACCTTTGCTGTATGGCTGTGAACAGAAATGGGGCTGCAGCTGGAGCGAGACAGGTGGGGTGCAGGGGAGGACTTTATTTTTTATAAAAAGATAAAGTCCTGTTTGTAAGCTGATGGGAACGACCCAGTAGAAAGGGAGAAATTAATAATTCAGGAGGGAGGACACAATTTCAGGAGCCAGGTCCTTACGAGGACTAGAGGGTTCTGAGCAATTGTTCGGGGTGGGAATCCCCAACAGGAAAGAAGGGGAAAATCTGAATAAAGATGCAGAAGCTGGTGGGTTTGGTGGTGGCAAGATAAGGGACAAGGGAGTTCTCATCTGATTGTTTCTGTTCTTTCAGAGGGCACGAGCCAAGGTCAGCAGCTGAGCGGGCTCAGGGGAAGAATGGGTGCTGGGGGCATCAAGGGAGACAGATCTGAAGCTGGGGTGGGGTGGACTGCACTGCCGCCTTTACTGGAAATGCTAGGAGTCATCGGGTGACCGTCATTGAGGGTTCCCTCTGTGCCAGGCACACATTCTCACTTATCTTCAGAATGTCTGCAAGGTAAGAATTCCTGGGACCGCTGTGCATATGAGGAGCTGTGGCTTCAAGCTCACACAGCTAGCAAGAGGCAGAGGCCGGACTTGAACCACATACGGCTGATGCCAGAGACGAGTGGCCCTCCGCACGCACCCCCTGCTGGACGCGCCCTCGCTGAGTCTTGGTGTCCTGCCTCCCCTTCTAACCCTCTGGGCACCTCTTCATCCCAGCGCTCACTTCCTGATCAAGTCCGTTCCCTGCAGGACCAGCAAATTTGGGGGCTCTAATACGTGAATGAGTGTCGAAGGTTTAACGTCCTACCAGAAGAGTTTGGGGGGGGGGTTCTTCACGAGGGCCCCCTCTGTGCTTAATCCAGTGCGGCTTCTCCTTCCACCTGCCACAATGCTGCTCCCAGCCTCACCGCCTCACACTTGTATTTGCCCCTGTAATCTGGCCTCTACCTGTCCCTTCTGTGTGTGAGGCGCTGTGCTGGGAGCCGCTGACACAAAGATTTAAGACCCATTTCCTGACCCCTGAGGCCAGGGTTCACGGAGGAAACCATGAGTGAACACATCAGCACAGAGTGATGGGCTGGCCCGGCCCAGGAATGTGGGAGCCAGAGGGGTCTCTGCTCTGAACGCCCCCAGGCCAAGGGCCAGGCTGGGATCCCTTCCCTACCAGCTCCCCAAATCTCTATGGTAACATCTTAAAGAAACAGCTGCATGGTATCTCCTCTCTAAATATGCTCAAAATCATACCAAATAGCAAATGAAATTTGCATTGTGTTAAAATGAATATTAAAATGGCATTTTCCTGGATTCTCTGATTGGAGTCCTCTCATAAGCTGATGGGAGCTCTTCTCTGGCCCTCGGCCCCTTTTTGTCTGGGTCTGGGAAGAACACAGCGGGTGCACTGTGGAGCACAGGAGGTGCTTGGTACCACAGGCTTGGCGACGCTCCAGGAACTCGGTAAACACTGGGCGATGACTGACCTTTGCAGGCGGTGGCAGGGCTGCGACCGGAGAACCGTCTGGGGAAGCGTGGGTTTCAAGCCTCCTGCCCCACAAACATAACCTGGCCGCCTGCCCCTCCGCGTGATCTGCTGGACCCCGCTTCTGCTCAGGGCACAAGGCCTGGGGGGCATTTACCTGCAAACCCGCGGCGGCTGGGGAGGCCGCCTTCTCGCTGAGGACACGAGGGGGCGCTGCAGGCCGTGCTCAGCCCGCCAGGAGCCGACCTCGGTCTCTGCCCGGCGCCGCCGGGGCCGGACCTAGAAAGACTGGTCCAGGCTCCAGGGCCGGATCCAGCGCACCGCTCAGAAGAAATCCACCCGCTTCATCTGTGCCCAGTCCGGGCCTCCGCGAAACTCTCTCCTCGTTCTCTCTCCCTGATGCGCAGTAACAACCAATCTACCGCTGACCCTGGACAGAAGCCGTTCAGGGCGTCCTTAGGATGTTGGGAAACTCCCATTCACGAAGCACCCACTGTGAACTGGTACTGGGTGAGGTTCTTTAAATACGTTAATTCTTCAGAACAGTCTCATGAGATGCTATAGCTCCCATTTTACTGAGACGCTCAGAGAGGTTAGGTTATTTGCCCAGGGTCACCAGCAAGCTGGTATGCAGCAGGGTTAATGGTCCAAACCCAAGGCTGACCCGAAGTCCATGTCCTTCCCCATCCCTGCCAGTGCCTTCCCATACCCACACCCCAGGGTAAAGAACCTGGGCAGGAGGAGGGGCTACCACAGCAGGTTTGATGGAAGGATTTCTGAAGAGCTTGGGGGAGACAGAGCTCTGCAGCAGAAAAAGCACCAAACTAGTCAGGGGACCTGAGTCCTAGTCTCTACTCAGTCAAATATTAGCTGGTGATCTCCAGCCAGGTCCTTCCCCTCCAGCGCCCATTTCCTTGTTTGGAAAATGTGGCATGGAACTAAGCCATTCCCAAGACCCCCGGCATCTCCAACCGTTTGTGCGCGGAGGACTCCCCGACTTTGGGCTTCCTCCAAGGGCCGGCCAGAGAGGTCAGAAAAAAGCCAAGAGGGAGCCCTTATGCAAACAGTCTCGGGGTTATGCCATCTGTGAAGTGAGGTCTGGATACCAGAGGACCAGAGCCCCTGAAAAGTTGCCCCACCCCAGGCCTGCCTGAGGGTGGCCAGTGGTCTGGGAAGACAGGGGACCACATACCCACACCAGCAGGTGCTCACCCAGGGTCTCAGTGAGCCCCACGGCCGCTGGCATCAGGCGGTGCTCCCAGCACTCGACAGCCCACCTTTTCCTTGCCGGGAGCTGTCTCTCTCCTCTGGCTCTTTCTGCTGTGAACGTGTTGGGTTTAATTCTGTTCCAACATACCCCGAGCAGGCATATTGTACGTGTCACACCCTGCGGCAGCTGTGGGACATGGGGACCGAGGCGACCTGCAGCCAGACCTTCAAGAGTTCTCAGTCCAGCTGGGGAGTCAGAACCATCAACAGACATCTAGGCCATCCAATACGGGGTCCAGGGAGACCCAGAGGAGGATGGTGAACCGCTGGGGGTGCTAGAGATCCTGGGCGGCTTCCTGAAAGAGTTCCCCCGGTGCTGGGAGGATAAGGAAAGTCAGCTAGGGGAGTGAAGGCAGAGGGAAGATGCTCTAGAGAGAGGGAGCTGGACGTTTAGGGGACAAGAGCAGTGAGGAGACTGGCACAGCAGCCCAGCTGAGAGAGGACGAGGCCTGGAACAGGGGCAAGGGGCACGGGATGGGCCCCTCAGTGCCTGGAAAGGAGGGTGGACTCCAGCCTGATTCCTGGGTTCCTGGCTCGGGTACCCAGGAGTGTAGTTGTGCTACTCGTCAAACGGAGGGCAGTTTCAGGGACAGAGAAGCTTGGGTTTGACCTCTGGGAACCCGAGGAGCTGTGCAATTGGCGTGAACAGGAGGGCCCACTGGGGCTTCCTGGACCTGTTGAGGGGGATGTCCCAGGGCACCCGAAGTGTGGAGAGTTCTCAGAGGCAATTAAAGCGATTCTGTGATGCTGATTGTGGTCCCTGCTCTTATTGATAAAAGAGGCTGCAATTAATTAAAAATGAGCCTCCTTCCCTGGTGAGTGGCATTTACAGATGCTCCCCGGAGCACCTGAGGGCTCTTCATCTCCTGGATGAATGGACATGCCTCTCCCTGAGGTTCCTGGCTGACGGCTAAATCCCCACCAGACACGGGGCCGAGGGGTCACTGCTTACATCAGTTTGCCCAGAGAGCCCTTCCCGCCCCCATCCATACAGGAACCCTCCTAGGTTAGCTCAATTGCAGCTGAAACATGCGGGCCGAGGATAGCTTGCGCCTGAGGCAAAACCACCGCCAAAGCCTGCAGGCCTCTCAGGCTTACCTGTGGCAGGTAACTGGGTGGGTACGCTCACTTAACAAAGGTACATCTGTGCCAGGCACTGTGCCAGGTACTGGGGATCATGATTCAGGACCCCACAGATTTCACAGTCTAGTGGATGAGACAGAGACATCAACGGACAACTTCAATAGGACACGACACACAAGGTCAGAGGGGTTGGGACATGAACGCCCAGACGAAGGGCATTTGACAAGACTTGAAGGAGGCAAGGAAGTAGGCACCCTGTGTCCTCCTATCATTACTTTCTGATGACATTATAAGCCTTTCCCTTTTTATTGAGCACCTATTATATGCCAGGCCCCTGAGATGGAGATGGTACATCTCTAATCTCTACCACCACCTTGAAAGTACTGTATAGAGGGAGAAACCAAGGCTCAGAGAAGGTAATTGACTTATTCCAGGACACACAGCTGGTGAAGAGCAGAAATGGGATTCAAACCCAAGGGTATCTGCCTCCAAGGCCCAAACTCTCCACCCCAGGAAGCTATGGACTCCAGCCCTTTGCAGGCTCACTCCTACAGGAGGCTCTACAGGTAGAGTAGAGAAATGGAAGAATATATAACCAAGCCCTGAGTTGAGCCTAGAAAGAAATGTAGAAAAACCAGAAAGTCTGACCTGCAAGGATCATTGGAGACCATGACTCAGTTGGATTCCTTCATTTTAGAGGCAGGTGATGGAGATCGAGAGGCCCTGTGATGGCCACAGGACACAGCAGGTCGACTGCTGAGCTGGATTAGAACCCAAGGCCCCTGGTCCCTAAGTCAGGGTTCCCCCCACTCATCAAGCTGTACTGCTCACCGTGGGACACACACACACACACACACACAATTATCCAAATTAGTGATTCATTCTAACTCTGGCCAAGACCCTACTGATGTTTTGGCATTTCAAAGAAATAGAAACTACTCAGAACAAACTCCTGTCCTGGCTGTATCTTGAGGCAAGGTGGTGGGGCTAGCTGTGGGTGGGAACATCTCAGGCATCTTGCAGGGGGTCTTCCTAAGGGCTTCCATGAACAATATTCAGTGAGAAAAGGATTTCACAAAATAGAGAAACAACGTGATACAGAGGGATGATCAGAGAGACTTCCTGTCCTGGCCATTTTTTGGGGAAAAATTCAATGATGTTTCTCACATGTGGCCTTGGGCCAACTGCTCAAGTATTGTCTTAATATGTAATTTTATTTAAAATCTATTCTAAAATATTTTATATATTATAAAATATAATACATGAACTTAATAGAAAAGTTCATAAAGTACTTGAAAACATAAACTAGATAATAGCAGCCTTCCTTTCTATATTGAACCCCACTCAGTCTTCCTCCCAAGTGTACTTGAAACTCAACAGTCAACAGAGTCATGATTTTCACCCAAAGACCTGCTCCTGCATTTCTTATCTCACTTGATGGATCAATCACATAGTGTCTCAAGACGGAAATGGTTACTAGTTTCACATGGTTACTTCCAAAATAAAATTTAGTATAATCCATATACAGTGTATATGCTTTTGATCAGTGTAATGTCCTAATGAGAGACACCCTGTTCTCTACTGAGCTGGTTTCACTTCTAGCTCATCCTTCCTAATGGCTACGCGATATTCCACAGTCTGGACATAGCCTAAATTATTTATCCAGTCCCCAGCTGATGAATATTAGGTCGTGTGCCATCTTTGCCACTTGTGAGCATCCTTCCTGGTCCACCTTGGTGTCTACGCAAGACACCTATAGAGCTCATTCCTAGGGATGGAATTTCCAGGTCAAATGGGATATGTATTTTAAATGTTGACATGGTCCTAAATTACCTTCCAAAAAGGCTGTACCAGTTAACTGGTACCAGTTAACTGGTACCAGTAGTAAGTAGCTGTCTATTTTCCCCACACTCCTCATGGCACTGGGTAGTAATGAGCCTTTTAATATTTACCAACCTGAGATGTGGTTAATGAAGTTTTGAATTACATTTCTTTCATTATGAGTTAGGTTGAGAATACTTGCACATCAGCTTTCATTTTTAAGAACTTCCTGTTCACATCTGCTCCTCCGGGGTCTGTCTCTCAGTGATTCTTGCAATGTCAATGAAGGAAATTAGTCTTTTGTCTGTCAAATACCTTTACAGTTTGTCCTGAAGATTTTTTTCCCTTGTACTAAAGCTTTTAATTTTTTGTGGAGTCAAATTTATCGATCTTTTCCTTTGTGGCTTCAGGGTTAAACTGTTAGTTAAATATTTTATAGCTAGTTTCAGTTTTCAACCGACTAGAACATACGGTGCCTTAACAGCATTGCCTGCAGATTCTAAGGTGATGCCTTGTGCTTGGCAGGCATGTCTTAAGTATTTACTGACTAGGTAGATGGATTATGGATAAATAGATGATAGATAGATAGATAGATAGATAGATAGATAGATAGATAGATAGATAGATAGATACTGGAGGTATTTGACTGTGTTAATCATTGCCTCCTTTCAAAAAATGTTTTTTAAATTCAAAATGCACTATGTACTTTTTGAAACATTTCTCCCCCTGATTTTCTCAACCTTTTTTGGAGTCTCACCCCACTTTGTCTCCCTGACCCCTCCTCAACCTTCCTCCCTGGCTTCTTTCTCTCCGCCTGTGGCTTAAAACTGGACCTTCACTCTCTCTCTTCACTGGCCACGTGCTCCCTAGCAGGGATGATGCCAAGGGGTGCCTGAGGGTGGTTACCCTCTAACTCCATCTGCTTCCTCCCAAAGCACCCTCCAAAGCAGATGAAGAAGAACGTGGAGAGGAAAAAGGTGAGTGAGGTGCATGTTTTCTCATCCTCCAGTAGAGCTTGACTGCACACACCTTAGAAAACCTTGCTGCTTCTACTGATGTAACCTAAGCCAGAGCGGCATGCTGTACACGTGCACACGGCCTCTCCCCTCTCAGCAGTGCAGCTGCTCTGTCCCTCCTGGATGTCACCCCTGCTGCCTGGGCCACTTTCCAACCGCTGCAGCTTCACCACCCTCTGGGTGCCCCACGAGTGCCTCCAATGCACAGTCCCACACCAGGACCTTCTCACCATATCGCTTCTCTCACTGGAAGTTGCTGTCGTCCCTGCAGTCTCTTAGACAGGCAACAGTTGCCGGAGCGAGCACTCCAGGTCCCCCAGTCCTTTCAATTCTGTCACAAGTCATCCTCAGATCCTCTCCCTCTTCCCCGGCAGCCACTGTCTTATCCGGATCTTTGTACTCTCTCCCCTGAACCAGCCTCCAGTTAGCTGCCTGTCTCAATCCTCAGCCCATCCAATCTCTGGGCCCGCTGCAGCCCAAAGGCGTCTCTGACTTCATAATTCCATGGGGCAAAACTCCAGTCCAGAACCAGGCAGAGAGTGGGCAGCTGACAAAGGTTTGTGGGTCTGAAGTGAGACGGGGGACCTTAAGAGATGGGGCTCCAGCACATCCCCCAGGGATATCTCCAAGCTCTCCTCCCAGGCCCTGATTCAGAACCTGCACACAGTGGTTTCCTACATCTATGTGTTGAATGAATGAATGAATGAATGAAATGGAGAATACCTAGCTGTTGTCTGCCCTGCCTCTACTTTCCTTCAGATCCCACCTCCTCACTCTGCCGCTGCCTCAGCCTGAAGTTTCTGAGCACGCTTGGCCCTCCAGCAGTCCTCCCAGGGTGGGGCATCTGATGCTTCAAGTTTGCATACAACCCCCTCCTGTCCCAGGGCGCCTGGGAGGGGAGGTCATGGAGGAAGATGATGGGGGCAGAGCTTTGGGGAAGTGATGGAGGCTGCAGGTAAGACACAGAAGGTATCGTTTCTATCTTTTCCTTAGCTAGATTTTTTTTTAATTGAAAAGTTATTTTCACAAACAGTAAAACAGGAAAGGACTACAATGGGATATATTTTGAAGAGTTAAGTCTCACCCTCACTCAAACCCTAGCTCTCGATCCCGGTCTCCGTTAGCGGTTTCTTGTGTATAGTTTCAGATATGGTCTATACCTGTAGAAGCACACGTGCTTTTCTTTCTACACAGTTGTCAGCTTACTCTTCATCCTGCTCTGGTGTCACCTCTTCACTCAGCAAGGTGTCTGGGAGACAGATCCCAGCTCTACTGTTTAGGTCTTCGGTAGCCTAGGACTTCACTAAGTGGGTGCATCATAACCAGTTGAACTCGTCCACTACTGAATGGTTAGGCTTTTCTTTGCTAAGTTCTTTGTTGTTACAAGTAATGCTGCCATGAATCTCTTTGTGTATAAATATCACTGGAATATTAACTTCACAAGGCTGTGCTGCAGACAGAGCAACAGTTCCCAAAGAGGCCCACATCCTAATGCCCAGGACCCGTGACTATGTTCGTTTCTGTAGCGAAAGGGACTTCGCAGATGTGATTTAAATTAAAGATCTGGGGATTGGAAGATCATCCTGGATTACCCCCACGGGCCCTAAATGTAATCACAGGGTCCTCATAAGAGGAAAGCAGGAAGGCCAGAGTCAGAGAAACGATGAGGGGCCATAAGCCAAGGAGTGCACGAGGCCTCTACAAGCTGGGAAATCAAGGAAATGCATCCTCCCCTAGAGCCTCCAGAAGGAGCTCAGCCTTGCCGAAACCTTGATTGTAGGACTTCTGACCTCCATAACTGTAAGATGATAAATGCATATTGTTCTAAGTCTCTCGGTTTATGATAATTTGTTACAGCAGCAATAGGAAACTAATCCAGGCATAGCTGTGCTTTGCCCTCCCCTCACCGCATGCCAATGCCAAGAACAGTGCCTACAGCAGGAGTTTACTGCAGATTTGTTGACTGAACAGAGGTGCACATATAATTACAACTGTAAAATAGCTTCTGGCCGTGGCATTGCCCTCTCAAAGGGAATAAGCGTTTAAAATACCAGTAAATCTGTCAAACCGCTGTCCCAAAAGGCTGCACCATCTTACATCCCCATTAACAGTGCGTGACTGTCTTCCTCCCTATCCTGTTGTCTGACTGTATATTGTCATCATTATTTTGCCGATATAATTGTGAAAATGGCATCTCATTGTTTTGATGTGCATTTTTTAATAATGAGTGAGTCTGAGCTGCTTTTCATATGTTTATTGACCGTTTGTACTTCCCTTCTTGGAAACTGCCTTATGTGTTCATTCCCTACTTTTTTTTTTGTTTTTACATCTTTGTTGGAGTATAATTGCTTTACAATGGTGTGTTAGTTTCTGCTTTATAACAAAGTGAATCAGTTATACATATACATATGTTCCCCTATCTCTTCCCTCTTGCGTCTCCCTCCCTCCCACCCTCCCTATTTTTTAATTGAGTTATTACCCTTTTTCACTAGTTTGTAAGAGCTCTTCGTATTGCGTGGATATGAATATGTAAATAGATTCCCTTGGTTTGTCCTTTTACTTTGTTCATGGTCTTTTTTGCCATGGAGAAAATTTTAATTTGACAAAGGCGTGAATGAGGTGCTCAGCCTAGTTTGGCAGAGAGGAGAGGGGAGATCATTCTGTTGCACCTGACAGGAGCAAAGGCTCGGAGATAAGAAAGAACAAGGGAGATTAATATGACTGGAGCAGTTAGGGGAGACAAGGATTGATGAGGTGCGTGTTGTCAGGACTGGGGGTGGGGGAGCAGACAGGAAAGCAACAGCGGAGACCGCCGAAAGCCGATGGGGGATTTGGATTATCCACTCCTTATAGGCAGGGCTACAGGCAAGAGAATCATCTTTTTAAGAAATTTGTAATCGTGCACAAGGTACTATGTTAAGTATTTAAAACACTTTATCCTACTCCATCTCCACAGCCCTGGGAGGTAACACTATAACTCCCATTTAAAAACTGTAGAGGACTTCCCTGGTGGCGCAGTGGTTAAGAATCCGCCTGCCAGTGCGGGGGACACGGGTTCGAGCCCTGGTCCGGGAAGATCCCACGTGCCGCGGAGCAACTAAGCCCGTGCGCCACAACTACTGAGCCCACGTGCTGCAACTACTGAAGCCCGTGTGCCTAGAGCCCGTGCTCCGCAACAAGAGAAGCCACAGCAATGAGAAGCCTGCGTGCTGCAACGAAGAGTAACCCACCGCTTGCCGCAACTGGAGAAAGCATTTGTGCAGCAACGAAGACCCCAATGCAGCCAAAAATAAATAAACAAATAAATAAATTTTTTTAAAAAAACAAAAAACTGGAGAAATGAAGGTTCAGGAGAGGTTAGAAAATTTCCCAAGGTCACACAGCTAGTAAAGAACAGAGAACCTGCCTGACCTGCAAGTCCACAGTCTCAATTACTGCATTTGTGACAGTCCGAAGAGGCAGAGTCCTATCCCATTTACGGAATCAGAAACTGAATCTCAGAGAGGTTAATTAACTTATTCAAGGTCAAACAGCTTGTAGGTGGAGGAGCTAGGATTTGGAGTCAGATCACTGCTCCCTCTTCATGCATTCTCTGAGCACAGGAGCCCCCAGAGATTCTGATTTAACTGGTCTGGTGTGGGACCAGGACATCACCAGGTTACTCCAATGTGCATCCAGGTTGGGCACCCCTGCCCTGGCACCGGAAGGCAAGGCCCAAGCAGAAGCACCGGCCTGCTGAGTTACCTTCTTCAAAGAGTGGCCTCCCTGGGGCACCTGGGTCATCACTTCCCAAGCCAAGCCCCTCTGCCCCACTACAGCCAGCCGGGCCCATAGCAATTAGGTTAATGTTGGATGGGGCAGAGAAATTCTTATGCAATTTGGTTTTTCATGAACCTTAGACGTAAAATCTCATTCAGTGTGTTCTTTGGAAGTAGCTCCCTTAGGCCTAGGCAAGCAGACCCCTGCCCTGGCCCTTGCACCTTAAGGGCCCTCACTTTGCGTTGCTTTTCTTGAAATCCTCTGAGACCCCTTGGGTACCTGGGACAAGCTGGGGCTAGGAGTTGTGTCCAAGCAGGGTACCCCAGGCCCAGACCAGATCCCGTATGTTCCCAGGTTCCAGCTGCACGCTCCTTGAAATTTTCTAAGGTCCCTGCTGGTACCTGAGATCCCCAGGGCTGGCAGAGCCTCTGAGCAGGGCACCCCTGGTCCAGATTTAGACTGGCGAGGGCCTGTAGCCCTGTTTCTGCAGGTGCTCTCAGACCCTCTACCCCACACGTGAGGATCTACAAGACAACTGCAGCCCCCAAGGACTCATGCTGTGTGGATCATCGAAGCGCCCCGTGGCCAGGCCGTGGTTCCAGGAGCGTGGCCAGCTGAGTGGATCACAACTGCTGGCTGGCCGGCTGGGGCTTTCACTTGGCTGGCATGGGCCTGCGCCCCTAGAAGGGAACTGACATGCTGCTTTGCGGTAACTCTCATTCGTGTCAGACAGAGGATGAATTGGGGTCTCTGAGTAATCACAGTTCACCGTGGACCCTCAGGCTTGAGCCACCACTGTGGGCCCAGGCTGCTTCTTTCTGGGTGTGTTTCCATCACGGTGCTGCCTTAGTCAATGGCACCTGAGGGCACCGGGAGTGGAGGCTGGCCTCCTTCCCCGCTGCGTGCCTCCCACCTCTGACACCCGGGATGGCTCCCACACCTCTTCCCCAGGCTCCAAGTCAGGCAGACTCCATGGATGACCACACATACCTCCTCTGAAGGCTTTGGAGAAATGCCATTGGAGCTTTCCAACTGATGCTTTCTCTTATGGCCAAAGGTGTGGTGACACCATGGTCCCCTGGCCCATCTTAAGCCATGCCGGAGAGGGAATGGACACCCCTATGTGCACGCACCAGTCTGCTGGCTCCCCTCACCCTCCCTTGCCTGTTCTCCATGCTGGTGGCAGCGTGTGAAAGGCCAGCGCCTGGGCCACAGTGAGAGCTATCACATTCTAGGGACTCGGTGATTACGAGTTCCAGAGAAGGCGTGGGTGGAAGATATGTGTTGTTTTACGTTAATGCTACAAAATTCCAAGAGGCAAATTTAACATGACCAGAAAATGAATTACTGCTCCCACTTCCTTGCAGTCTTGGGCAAGAATTGCCCAAGTGGTCATCAGTAAATAAAACACAATAATAGCTTAAAATCAGTGAAGTCAGTAGTCACGGGCAGCACAGCGGCTGATGCAGCTTTGGGCGTAACGATGTAAACCAGCATTAACTAAATAGCATTAGGGACCTGGAGAGACGAAAAGGTTTATATACAGGTTCTGAAAAGCCATGGCACTGAGAGTTAAAATAGTGTTGCCCCCTTTTCCTTGAAGTGGGAAATAGGAAATTAGCCAGGAATGTGCATGTGACAGTAAAGGCTACAAAGAGATGGTTCTGGGCCTGAACAGGGAGAGACAGAGCCTGGGGACTCTGAAGAGTCTTCCTGAGCTCTGATTGGACAATAAACAAACAAGTTTCTCTTCTCCGCCCATTATTCTAAATCTTCATCTGTAAATCATTATACTCCACATGGATTTTATAACACATTTTTAATCAAATGTTTTCCCAGGGCCTCATGCACCCTAAGGATCCTTCTGTTCTTTGGGCTTGGTCAAGCTGTAAAAATGCACATATTCACTCATTTATATAATTCATTTCATGCTTCTCACGTCCCCTGCGCCATGCTAAGCATGGTGCTGGCATTATCGCACTCCATCCTCGCGTCACCCTCTTTGAAGATGGTTCTGGCACCATTTGCATTTTCTACCTGGGGAGTCTGAGGCTCAGAGAGGTAGTCTAGCTTGCTGGAGTTCACACAGCCTCGTAGGTGGCCAAAGCAGAACTGGACCCAGTGCCTGTGTAACCACTGTCACGTTGGTTTCATAGGGCTTGGGGCATCTGCAACTGGGCAAACCCTTTTCCTCCAGCCATGACAGATGCACCTGAGAACAGAGACAGAGTGAGGGGCTTGCTGAGCTGGTGTTTTTCTCCCTGGGGTCCAACTCCCTGAGCCTTTATCTCACCTTTGCACACTGCAGTCTTCCCTCTGCCAGGGTTGTGTTTTCTCCTATTAACCAAACATGCAAACCTCCTGTCTGACAAGCTTCGAGAGTCTGGACCAGCCCCAAAGGCTCACCTGGGCCACCAAGAGGTGTCAGAGAAGGGCAGACAGGCTAGAAGGAGATGGGTGGAGGCTGCAGGAACAGGACGGGAGCCGGTGAAGGGAGCCAGGCGTTGGGGAAGGGAAGGGCTGTTTTTGGAGGGCCTCCGAGTTGCCAGGCTCTGGGCCATGTAAGCGTCAGAACCGCTCGGTGTGGAGACCTCTTCATAACTGACCGACGTGGAGAAGCCTGAGGCAAATGGCCCAGGTATCACCGGGAGTAAGTGGCAGAGCTGGGTGGGGGCGGGGAGCAGAGATGCAGGGCAGCGAGGAGAGAGGACCAACATCGGGACAGAATGGGCACATTCGCAGTGGAAGGAGGCTCTTGGGCCGGGCTGGGCCAGCAGTTCAGTCTGATCCAGTCAGCATTTGTGGCAAACCTGCTGTGTGCTGGGTCTCATGTTGGACACTGGGAGTCCAGGATGAGTAAGGTAAGATGTGGTGTGTCCTGGGAGAGGGCCCGGCCGAGGGAGGGAGAGGCCACGTGAAGTCCAGTCTCCTGGTCTGTGGCCTTCGGGGAGAAGTCCCCCTTGCAAGGTTGTGAAGGAATTCCAGGAGGAAAGGGGGATTTGGACAGGGGGAGACGCATGGCAAAGGCTTGGGGGGTGGGAACAAGTACCTGCAGTCCCAGGAGCCATACACGTGGTCTGAGCGTAAGATGTTGGTGGAGGGTGGCGTGTCACCGGGTTACCCCATGCCTGCAAACGCCCCTCCTATAACCTCCTACACCCTCTCACCTCCCCACGGGATATCCTCTTCCACCAGCACCTGCTCTCACCCAGCCACCCTCGAGGCTCTTCCTGACCACGTGTTCCAGCCCCAGCCTCCTGGATGTCCCGGCCACCTGCAGTCCCAACTGCTCCATGCAGTTCTCTGAGGGCATGGCTGTGCCTACACTTTGTCACCCAAAGAGATTCCAGGGTCCTCGAGGGAGGACCTCTGTTCATTCTCTGGATACGCTGCAGCCCCTGGCAAAGGACGGATGGGCCCCAGGTGGATGGGGGACATCTGGCTGGTGGCAGATGGGCAGGCTGCTCATCACGCCACAGAGAGAGGATGCAAGATCCCAGATGCAACCTGAAGCTGGGCAGCACCTTCCAAGCTGCTTGAGAGGATGCTTCCTTACATGAGAGGGAACTGGCCAGAGCGGGGCACCAGGTACCGGGTATTTGGGAGAATGCGCTCCCACCGGGGAGGACCTGAGGGACTGGGCTGCAAATCCAGAGGCCTGGAAGCAGCAGGAAGCTGGAGTGCTCCCGAGGAGATGTTTCACGCAAGAGAGAGGCCACAGCCGGGGGTTCTTTAACCTTCTTCCCCAGGACTCGGTGGGTTCCTGCAGCTCGACGAGGGCCTGGGTGACAGGAAGACAGAGGGGAAACAGGGCGCCCGTGGTCGGGGGCAGGGCTGTCTGTTTATAGGCTGCAAGGACTGGAGTGGCTGGGCAGGTTGGCCGTCCCTTCAGGGGTCGGCTATCAGGACCGCCAGCCACAGGACTGGGCTTGCATTTCTGGAGCTGGCGCCAGGTGTGTAGCGTTGAAAGAGAAGACACTGTGTGGCGCCCCCTGCTCTGGGGGAAGACAATTGCCCTCTCTGCTCCTTCCCAGCTCACTCCCTCCTGGCTTCTCTTGGACAAAGAGAGTAATGAAATGTGTTCGTTTTATCAACCCTCTCTCTTCTACCTCATGATGAGCCGTAGGCCGCAAGTGAATGAGGGAGAAGGGGATCAAATGTACCGTTTAACAGACACTTGGGCACCTCATAGATGTGTTTTGTTGAGAATATAGGCCAGAGCTCCACAGTGAGGCTTGTGATGGGTGCATCCCTATAGCCCCCTATAGACTCAGCAGCTGGCCAGCCCTTTTCCAGATGAGCTCTTAATACACAATCAAGATAGTACCTCAAGCAACTGGTACGTCACACTACACACATTTCTATAGTCTGTCAGTCTTCTCTGTCACATTCTAGATTCTTCTTTAAATTCTTTAGCGTATGCTTGTGTTTTATGGGAAGTAAATGAAAGCTTAGTGGTCCTACAAACTCCATCCATCCATTCATTCATTCTCAAGTACTGAGAGTTAGATCTGTGAATATGTGACTAGATTCTCTGGGAGGATATAAAAATCATCACCTGTAATTCCTGGCCTCTGTAGCCTCCTCAAAGTTGGGAATCATGTCTCATCGATCTGGTGGCTCTGAGCACCATGCCTGGCATGTAGTAGGTGATCAACACGTATAGAAGGAATAAATGAATGTTCTTAGAAGTCTGTGGTACCCTCAAGTGTCCTGATTGGAAAGTCACAGGGCTCCTCTCCACATAAAGACCACCTAGATGACAAGAAAGATGTGGAAGTCCAACTCTGTAGGGCTGAGGTCAGACCTATGAACCTGCATTTTACCAAACATCCTGGGTGATTCTAACATTGGTGATCATTCGACCACACATGAAAAGATATCACATCAGCCCAACCCAAGTCCCAGGGGTCCATATGGCACCTTTGCCCCTTTTTCCACTCTATGAGGGGGAGGGTCTTCCCCACATGCTACAGGTATCTTTGGACACATGTAGTGACATTGGTGGCTTTTGTCAGTCTAGCTCTCCTCTCCTTTCTTTTGACAATACCCCCCCCCACACACACACATGTGCACACATGCACACACACCCTTGGAAAATGGCTCTTCCTCATTCCACTTGCACCACCGACATGCCAATCATGCTTCCACCATGAGGGGTCCACAGAGCAGGCACACACTCCAACTTGGATGAATCCGAGCCCAGCACAGAGAGCCAGAGCAGTGAGGTAGAGGGGAGAGAGCGTGCAAGCAATGAGAAAGCCAGAGGGGTGGGGGAGAACAAGCTGTGTCCCAGGAACACACATCCCTCCGTCTGAGCTCCAGGTTTCAAGTCACCAGGATTCGTGCGGCTCTTCTGACTTCTGTGAGCTCCCCAGCATCTTTCCCCTGAACCCCCTTTCCTGCTGAATCTGCTTTGAGTTGGGTTTCTCTCACTGGAACCTGGAAGAACTCTCACCTCACTGATGCTCAAGTGTCCTCCTTGGTAAAATGAGAATAATGATACTGACGGGGCTTTGTTTTGTGAGAATCGCCACTAGAGAGCTCATACTGCATAATAGATGCTCAACAGCTATTAATTTCTTCCCTTTTATTTTAATATCGCCTAGTTCTTCCTTGGGATCCAGCTGGCTACCTGGGACTGGATAGGTCTCTGCTTCCCGTATTGAGCTGGCCGTTCATAGGGGGGCCCAGAATATGTCCCACACCCAGCAGATGCTCAGCAAGTGACCAGACTGAGGGAACAGGGCAGACACAGCCGGGTTCTGCAAGCAGTGTGGGCGGGGCTGGGGCGTGCACTCTCCTCTGTCCTGAGTGGAGAGAAGAGGGCTTGCATGGAACCATGATTTTTTCGTTTTTCTTTTTCTTTTTTTTCACTGCTGTCTCAATCTACCTGCCTATAGAGTAAGATTTGCATAGTGGTATGGGGGAGAACTCAGCAGCTTGTGATTTAGGAATGTAAATTGCTTTTTTAATTTGGAAGAAAAAACCGCTTGGTCTCGAACAATTCTCGGTAGGTGTACAGCCCAGCTTGGTGAATCACTCTTCCAGCTACAGGGCGTTGGCTGAAGACCCTCTGGCGCGCCCTATAACTCTGGGAGGGCTGTAATTGCTGCACTAACTCCTAATCTTCCCTCTGGCCAGAGTGCCGCAATCCATTCTCATTTAGCAAATCTGTTCAGGATTTCCTATTTTCTTTTAGACTTACTCCAACCTTAAATTCTCCCCTTTCATAAAGTCCTCGATGTTCCCTTGCATTCATGCCCTGTGGGTCACCAAGACCTGCCCCTCCTTATAGAGGAAGAGGTGGTAGTACACTCAGATAAACACCCTCCACCCAACGATCATTGTTCAGTGCGCACAACACTCCACACTTGTGCTGAGCATACGTAATATGTATGTATATATATACATGCGCACGCACACACATTATATAGATATACACGTATGCATGTGTGTAGACATATATATAAACATAAACACATAGATGTAGATGTATGTGTATATGTAGTTAAATCTGTAAGTAGGGGTAGAATTATCTTCTGTTTTACCGATGGGTAAACTGAGGCCAAGAGAAATAAAGTCATTGTTTTTGATCAGCCACCTGCTAAGTGACTGAGCCAAGATTTAAGTGTGGAAAGTTCATTCAAGTCAAACACTGCTTTCAACCACTGGCTCACCTGTGTCCCTATTAAGCAAAGCAGAGCCTGGCTGAGAGCAGATCCTCGTGTAGATCACAGGAGACCCTGTCACACACCAATACTCTCTGGGATGCTTCTCCAACCCTCTACAAACCCTACTGTCCTGTAGCCCAAGTGCTCTTCCCTTGTGGACCAGACTACCCGGAGAGACAGAAATGCTTCACTGAAGTTCAGATACCCTGATCTACCAGATTCACCTTACTAAAACTGTCACCTCTACTGGCATACCTTTCTTCACGAGCCCTCAATGACCGGCCTGCTTTCTTCCTTAAGCACTTACAAACAGACTGGATCCAGAGATTTTTCCAGGCGTTAACACTGAAGTCAACGGTCTTTAGTTTCCTATTTGGAAATGGACTTGTTTCTGGTTTTCCGTTTTGAGCACCAGCACATTTGTTGTGGGAGCATACTCGTCCCTCCCTTGTTCTTTCTGAGTCTTGAGAGAGCCCAGACAGTGGGTTCCTTGAGGTCCTACGATCAAGTTGTTTTCCTGTTTGAAACAGAGTTTGTGCGAGCCCACGTCTGCGAGGCTCTGGCCGGGCTGTCCTGCAACGGGCTCAGTGGTCGCCCTCCTCCGTCCTGTGCCTCCCTCAGCTGCTGTGCCCTCTCCATCTCTTGACCTTTCCTGGGCTTCGCCTCTCGCATCAAGCCCTCTATCCCTCCTGGTCACGTGAAAACCCCTCACAAGGAAAACAGTGAAAGAGCTATGGGACCTTGTGCCCTCCCTCTGTGCCCTGTTCACGGTGCAGGCTACCTCCCCCCTGGGGGGCACCCGGTCTCCTGTGGCAGAGAACCACAGTGCCCCCAAGCAGTGGCCAAATGTGTACTTTCCAAATGTGTACTTTCCTGGCTCCAAACAAAATGAAAACAAGAATTAATTTTCTCTTGTCCTTGACTTTTTTCTTCCAAACCTCAGCTCGTTCAATACTGAGGCTTCCCTGCCACCACTCCTACCGCCCCAGAGTGTACTTTAGCGTTTGTCCTTGGCTGTGAGTCTGCCTTTTGTACGTCTCCTTCCCACACCTGCGCTCAGACAGAGCTCCCTGGGCCCCCACGGCTCTCCCTTCCGTGCTCCTTGCCTGCCTTTCTTCTTCCTTTCGCTCAGGCTGGGTTGGGATTTCGCAGTCAGAACTACTGGTGGGGTTTAAACCTCAACTCCACTGTATGTGCCAGGGCAGCCCTTCCAGGACTCCTTACTCCTCCACGATAGGGATATTTCCATGAACACATGTGTTTCCAGGCATACGTATGGGGGTGTGAGTTCTTTTTTATGGACAGCCTCTCCTGCCTTAATAAAGAACTTCCCTGTTTCAGCCTCATGAATATGTTTGAATTTCAAAGGAACTGGATCACAGAGAGACGTGCAACCAAGGATTCAGGCTGAGTAAACATTTCCTCCCACTCCCACGCATATATAAGACATAAGGCTTTACTTAAACACATAAACACTGATCTCTCTGGATGGAAGTAGACGTAGAGAACGCTGCATCCTGGAATGGCTAATTGTGCTTTTCCGAGTTCGGCTCAGGTCCTAGCCCAGGGTTGGGGGCTCCCAATTAAGGAGCTGTCTGGTGACTCATTAAACTCCTCCCTCACCTCCAGCCCAGTTCTCACTGGGTCCACTGGCTGCTTAGTTGGCATGTTGATTTCGGCTACTCAGCTAACAAAATATTTTACATGATTCTCATGGACAAGGTGAGAAGGGTGGGGAAGAAGGGATTGTGAGCACGAGGCAGCCTGTCAGCTCTAATCTGTTTGATTCTCCCAAGTCAAACAGCCGCTGGGGACTGTGTAAAGCCCTGGGCACCAAGGGAGTCATGGTCAAGGAAGCTGACACAGTATTTCTCCTCCAGGATGGAGGACGATGAGCGCAGCGAGCATGGTAAAGCAGCAGGTCCTGGGAGGGGCTTGCCGTAGAAATCTATGCACCTCCAGGGCAAATGCCTCCCCCTCCCCTGCTTTCCCTCTGTTCCCATGTGCCTGGTCAAGAGAGATGAATAAGTGATCGGAGTCCTCCATGCTCTGAGAGCTGAAAGGAAAGAAGGGGTCAGGGAGCTGTCCTACAGATACCTCAGTGGGACGGTCACCTTACCTGCTACACGGTAAAGCAGCAGTGGCCCATAGTGAGGGGACTGCTTCCCCATCCACCAGTTTCAGAACTGATGCCTCTTGTGATAGTCCAATAACAGGCCAGAAACTCAGGGGGTCACAAAGGAAAATAACAGCCCATCTGTAGTGGACGCTATAATGTGCCACCCAGACTCACCTATAGGATTGAAGGACTTATTCCCCCTTCCTCCCTGAGCTTCTGAGGGGCCCACTCCACTGCCAGCCAGCCTTCTTTGGGAATTACCTTGGCACATCCAAAGCCATGCCCACTTTCCAGGGCAGACAGCATCAAATACCTGGTTGGTGTAGGGGTAAGAGCCCAGCCCCCCCACATCAGCCCATAAGTGAAGGGCCACAGCTTCAGAGTTCTTCAGAGTCAGGCTCTGTGGAGACTGCGCATAACAGTCCAACTTCCCTCTGTTCCCGATTCTGCTTCCTTCCCTCCACTACAGGGATGAGCCCAAGACAACTGCCTGATAAACCTTCTGCAGGTTACTACGCATCTCAGTCTCCTTCCCAGGGGAGCCCCACCTGCAACAGCACTCAGGGGGCCCAGAGAGAGATGACCTAGCAGACAAAATGCACACCTAGGCAAAGAAAGCTCCTCTCTTGATCCTTAAATATTAGATCCTTAAATATTAGATAAAACCCAACTGTAATCCCCCTGGGCACTGGTATTTACTAGATGGTAGATCTCTGATGACTTCCCTTTCTCTTCTGTGATAATTAGTCTTTTCAAGTGTTCCACTTCTTCTGGGGTCAACTTTGAAAATCTACTGGCTAGGAAATCATCCATTTCTCCTAGATTTTAAAACTATTGCCAAAAAATTTCTTATGTTATTCTCTTGTATTTTAATTTCTCTTATATCTGTGGCTATGTCTGCCTCCAAGTTCCTTTTCTCTGAGACTGAACAGAAAAACAGAGCACTTCTTGATAATCAAAAACAGCAAACACACACACACACAAAGACGTTCTGGAGCTAAAATGTAGATTTCCCACTGAACAATATGACAGGGGAAGGAACGGAAAAGATGACAACCGTTGAGACCTGAATTAGTGGCCGAGAGCAACTAATGGAAATAATAGATACTACCGCACACAGCAAAAATTGCAAAGCAAGAGACCAGCGAGTTGGAGGATGGAACTATGAAACCTAATATGCAAGTATTGGGGTATTGGGGTTCTAGAAGAAAAATAAGAACCACATGACAAAAAGATAATAATTAAATAAATAAGAGGAGAAATTTTCTGAATGGAGAATAATGGATTCTATGGAAACATGCAAAATAAATCTTAAATTCTAACAATAATCTAGAACTAATAGCACTAAACTATTTCAGCAATACCAGATCAGCAGGGGCAGTGGGTGGGGAAGGAAGTGAGAGGTATCCCAACTGCCTCTTCCAGGGTTGGGAGAAGGGAAATGGGGGAGGGGGAAGTGAAGGGATTATAATGGTTTCATGTCATAGTAAGAAAGGGGGAGCAGTGTGAAAATAGAATGTTTTGCTTGATAAAATAGCTGGTATCTTTTGCTTCAAATAATAAAAGAGAAAAAAGTGTTTGATTTTGAATACAAGGAAAGTAAAGGAAAACATTAATCAAATCTAACAGTTCTGTTAGAACCTATAAATTCACAAGGGGAAAAATAAGATGAATAACAATTTAATCAAATTAGTGAAAATAAAGACAAAGAAAAGTAATGTAAGATAAATTATAACTATAAAGCAATATGACAGGGAAGAAAAAACAGGAATATAAGTTATTAAACCAATGTGAACAAACAGAATTATCTCATTAAATGTCAGAGAGAGTTAACAACTAAAAATATTTATATACTGCTTAAATAAATACACTTAGAAGAAACAGATAATGAAAGGTTCAAATCAAAAGGATGGACAGAGGAATACCAGGCAAATGCAAACAAATAAACAGCAAGAGTGGCAATGTTTAATAATAGACAAAGTAGAATTCAAGGTTAAACATGAATCAGGACAAAAATGGGACATTGCATAACACAAGTGGCACAATTTATGAAGAAGATATTTCATAAAAGGTATACACAAAACAATGTATCAGCTAAACCTATAAAGCTAAAGCTAGTAGAAATGTAAGAATTTGATATTTTTAACTATACAGAAAGATATCAATACAATTCCATCTGAATATTTCATATCTAATAAATTAAATTAAATATGGGCACAGGCAAATTTTTAAAAATCAGTAATCTTGACTATTTATAAAATCTATAATTGCTTTGAATACAGAATATAAAATACTTATTTTATGTTCCCAAACTATATAAAATATTGATCATGTTCTTTCCCCAAAATAAATGTTTTGCATGTTCTAAAAAGGAGAGATTATATAGATATAAAACAGAGGCCACATTCTCTGATGATATTCCAATAAAATACAAATATATAATAAAAAGATGACCAAAATCTTAACCACTCAGAAGTTAAAATATACAATCTTAAAAAATTATTGGGGGCTTCCCTGGTGGCACAGTGGTTGAGAGTCCGCCTGCCGATGCAGGGGACACGGGTTCGTGCCCTGGTCCAGGAAGATCCCACATGCTGTGGAGCGGCTGGGCTTGTGAGCCATGACCACTGAGCCTGCCAGTCCAGATCCTGTGCTCCGCAATGGGAGAGGCCACAGCAGTGAGAGGTCCGCGTACCGCCAAAAAAAAAAAAAATTATTGGATTGAGAGAGAAATCAAAAGAGACATTACAAATTCTGTACAAGTCAGTGCAAAGAACACTTTATACAAAACCTATGAGTTAGAAAAAGGCATACTAATAAAAATGAATATGTTTAAATGACTTTATTATTTTAAATTAAAACTTTTCAGAATTCAAGAAACTAAAACATATAAGCAAAAGAAATTTTTAAAATCTAAGAATAGGAAACTCATAAAGACAAAGCTGAAATTAAAGAATCAGGAAAAGATTTCAAATAAGAGAAAGGGAAAATAAATCTAAAATAATTGTTGTTCTTTGGAAAGAACAACAATGTGAAATATACCCTCACAAACTTGATTAAGGAGAAATGAAAGAGATTAGTAATGTAAAAGTAAACAAAAACACAAATACAAGAGAGATTAAAATACAAGAAGTTAATATATATAAACTTTGGGACAGTAATTTAAAAATTTAGAAGAAATGATTCATTTCTTCTAGCAAGCACAAATTACCAAAACTGACACCCAAGGAAGTAGAACACTTGAACAGCAATTATCATAGAAGAATTAGCAAAGTAATTAGAGAGCTACAATTTAGTAAATAACCGGGGCCCAATGGGATCACAGTGGGCTTTATTTAGTATTTAGATCAGATGATTCCAATGTCAGTTAATATACTCTAGGTCCATGAAAAGATGGAGAGTTCTTTTGATTTATTTTTCAATTTAATTTTTTTTATTTTTACGAAGACAATATAGCTCTAATACCAAAAACTAAAAAAAAGATTATTTTTAAAATAATCAGCCAATGTCACATATGTCTGTAGATGTGAACAATCTAACTAAACTATTAGTGAGTAGACGCTAATGATACTGCCAAAGAAAAACATGCTATAAGCAAGTAGGGTTTATTCAAGAAATGCAGAGTAGTTCAATATCTGGAAATTTCTGAGCATAATCCAGGGTATCAATACACTAAAGAAAAATTATGTGATTCCATCAATAATGCTTATAAAAACATTTGACGTAAGTCTGCCATCATTTCTAATTAAAACCTAAGTAAAATAGTAAAAGATGGGTATTACTTCAATATGGATAAAATATAGTAAAGACTTGACTTAAATATAATAAATATAACAATGAAATAAATATTAGGTTATATAAATATTTTAAAAAAGTAAATATTACTCCGAATGTCAAATCTCTAAAAATATTTAAAATAGAAATCAGGAACTAGACAAGGATGCTTGCTCTCATTGTGATTATTCAATTATTCTGCAATAAGGCAAGAAAATTGGTATAAACATTAGACAATAAAAGATAAAATGCTCTCTTTTTTGCTGAGGAGACTATTGCATTTCCAGAAAACTCAATAGACTCTAATTAGAAAAAGTTATTAAAATATATAAGAGAATTTGATAAGGTGGCAGAACATAAGTATGAAAAATTCAATGGTTTCTATTCTAGCAATGTATATGACAAAAGAAAATAGAAAAAAGTGTTCTATAGACAAACTAGAAAATGCCAAGGAATGAAGTTAACAAGAAAGGTGTGTGAATAGAAAACCAGAAGCTTTAAAAGAAGAACATAGCAGAGCAATTAAAAATGTATAAATGGCAAGAGATACCCAAAATTAAGTCAATACACACACAGATTTGGGGAAATATTTACAATGCAGTAGATAAATCTATTAATAATAATTAATAAATCTATTAATAATTATAGATTAAATCTATAATATGTAAAGGATTCATACAAATTGACAGGAATCATAAAAACAGCTGATAGAAAAACAGGCAAAGAAACTGAGAAGACAATCTATAGGTGAGCACATTTAAATGATCAACAAACATTAACTACACATAAATTCTGAAGTAATCAGGGAAATGTAAATTAGAGTAACAATGAGCCGTCGCTTTATGCCTACCGGGTATGCAAAAATTAAAAGACGAGGAACACCTACTCTGGGCTTGGATGTGGAAATCTGAATTATTATGGCCATTTTGGAAAGTGATCTGGCAACATCTATTAAAATTAGATATTAAAAGTAAGAGCAATCTCATTTCTTATAACTTATCCCATAGAAATAAAACCACCAGTTCATAAGAACATAGATGTAAACATAGTTATTGCTTGTACAGAAAAAAGGTAAATGCCTATCAATTAGGAATAGTTGAATAAATAATGGCCCATTTTTCATCTGATAGTCTGTTACATAACACTTTAGCAAGGGGTATTAGAGTTCTGACAGTTGACTAGGAGTCATTTTTACAAGTTATTGACGATAAGAAAACTAAGATAAAGAAAAGTGTGTAAGATAGGATCCGATTAATGTAAAACACCGTCAAAAAAAATCCAGTGTTTGTATGGTATGTGTGTGTGTGTGTGTGTGTGGTGTGTATATACATACATAAAGAAAAATAAAGAAGGGCACGCAACACACACTATTTGTTAACCTAGGTCACCCAGAGAAGGGCTGGGGTTGGAGGTGGAGAGTGTTGTGAGTAGAGGACTGGAGAGGAAAGAGAAGAGCCACACAAAATGGGACTCTTCTGAAAATGTGTATGAAACAGTTATATCTATGCACGCATGTAAAATTATGAGTGTGTGTATAAAAAATTTATTTTACAGCATTATAAAATTTTTATTTTATAGGTATAGGAGTGAGCATGGGAGGGAGAGAGAACTTTTGAACTGGCTAAACAGCCATGGGATTGATGAACATATTGGAACCAATTTGCTAGGAAAACCTTTGCTCGTGACCTAGTTTTTTTACCATCTTGATCATGATGCCAGGAAGATGTGGGAACTATTTCGATTACACTTGCAGATAAAGATGAGATAGGTACTCTGTTTCAAGACAGAAATAAGATTCAAAACAAGCCAGAAGATATAGCTCAAAGCTATCAAGTGAACATCCATCAAGGTAAGTATGAAGTTCTGCATCTAGGTTTGAATATAGCCATTTGCTATATTTTCAGTTTCTTGTCTGAATTCCATGAAGTTATTGGCCTTCTCTTATTTATTTTTAAATACCCACTACCCAGCACAATGCCTGGCCCATGATCCATACAGAACAGAGCCTGCAGGAGAGACGGGATGCAAAACCAGCCTGTGCAAAGGGAAGGCAGGACAAAGGTGAGGGACACATACTGTAGGCCAGATTCTCTGCCAGGGGCACTTTAATCTCCCAAGAACCCTGGAGAGTAAATATTATAAGGTACACTTTACTGATGAGGAAACTGAGTATAAACTAGGTATTTTACTTGCCCCAAATTACAAAGTACTAAAAGGAAGCACAGCAAATTAAACCTGGGGTTTGCCCAAATCCAAAATTTCCCCCCAGAAAGCTAGTGCAAGAGCACATATGATTTTAATAGCATAGATACTTAGAGCTGAGAAATCAGGAGCCGGAAGTCGAGGTGGGGCTGGAGCCCAGTGACTGGGTCCTGGCCATCACCACCACTACCACCATCTCTAACCAGGGCAACTTTGCCTTATTTTTTTTTGCTTTATTATTTGTAAGGTTTTCTGCTTTGGTTTTTATGACTCCATTTGAATAAAGAATTCCCTGGTTGAAAAAAAAGAGCTGAAAACCAACGATCTCATTCATCCCTGGCTTGGTCTCTATTATATAAATGAGAAAAAGGGGATTCTGAGGAGAGAGTGAATGAATTGATTGGACACACAAGGCCCAGTCAAGCCTGGCCCCACACCAACAGCAGCCTGGGTTTCTCCTGCGGCCTGTGACCCCAGGCCTGGAGCTTTCCGGGGGAGTTGCTTTCACATAGAAAGGCCCACAGGGCCTCTGTCTCTCCTGACATGGACACAGACTTGACCAATCCCTCACTCCCACGTACCCACAAGGCTGCTTTTCCTGTCCCTCCTCTGGTAAGAGCCAGGGACTTGACAAACCTCCTGGGGTCTGTCAATCTTTCCTGAGTGCATCTGCTTTTTTTTCAGAAGGCAGTGCTATCCCCGGATGCCTAAAAGCCCATTTGGGTCCCCCCGTGGGGCGCCTGGGTCTGCCCCATACTAGGAAGCTGGCAAGTTGCTGCTTGGTTGGTTGGTCGCTTGTGTTTGCTTGACTAAGCAGTGCTGGTTAAGCGCTGCTCCATTTCCCCTCCTGACAGGAGCCTGGCCCAGTGACCCAGCCAGGCTCCATCCCTCAGGCCACAGGGAAACATCACCCGCCCTGTATCAACCACTGCACTGCCTCCCTGCTCTTCTGGAACTGGACCGTGTCAGACACAGGTCTGGGGTGGCAGCTTTGATTTGAGGGGTCTGCTCACTGATATGTCCATCAGGGAAGAGAGTTGTTCTTCTGTAAATAAATGACACAGGCCAGAGGGTGCGCTGTGGTCCAGCGGTGGATGCCTCTGTCTGATGAGCTGGCCAGCAAATGGGGACAAAGGGTGACAGGAGTAGAACCTCACATCCCAGGGGACAGGCAGACTGGGGTCCAGAGCCGGGTGTCTTTGAGCAAGTCACTCCCGCTTTTGGGGCCTCAGTATCTTTCTTTTTTTGTGTGTGTGTGTGTGTGTGTGTGTGTGTGTGTGTGTGTGTGTGTGTGTATGTGGTATGCGGGCCTCTCACTGTTGTGGCCTCTCCTGTTGCGGAGCACAGGCTCCAGACGCACAGGCTCAGCGGCCATGGCTCACGGACCCAGCCGCTCTGCAGCATGTGGAATCTTCCAGGACCGGGGCACACACGAACCCATGTCCCCTGCATCGGCAGGCGGACTCTCAACCACTGCGCCACCAGGGAAGCCCCCTCAGTATCTTTCTTGATCGTAAAATTTAAGACCCTTATTAGCAAGTGCATGTAGTTTGTGAACTTGAAATACCTCTAGTTGTATCCAGGTAGGTTTTGATTGGTTTTGTTTAGTTGGTTCTTTTAGGATGCTTAACATACCCATTTTGTTTGCTCACTATTTTGTGGGTCAGGATTTCAGAAAGCGCTCCACCGGACAGTTCAGGCTTGGAGACTTAAGGGGGGTTGCAAAAGTCAGAGATCGGCTGGGGCTGCAGTCACCTGAAGGCTTGACTGCGCTGGACTTTCAAGCTGGCACATTCAAAAGGCTGACAGTTGTGGCTGGTAATCTGCTGGGAGCTCAGGCAGGACTATCAACCAGAGCGCCTGCACGCAGCCTCCCAATATGGTCTGGGCTTCCTCACAGCATGGCAGTCGGAGGTAGTTAATCTAACTTATATGGCAGTCCACAGCTCCAAAGGGGAGTTTCCCAGTCTGGAAAGATATTCTGACTTAAAACTCTTTCACATCTCCACTCGACAAGATGCAAAACAATTAAAGCCTTTTTAAAAATCATGTTTGTCATTACTAAAAAGAGAAGTCTGTGGATACAAACAAAATAAAGGCCCTGTGCTGCATGGGTAGTGCTAGTTATTTTTGTCAACAGGCAGTTTTGTACTCAGTACCGACCTCTGTTATTCACATCCTATGGCTGGAGTCTCATATTTTTTATTCTTTGCTGGCTGCCCACAGTGGCTGATGGTAGAAATAGCTAACATTGTCTCAGTCCTGCCCTGGTCAGTCTTCGGAGGGGACCAGGTAGTGGGGCATTTGTCTCTTGTTCCTCTTGTGATTTGGGGTTTTAGGGACATCTGCAGGATGACTGTGCAGGTGATGATGAGCAGGCTGCCGGCTGGGGCTTGTATCTCCCTTGTCTTTAACCAAAGCACTGCGGCCTGACTGGGCAGCCTTTGGCCAGGAGACCTGTGGAATGGTAGTCTATAGCCTGGACACGTACACGTCATGTGTCTCCTGGTTGTCTGCCTGGCTCTGCTACAAACTGGTCACCTCTGGAGGGCCAGGATCCTGGGCTCAGCGCCCACTGGGCATCCATATTTGGGAGGTAGGGACTGCTGCCTGGACCCGGCTGGGAAGGTGGTGTTGAGCGTGCCTGCCTGGAGCCCACCCCCATCCCCTCTCACTTGACTCACTCTCATTCCTCCTGTAGTTCTGTTAGTGCGAAGTGGAGAATCCTTTTAACATAGTAATGTCCATTCTACCTGCTGGTACCAGTAAACTCCCCACCTGGTCCTGTCTCCCTGCTCCCGGGCCAGATTTAGCTTCTTAGCTTCTCCTGCATGACAAAGGCACACCCTCGGGTCCTCGTCATGTTAGCCAGGTGCATAAATGAGTCTTGAGCCATGTTTCTGGTCTCTGTCTTTCCTTGCGATGAGCTTCTTGTCCCTGCTGGCTGTGCTGATGATATGCGTCTCTTCCAACCACTTTCTGGGGACTGGCTGGGCCTGGCTTTTGGGGGCAGGGTGGGTGGGAGTAGGCTTCTAGACCTCAGCTCATGGTGACACTGGTGGGGACTGCTTGTGACAGCAGCACCTCCAAAGTCCCTGGTCTTTGTCTCTTCATCTAACAGATGGGGTAAGTAGACTAGATGACCTGCTAGTTTGTGCCTTACTGGCTCATAAAATGAGCTTATCAGGGTGGATGCCTTCTGCCCAGGCAGGACGGGTCAAAGTGCTGATGGGGCAGCTAGCTCTTCACTCTTCTCAGCTGTTCATCAGCAACGTGTGAGCGTCCTCATCCAGCCTGTAGACATTACCTTCTCAGGTGTGACCCTGGGTTGTTTCAGGAGTCCAGTGGTCCACAGCACATACTGAACCCCAGCCATCTTGGCGCTGAGGACAGAGGCTGAGACCCAGAAGCCCACCCCCAGCCTTCCTTGCCCTCAGTGGACAGTGACATCCTACTAGAGACCACTGTTGACAGAGGGCTCCCCTGAGGACCTGCAAAAGCAATACATAGATATCCACGTGGGCTGCCAGAAGAGTAGAGGGACACCGGGGACCCTGCTTGGTAACTGCAGCTGACACCAACATGCAGATGCAGGTGCATATGGAACGCCCTGTTGGAAATGATTTGACATGGGGGTCCAACGCAGGAAGGAGCAAAAACAAGACTTTAGAGAATTTGATGCTGACACGACAGCATTAGCCTTCGCAGACTGGAATGTCTGCCCACTCTGGGTTACATTGGCAATGCCAAGGCCCTATCAGGGTTGAAAGTGTTGCTGTTAAAGGGCCAGGCTGTGAGTGCAAAGGGGCTGCAATGCTGAGTGCTGGAGTGTGCTCCATCAGTGTATGCAAGTTAGGGGACAAAACAGAGCACTAGCTTCAACGGTCTTGGAATGAAGAGAGAAAAAAAGGCAAATAGAGAAAATACTCCTCCCTCCTCCGCAAAGGACAGTGGCAGGGAAACAGCCTTGCTCTCAGAGGGCAGCCCAAGGAAAAGGAGAGATCAAGAAGGCTCGAGTTATTGAAAAACAGTAGAAGTTGCAATGACTGTTGAAGGACTGGCAGGATTTCCATTAGTGGTACATTTTAGACAAGAGTTTACTGATAGAATTTTCTGGGATGATGGAAATGTTCTATATCTACACTGGCATTCAATATGGGGGCTGCTAGCCACATGTGGCTATCGAGCGCTAGGAATACGACCATTGCACCTGGAGACCTGAAGTTTTTATTTTATTTTAATTAACTTCAATTTAAATATCCGTATGTGGCTACTGGCTACCATATTGGGATAGCAGAGGAGTGAATGCATTTGTTTCAAACATATAAAACAATGTTGTCTCTTTTACTGAAAACAGAGGTTCTAATAAAAACACATATGTGAGTGTTCACAGCAGCGTTATTTATAATGGTCAAAAGGTGGAAATAACCTGATGTCCATCAACAGCTGAGTGGATAAGTAAAATTTACTTTATCTACATAATGGAATAATATTTGGTCATAAAAAAGGAATAAAGTACTGACACATGCTATGTGTATGAACTTGGAAAACATTAAGCTGAGTCAAAGAAACCAGACACAAAAGGTCATATATTGTGTGATTCCGTTTATAGGAAATGTCTAGAATAGGCAAATCTGCAGAGACGGAAAGCTAATTGGTGGTTGCCAGGGGCTGGGGGAGGAGGGAATGGGTAGCAGCAGCTTAATGTGTATACTTCCTTTTGAGATGATGAATATATCGTGGAACTATAGGTCATAACTGCAGGACATTGTGAATGTACTAAAGGTCACTAATGATAAATGTTGTTGTGTATGTGCGTTTTATCACAATAAAGCAAAACAAAATGGAAACAAACAAGAGGCAAGATTACCTCTTTATGCTTTTGGAAAAGGGAGTGAAGTCTTCTGGCCTCGGTGGAATGCCCGCCTCCCCTTACCCCAGGCATGTTCAGCCTCTTGCCACTTCGCCCCCAACCCCAAGGGCAGAGGACAGCACCCAGGGGTCACCCCTGAGCTGCTCTCTCAGGAGGGGCGGGGGAATTCTTGGTGAGAGCCATACGGTGGGTGAGGCAGGGGACACACCACCGGGTAAGGCCCTCTGAGTCCTCACAGGGGCACTGGGGAGCAGCAAGGACAGGAGGCTGGTGGCTTTGCATCTCTGAGGGTTCGAGCCACAGCCACCCCTGCCCTGGGAACTCGAGCTCCTGTGTAAGGTGTGAGGTGAGATGATTAACAGCTGCTTGGGCCCGGCCCCCATCAAGGCAAAGCGTGTGCCTATTAATCAAACAGGAGTGCTCTTCGCTGAGGCGTTCGTCTGTGCAGGGCAGACCTCAGCCTGCATCCAGGATGCTGCGTGGGGCTCCTAACTTTTCCCTGCCATCTGCTGGGAGCTCTACCTCCCTTCACACACAGCCAGCCGGCCGAAAGGACAAGGCACCATAATTTAGCTGGGGACGCTGCTCAAGAACTGGTTTGCCTTCAGAAATGAGACCATGCTCCTGACTCCCCAGGTCAATACGCACTGTCCAGGTGGCTCTGGAGACCACGGAAGGACACACCCCTCCCTACCTGCCACATAACATAAATCGTGAAGTCACCTAGTCCAAAAAAAAAAAACAACCTCCAGCCTGGGACATACGAGACAGGGGAAACATGGGCTCTGGAGGAAGCACAGAACTCACGGGGAGGAGTCCCGGGTTCCGGCCTCTATGTCGCTCCCCAGAACTGTATCCCCAGACTGTCACTCAACCTTTCAATTTTCTAGTCCGTCAAATGGAGCTAGTGAGCCTGTCCTGCTACACTCCCAAGGCTTTAAATGGCACAGGCTGTGAAGTCACACAGACCCAAGTTCAAATTTCAGCTCTGCCCCCCACTTGCTGTGCAACCTGGGATCAACAGCTTGGTTTTCCTAAGCCCGTTTTCTCATCTGCAAAATGGATAGAAGAAAGTCTACTTGACAGGGTTGTCATGGGAATCAAGTGACATAGGTGGCCTGTGAAAACATTAGCACTGTACCTGGCCCTTAGTAAGATGTGCTCAATAAGTTACAGCTATTATTATAATTAGGCATATAATTATACATTATAACTAATAATAAACAGAGCTTTAGATGGGGAAGCAGTTTCAAAATATGTGGCCTATTTCACTAGGTCAGGGTTGTACTGCAGGGCTAGGCAGAAGACTTGGGAATGGGTTCTGGGGCTGCCATTGTTAGTCGGGCAAAGTTCCACTGTTTTTTAACCTGTGTCCCATCTTGGGTTCATAAAATGGGTCTCAGCTACTCAAGAAATGGGTCCCTTGGGGCTTCCCTGGTGGCGCAGTGGTTAAGAATCCGCCTGCCAATGCAGGGGACACGGGTTTGAGCCCTAGTCCGGGAAGATCCCACATGCCGCGGAGCAACTAAGCCCATGTGCCACAACTACTGAGGCTGCGCTCTAGAGCCTGTGCACCACAACTACTGAGCCTGAGCTCTAGAGCCCGTGCACCACAACTACTGAGCCTGCACTCTAGAGCCCGTGAGCCACAATTACTGAGCCCACGCACCTAGACCCCATGCTCCACAACAAGAGAAGCCACCGCAGTGAGAAGCCCACGCACCGCAACGAAGAGTAGCCCCCGCTCACCGCAACTAGAGAAAGCCCGCGTGTAGCAACAAAGACCCAACGCAGCCAAAAATAAATAAATAAATAAATTTATTTAAAAAAATAAAAAAAGAAATGGGTCCCCAGCAACCCGGAAAAGTCTTGTTGTGGGCCCTTGTTATAGATTGTGTGTCCCCCAAAATTCATTTGTAGAAATCCAATTCCCAATGTGATAGTATTAGCAGGTGGGGCCTTTGGGGTAATTAGGTCATGAAAGTGGAGCCCTCAGTAGTGGGATTAGTGCTTCATAAAAGCTATGCCACAGAGCTCCCTCATCCCTTCCTCCATGTGAGGACAAAGCAGGAATAAGGAAGTGGGTTCTCACCAGACACCAAATCTGCTGGTGCCTTGATCTTGGACATCCCACCCTCTGGAACTGTGAGAAATAAATGTTTCTTTGTTGCTCAAGCCACCCAGTCTATGGTATTTTTGTTATGGCAGCCAGAACAGACCAGGACAGCCCTTGAGATGTCTCTGCTAATTGTCCAGAATGTGGGTCCATATCTCTGTGTCTGACCTCGCAGAACTGGAGCTCGCCTCTCAGGGTGCCCACCCTAGACTTCAGTTTCCCCATCCACAAAATAAGAATGCTGACCCAGCTGTTCTTAAAGGTTCCCTCCAGCTTTGACATTTGGTGGTTCTAAATATTAGTATTGGCATACACAGAATTTTTGCTCTTTTGTAAAATGCAACCTGTGAATCCAGCCAGTAGACAGGAGGCTCTGGAGGGATGAGTCACACTGGGGGAACAGAAACCCCAGATTAATTAATTTTTCTCCAAGTGTTTCCCATTTATCTCGCCTCCATTAACCTCTGGGTCTGTTTGCTGTGAGAAACCTGAGCGTACAAGTGAAGTAGGATGACTCCTGCCCAAGGCATCTGTCAGCTGCCAGGGGGTATTGCTGGGGAGTGAGGAGAGCAGGGTGGGAGGGGTGGAAGCAGGAGGCAGGACTCAGAGATGCTCAGGCAGGAGCCCTTCAGAGCTGCCTCCTAGGATGGAAAGTGAGCTGCTGGGTCCTTCTCTAAAGGCTCCATCCTGCCACCCTCATTCCAGGTGCCAGTGTTCCCATAGGTGGTTCGAGAGCATCAAAAACTCTAGCTGCGCTGTCCATTTGGTAGCCACTGGCCACACATGGCTATTTAAATTTAAATGATTAAAATTAAATATAAATTTAGTTCCTCAATAAAACTAGCCACATGTGACTACTAGCTACCACACTGGACAGCATAGATAGAGAGCATTTCTGCCATCACACTGGTGTGTATACAGCCTAGAACATGAGACCCAGAGTTCCCCTGGCATCAGAAATACCAAAGATGGTGGTAACAAGATAGCCTGAGGTCTCCTATCGGTCCACTCTGAAGATGCCCTGGCATGTCTTACAAAACACCATACCTCCTCTTGGGCTCTGGTGGGCAGTCTGGAGGTGCTGTTGGAGGGGGAGTTGTCCCTAATGTCAATATCAGAAGCTTAGGGTGGTCCCTGAAACCTCAGGCATCCCCCTCTCTCATGGAGCTCTCTGTAAGGATGGAAGTAGGAGATGGTTGGGAGAAGGTAACACATTTATTGAGTATTTCCTGCATGCCAGAGCTGTCCTAGATGTTTTACACATGCCGTTCATTTAGTCCTTACAACCAATCTGTGAGGTCAGCTATGTCGTCGCATTCCCTAACAACTCCTTGATATCAGGGACTTCTGAGTTAATATTTGTCAAGTTCTTAGAACAGTGCCATTCTTCCTACTAATTGCCTCCTGACTTCCTTTTGGGAAACTATTCTTCCTCATTGTGGGCAATCTTGGCAAGCAATAAACTGTGATGCCCTGCCCTACCCTAACCAAGAGGTGGGCATTACACCAATGGGACTCTCTGGGCCAAGACTTTGAATTCTGAGCACAAAGACACCATGATGGGAAGCCCCATTACAGCACCATCCCTCCAGCATCAGTGCCTGGAAGAGAGAAATGATCAGCTTCCCTGGATCCCCAGAGCTGTCCTGTAATCTCTTCTTTTTCCAGTCTGGTTATCTAGCTACCTGCCAGTTTTTGTGAGCTGCCTAATAGCCCTTCATCCAATTCCCTTTTTGATGAAATCTACTGGAGTTTTTTTTTGTATCTTGCAACCAAAGAAGGCTGACTGATGCTTCTTCAGAGGAACACAAAGTCACAGTCCTGAAAAAGAACAACCTAGAGGAGGAAAGAGACGGAAGAAACTAGAGTGGAAAAGGAACTCGGATCCCAGAGCCACTTTCCTATCCCTTGATGATCCCAAATTATTCTTCATGGAAAGGTAGGAGGCAATGAAGAGTGATATGACAGTCTGAGTAATTGTCCTTAATTCTTCACCTTCCCTACATTCATACCATTTGTTGTGTGGTTTTGCTCCCACTAGATTGTTGATGTCTCTACTCCTGGTGTTGATTTCTCTACTCCCAGAATTTGGGGTTGGTCAAGTGACCTGCTTCTCCAAAGAGACAAGAGTGAGCATGATGCGGGCAAAGACTTGAAATATGTTTGCCCATTTGGGCTTGTCCTCTTGTGCTTCTGCATCTGCAATGAGAAGAACATGCCCAAGCCCTATGGGGCAGATCTGGAGCCAAGGGCATCCTAGAGCCACTCTGTCAAGCCCAACCTACATCAACAGAATCTCAGCTAACCCACAGCAGCAGCAAGAGTGAGAGTAAATGATTGTTGTTTTAGCCACTGAATTCCAGAGTAGTTTGTTATGTAGCATTATTATCGCAATAGCTAACTGATACAAGTAGGCTGTAAATCAAGGTGCTAAAGTGCTCCAATAAACAGCAGCATACTTATGAATAATAAGTTACCATTTCTTTCCTTCCTTCCATCCTTCCTCCCTCCCTCCCTCTCTCTCTCTCCCTTTTTTTCTTTCTTTCTTTCTTCTTTTCTTTCTTTCTTTCTTTTTCTCTTTCTTTCTTTCTTTCTTTCTTTCTTTCTTTCTTTCTTTCTTTCTTTCTTTCTTTCTTTCTTCCCTTCCTCCCTCCCTCCCTCCCTCCCTCCCTCAACAGTCTGAGCCCTTCCACCTTCCCCACTGTCCAGGCTGGTCCAAGGTACCATCATCTTCCACTTGGATCATTGGAGTAGCCTCCTAACCATCTTTACACTTCTGCCATATCTTCTCTATAGCATCTAAAGTGACCCTGTTAAAATATCAGTCAGATCAAGTCTCTCCCTGCTCAGAATCCTCCCATAGCTCCCTTCTCAGAATAAAAACCAAGTCCCTATCTGGCCTCCTTTTCATCCAGCCCCTGATCTCAGGGACAGCCCCTGTTGCTCTCCCCTCTCTCACTTCTGTGCTGGCTGCTGGCCTCCTCCTGTGCCACGTACATTCCACAGGACCACTTGTCACCTTCTAATGAATCATATTTTTACTTGTTTACCTTGTTTAGTGACTGTCTCCCCCACTAGGATAGAAGCTCCAAGAGGGCAGGGACTTTGTGAGCCTGTTCTCTGCTGCATTCCCCAAGCCAGCACATAGTTGGTTCTCAACAAATATTTGTTAAATGAACTAACAAATATGTGTTAAATTAACTCACAAATGCCATAGCTCTGCCAGCCTTGCAAATCGGACAGCTGATGCCAAACACTGAAGAGCCCTGCCTCCCAGTCTGCCTGTTGATTCTCAGGAGGACCAAGCTTTCACTTAGCTGTTTAGAGCTTTTTATTTCACTCCTACTCTAATGGCCTGAGGCCCACCCAACCAGAAGGTGATAGCCACTCCACTGCCAGCCCCCTCTCACTCCCTGGGACTTGAAGTTCATTTTGTGTCCAGGGACCAGAGTTAGAGTCAGTCCCTGGGACAGGTGCCACTGGCTCATAACAGGGTATAAATGAGGGGAAACCAAATCTCTCTGGAGAGCAGGTTTGGTGGGAGTGGATACAAAGGAGGGATTGCATTCATTGGGAAAAGACAGCAGAGGAGGGTGGTAGTGGGGGCTCCAGGCAGAGGAGGGAGAGACTGATGCAGGGAAGACACCCACCTCTGGGGTCATAGCTTTGTTGAGGCCTGGACCATTCCAAGGTATCAAGTGCTCATCCTGCAAAGTGAGGAAAACTCAGATTAGAAAACACGTTCTGAGGAACAGTGACTAGGGTCCATAGGGACTGAAATTAAATGGTGAAGCCAGGTCAGAGAGAGCGGACACTACAAGCTGAGAGTTACCAGCTGGGGGTAGCAGGAGGGAGAGGTCGGAAGGCTAAGGGTGGGAGCAGATATTCTGGGGCGGCTGTCAGCAGGCCCACATCAATGGAAGAGGGGAGAGAGGCGTGTTCAACGCTTACCCCTGCTGCGGGCTAGACCTGTGGTTCCAGCCCAAGCCTCTCGGTTTCCAGGACTCAGCTCACAGGACCAGGTGACAAAAAAGGCCCAGGGGACCAGAACCCCTGCCTCTGTGTCCCTGGGTCAGCCTGGAGGCAGCTTACTAGGTGGCTCAAGAGATCAAGAGTGGGACATATGGGGTTTCGATCTTTCCCTGCCCCGATCTGGGGGACCCTTTGCGCCCCTCTGATTCATGGAGCCCAAAGCACACAAGGCAATTTCCTCCTGCCCGCTGCCATCCAAAGGCACAGGCTCCTGACTGAAATAATAGAAAACAAAGTCCATTTCTCAGAGACGTCTCCACCTGTCCTCTTGGTAGGGTGATGGAGGAAGCGCTGTGGGTGGGGGAGTAATCCAAGGGCAAGTAGGGTGCAGAAAGGCACTGGGTCTCGGGTCTGTGAAGCCGCTTCCTGCTCCAGCGTGAACTGGAGCTAAAGAATCCTTTCGCGATGATTCTGGATTCGTAGGAAGTGCCTCTGAAACTTTCTCATGAGAGCTTGTTAGAGCTGTGATAGACGTGCTGTAGGCTAACAGCCAGAAGACCGTACTCCTGTGTCCTTATTACAGAGCACACACTGGGGCTGACGGCGAACACCAGCTCACGTGAGGTCCCCTCTCCCAGGTCCCTGTTTGTCGGGGAAGAGACAATAGAGTCCCCCGAAGCCAGGTGCTGAGTCAGGTTCTTGGGAGGATGACTGGGTTCCTGGGATTGGTGTGTATCCCGCACAGGTGGCCTTCCCAGGGTGGGAAGTGGCAAATCACTTCCCACCCTGGGCCCCATCCTTCCCATTCTTAGGAGTAGCAAATTGGTAGCCCGTGGCCCATTTTGGCTGGTGGACGTATTTTATTTGGCCTGCAAAACACTTTTAAGATATGGGAATTTCACCTACGAATCTGTATGTCTGATTTTTTTTTTAATCAGAAGACCTGTCAGCAGTGGGTCTGACTTCTTGCACGTCTGTCACTGATTGCTGGTAAGCAGCATCTACCTGCTTTGAATGAGGCCCAAACTCTAGTCTGTCCCCCTTTCCCTCTGCCAACAGGACTCTCCATCCACCATCCAAGCAGCTCATAGCTGCGCTGGCTCAGAGTTTAGAATGTAGGCTTTGGAGCCAGACTACCTGAGTCCAAATCCTAGCTCACACTTACAAACATGTGACCTTAGACAGGTCATTCAGCCTCTCTGTGCCTCCGTTTCCTCGTCTAGAAAAGGGGATCAATACTAGGGCCTAGTTTATTAGGGATGCTCTGACCACCAGTGAGTTCATCAAGTGAAGGACTGGGAATGATGCTGAACACACTAAGGGCTCCATCAGCTTGTGCTGGTATTAACAGTTCTCCTTCCTCCTGAGTCCTGCCTCTGTCCTACCTCTTCCAGCGCCACCTCCAAAGCCCTAAAGCTCCCTAGTTGATTGCACTAGACAACTCAACAGGACCCACTGTCCCTCAGTAGGTGGTAAGGGGCTTTACAGAGAGCATTGCATTAATTGTATATGATATGTATATGAGTACGCATGCATTCTCACACACACACACTAGCACACACAAAACATGTGCACACATGCATGTACACACAAATACAGACATGTACACGCAAGCACACACATGCGGCACACACAAGGCATGCACCAAACATAGGCACATGCAGGCACATGTGTAGATATACACACACACACACATATACACATGTACAGACACACATGTATACACACATGCACACCTAAAGCATCCAAATCCATTTCAGGGACTAACTGGCAGGAGCTGTGCTTCTGCCACACCAAACATGTGGGATTTGAAGAGCAGATGACTCTGTCCTATAGCAAACGCAGAGAAAATGTGGGCCCTAATCTAGGACTGACCCTTATGTCTTCTTCATGCTGTCTCTTTTTTTTTTTTTTTTTGGGTCTGGAAATTTCTTTATTTCACATTCATTTCTCTCTTTTTTTTTAACATCTTTATTGGAGTATAATTGCTTTACAACGGGTGCTGCTTTAGGAGAGCTTCTCAGCTGGCCCAAGAGCAGCAAGTGGCAAAGGTAGGATGGGCCCCCCTGGAGCAGAAGCTCCTGTAAGAGTGCTGAGCAGAGCCAGACAGACGTGGCAGGGAGGGAGGGGTGAGGCCCAGGGAGTAGACTCCTGGGATGTTGAAAAGTCACCTATTTTTCATCTCTAATTTTCAGGCCCTATAGCCATTGAGGAAAGTGGGATTCTGTACACATGTACTTAGATACATACTCATGTACATATAATATATAACTAATATCTCCTAGTACACAGATACATATATGTGCATATGCACATAGGTATACACACATACATATATGTGCCTGTGGATTAAGAAACTCCTGCAATGCATATGTCTGTAAGACACTCTATAGAGGGGTTTGTGTTGTATAATCACTGGAGTTACACCCGTAACCGTTTCTTCTTTTGTGTTTGTTGATGCATGGAGCAATGCTCAGTCCCAGCCCTAAACACAGAAATGAGGAGCTTGGAAGGGTTTACATAACGAGAATCATGGTGAGATTTTCGGTCCCGCACTCACTAGGCTGTGGAAGGGAGTGGGAGAGCAAGGGCAGGAAGGGATGGAGGAAGGGGGGCCAGGTCCTTCCTGTCCCTCTTTGAGGACCAGCTGCAAAGTGAAGAGAGTGACCGGTCAGAGGGCAAGGTCAAGGTCAGCCCCGGCCACGCTGACGTGGGGCATGCCCAAGCTGGAGCCCTCCCCCCATTGAGAAGAGCCCTCTCCTCTCAGTAGTCTATCCTTCAACCCTGGGACTTCCTGAGGACCTCCTGTGTGCCTGCCTTCGCCAGGTGCTCTGGGAGGCCCCAAGAAGAGAATGCTCAAGCCTCTCTGGGGTCATTTATTTAGTTATTCCATCCATGGCCATGGATCAAGCACGTCTCGGTGTGTGTCACACACTGTACTAAGCCCTGAAGAGGCACAGATGATAATATGCATTCCCCGCCCTCAGGAGGGTTACGGGCTAGTCTAGACAGCGGTCGGCCATCGACAGCCAGCAGGCCATACCCAGCCTGCAGCCCGTGGTCGTAAATCAAAGTCCACTGGGCCACAGCCATACCCCCTGTTACCTGCTGCGTGTGGACACGTCCATGCTTCCAGCGACAATGCTGAGGAGGCGTGTGACGGAGGACATATGGCCTCAGAGCCGAAAATATTTACTGCCTTTTACAGAGAGTTCGCTGACCCCTGGTCTAGAGGGCAACTGATGTGTAACTAGAAATCGAAAATTAATACAATGAAGAGAAACTGAACAGTGTAACCCAGAGTATGTGGGTCAATGAAATTGTCTTTTCCAGGTTAGTTTAACCCTTGGGCAGAGTGAAGGAACCATTGTTGCTTGTTGATGGACCATAATTCCAAATTACCCAGCACCACTTTTCAGCGTTTGGCTATCTTGGGACCGTGGCAAATGGCAGCAAACAATTTGTAATTTCCAAAGACCGTCCGCCAGGTCGAATTCAGTTGACAAGTTAGATCTTTATTCGGGAACTCCCGAGCCTTGAGGCTGGGGGGCAGAGAGGAGACAGATGGCGCAAGGATGTGGCAGGAGAGAGCCTGGGGAGGTGGGAGTGGGAACAGACCGCTGGAAGCCTGGAAACCTTGCAGGGGACAGGCCAGTGCCAGGCCAAACAGGAAGGTCTACGAGGGTGACCCAGCCAGGACACCAGGGCATCTCGAAGCCACACTGCTGAGGTCCACACTCCGGCTGCACAGAGAGTGACACTGCAGGCTTGCAAATGTAGCCAGAGGGTGTGCGTTTGTCCAGGAGAGGGTTTGAGCTTCAGTTTAGCTTAGACACCTTAGAATTAGGGTGTGCCGATTTGCACGTTATACTTGTGAAAACATGGTTACCCTTGGAAGAGGAGGGGAGAACATCCTCCCATATGTCCTCCAAACCAGTGTAAACTAGGGCTCAGAGACATGGGCTGCAGAGGCATAACCACGATTGTTCAGTGCTCTCTCATCTAAATAATCTTTGTGCTTTTAGATTTCATATTTTCTTTCAAATTGGAGATGCAAGTTCATCTGCCTACTAACAAAACACTTTCTTCATCCCTACACTGAATCCCTCAGCAAATCTTCAAATATCTTTGCAAATCTCAAAGATATTAAGGCGTTTAACTTTTTTTTTTCATTTAGACCTTTGAAGTATGCTGTGACTAGAATAATTTCAGAGTTAAAACCTGTCGACTGCATAGAAAATTAAGGAAACCGCCCATCAGCCTGGTAGCTGGGCTTATAACTAATTACTTATAGATTTTAAGTCAAATTTGAGAAAGATAAATATTTAAGTAAAATGCATAATCATTTGGAAATACCACTAAGTGTTTTGTAATTATTGTCTTGAAAGGAATCATTGCTCAGACGGTGCATTCTGTCATCTCAGATGGGCCAGGAGGGAGGAGAGGCTGCGGGTAGATGTTGGATTGTTCTTGTACATTTCTGTGAGTGTGTGTGTGTGCGCGCATGGTATAATAAAGATATTAGGGCAATATGACGTTTGGAAACACTGAGCTCTGATTGGAAGGACCAAATGTATCACAGGAGTTTTAAGTTTCTTCATCACTTATTCACCTCTGCTCTGGCAAGAGTATCATATAGTGTGGAGGCTTGGCTGGGACTGGGTAGGGGGAATGTTCTGGAAGGAGATGAAAAAGGGAGGGAGTGTCTCAGACAACAGCATTCTTGTAGCCAGTTTGGCAGTTCACAAGTGCTTTGCCCTTCCTCCCTCTGTCCCTGCCTTTCGTCAATTTCTGGATCTTTTCTCCTCTGAATATGCTCATGTTCTTTTTTTTTGATCTTTTTTATTTGTAATGTTTCCAAACCCTTCACCTAGATTCATTTTCTCTCTCTGAACCATTTGAAATTAAGTTGCAGACATCACCACACTTCAACCTTAATCCTTAAGCAGGCATCTCCTGGGATAAGAATATTCTTCTACAGGACTACCAAATAGCACTCACATGTAAGAAAATTAACAGTAATTCAATATCATTTGAATTTTCTCAATTGTCCCCCAAACGTCTTTTGTAGTGTTTTGTTCCTCTCCATCAATCCAGGACCCAATCAAGGTTTATCTATGACATTTTGTGGCTGTGTCCCTTTAGTGTCTTTTACCCTAGAACAACTCTCTCACTGTTTTTTGTCTTTTATGACCTTGATATTTATAAAGATTTCAAGCCAGTTGTCCTGTAAAATTTTCCACATTCTGGATTTGACAATTGTTTCCTCAGGTAGATTCTGGTTAAGCATTTCGGCCAAGAATATTATATAGGTATTATTGTTACTTCTCATTAATTCTTATCAGAAGACACAAACCCAGGATCCTTGTGGGTGATGTTGGATTGCATGGTTAGGGCAGGGCTGCCGGATCTTGCTGTGGTCCCATTCACTTCCCCCTTGATAATTAAAAATAATCTGTGGGGGAAGAATTTAAGTCCATGTGAATGTCCTGTTCTTGAATGACCACTTATCAAATCAAATGCTTCAGTTATTACATTGCTGGTTACAAAATGGTGATTTTCTAATTCTATTGTTCCTTCCATATTTATTAGCTAGCATTCTCCTGGAAAGAAGGATATTTTCACCTTTTTATTCTCTCTCTCTCATTTTCTCACTCTTCTTTCCTTTCTCTCTCCCTCTCTCTCTCCTCTCTCTCTCTCCCACACACCCACCCATCTCTCTCTCATCACTATGAATGCATTAATTTTTGCAATGTGTGTTAATATTCATTATAGACATTATCCTTTTTGATGTTCAAATTGCCACAGATTGGTGCATTGAAACCTCTTCCAGTGGGTTCTATGCCTTTTATACTAGACCCAATTAATCTTTAACTTCACCCTTGTTTTTCTGACAAAGAGAGGTGTTCCAGGCAGCCCTTGAGATTTCCAGCCACTTCTCCATGTAACTTTTAGAGAGGAATGACATTCAGAAATCAAGATATGGGCACTAGATGTGTTCATGGCTACTAGGGGGTCACTGCTTGCTGCTCCCAGGCCCAGTCAGTGGACAGAGCTGAAAATACACACACACACACACACACACACACACACACACACACACTCTTAATGGTGTCAAGTTTCCCCTTAAAAATCGAATTACTAAATAGATAGAAGATAAATCCTCGCATCTCTCTGTTTTAGAGGGAATCTTTATAGCTGCTACCTGGCTTATTCATTCAGACATTCATTCAAAAGATGATTATCAAACATCTCCACCATGACAGCCCCTGAGCCAGGCCCTGGGGGTGCAATAGGGTTGCCAGTTAAAATATAGGATCCCAGTTAAATGTGAATTTCACATAAACAACAAATAATTTTATGGTGTAAGTATGTCCCAAATAAGTATGCCCCCTGGGACATACTTATTATGTATATCAATATATACATAAATATATTAGTTAGGCACCCTCTATTTTTATTTGCTAATTCTGGCAACCCTGAGATCCAAAGACCAATAAATCACCACCCCTGTCCCAAGGTGCTCACAACCAGAGGAGACAGATGAGCTGGGGTTAAGTGCGAGCGATGAAGTATTTCAGGTGGTGTGCTAGGAATACGTTCTGGGCATGATGGTAGCAGGGGTGGGGCAGTGCAGTGAGGGAAATGGTTCAGAAAAGGCTGAGTTCTGAAAGCCTGTTAACAACTTCCCAACAATCTCCACAGCCCCTCCCCGTGGCAGACCAGATAGGAAATGGGGAGACACTTCTGTGACACAGAGGATGTGGGAATAAGGGAGGGGAGGGAAGCAGGAGACCATGATGGGGCAGTCATAAGCCGTGTCGTGGAGTTTGAGATTTATCCCGTAGGTCAATGAACTCCAAATATTTTTTTGTTGCCCATTCCGTCCCCAAATATTTTAATAACATCTCCCAATATATGTATTTATAAATTGAGTACATGCACAGTCTTACTAATGTACTTTGCACATAAGCATAGACTGAATCCCCTAGAGATCTATATGATAAGAACAAGCTATAAAGATACGTTCCAACACTTTCATCTCTTGCCCCCAGAGACTCTCTTGCACAGCCGTGAGACTAATGCATCCCACTCTGGGGACCCTGGTTGTAAGTCTTGGGAAATTCCGTGCCCTCAAGGGAAACAAAAGGATAAAAGAAGAATTGAAAAAGGAAACATTCTGTGTTGGACTCACTGCTTGTGAATGTCCCGTTCCTGGACCAACTGTCATTTCACCAGTGGGGCCCTTAGGCAGGGGCCTGGAGGGCCTGAGTCAGGCCCATACACAGCGTCTTAGGGGGCACTTTGTGTGTAACTTCTCACCGGGTGGTGTCTTCGCAGACAGGCCTGGCACACACTCCCTGGGGCCCATTTCCTGCCTTGACTTTGCAGGAGGTTCCTCCTGGCCGCCCTGCTGCCGTCTTGCCCAGACAAGGCAGTTCCGCAGTTGCAGCCAGAACGATCTTTCTAAGAAATCCAGATTGGGCGTCACCCCTATTCAGAGACTTACGGAAGGTCCCATGATATTCAGAAGAGAAATGAAACTCCTTACCACTGGTGCCTGTCTGCTCCGATTTCAGCCACCGCTCTCTTTCCCTCACTCAACCGAAAGGGCCTTCTGCCGCTTCTCAAACATTAGGGCTTCCTTCCCACCTCAGGGCCTTTGCACCTGCTGGGCCCCTGCCTGGCCCACTGTTCCCCTGATCTATGAATAGCCTGCTCACTTCAGCCCTCCCCAGAAAGATCGACCCACATCCGTCTCTCTGCAGCACGCTTAGCCCTGCATCCACCTCTCTTAGGGGCTGTGTTTTCCTCCCTTGAACTTGACGTCATGTGACATAGCGTATCCGGCTTGTTGGCTTATTTGGTTTCTCAATGTCTGTCTCCTGTATAGACTGCAAGCTCCTTGGTGGCAGGGACCCCCTGTCGAGTTCACTGCAGCATCCCTGGTGTCCTGGCACCTCGTTAGTGCTCTGCGAATATGTAAAGGAAGAAAGGAAGGAAGGAGGGAGGGAGAAAGAAAGGCTCTCCTTCTATATCAGGTGTGAGGGCAACCACGCTGCTCCCAGGAAATAATCAGCAGGCACCCTCGGTGTGTGCAGACCCTTCTGCATCCAGCCGGGATATAACAAGTTCAGAGTCTGAGGGGTCTGAGCTCTGGGCACCCAGCCTTCTCCCCTGGGCAGTGGTTTCTCCCCCGCTCACTGCCACCCCCTAAAGTGCCTCTGCACCGTGACCTCTGCTCCTGTCCTCTCCCAGTCCTGTCATTTTCCCAGACCTCCAAATGGACAGTGGGCATTGGGGGAATCGCGTTCATAGCTTGGAGATGACCAACCATGGTCCAGTCCTGGGATTGACTGCAGGGTAGAACCTTTGACTTTTCAGAATTCTGCCACTTCTTTCCAGTTCACAAGTGGAGGGGTTTGTAACACACGTGTTCTTGGACGAGTTTCTTACCCTCTCTGAGCCTTTGTTTCCCCACGTGGCAAACGAAGCTGGAGACGCCTGCCTTGAAGAGTGCTTGTGAGGGGTCAAATAGGACCCATGGGAAGTAGCAGCACAGTGCCGGGCACATGGGGCATAGGAGAGGCTCCACAAACATCCACAGTTGTATTATTACTTTTGTTGTTGTAGTTGTTACTTTTTCTTTTTTTAATTTATTTTAATTTATTTATTTTTTAACATCTTTATTGGAGTATAACTGCTTTACAGTGGTGTGTTAGTTTCTGCTTTATAACAAAGTGAATCAGTTATACATATACATATGTCCCCATATCTCTTCCCCCTCTCTCCCACCCTCCCTATCCCACCCCTCTAGGTGGTCACAAAGCACCGAGCTGATCTCCCTGTGCTATGCGGCTGCTTCCCACTAGCTACCTGTTTTACGTTTGGTAGTGTATGTTTTTAATTGAGGTATTATGTATGTACAGTAAAGTGTACAATCTGATGTGTTCTTACCTCCGTATACGCCACCCACATCAAGGTGGAGACCATTCCCTCCACTCACACACTGAGAAGTCAGTCCCTTCCTAACCTCCAGCGCTTAGTTTTGCCTATTCTTGAGTTTCATGTTGATGGAATCACTCAGTATGTGTTTTGTGTCTGGCTTCTTTTGCTCACACTGCGTCTGTGTGACCCAGGGGTCACCTATGGAGGTTGTGATTTTGTTTCGATGACTCTCCCAGCTCTGCTCTACTGCACCCTGGCCCCCACCTGGAGTATCCACGTTAGTGCCTGTCCCGGCTGCCCCAGAGAAAGAAGCCAAGTTTTACGACTTCCGCTCCAGGTTTTGAATTTACCTTGTTAATGTTCCTTTGGCAATTTCAAAGCAGTTCTCGCAGGTATCAGCTTGCATTGTCTTACAGCTACTTAAAACATGCCTTTTACATCAAAAGGCAGCATCTCCCGGGGAGCCAAGCAAGAGAGTCATAGAAGTGACAATTAGCAAGTGACACAAGAAGGACATAATTAAGCCCTGATTGCCCGGTCCCAGGAGCCTTGGTTCCGAGGGAGGGGAGCTCAGTGGAGTGCTGAGGAAGAGTCTGGAGCAGGTGAATCTGACAACTTGATGTGACTCGGATGGGCCAGGGAGGGCATGAGGGGTGGGTGACAGAGCAAGAGGAAGAGAAGAATTAATGAGAAATAGAGAATAACTTAGCAGGACAGCAAGCCCCTGGAGATGAATTCCTTCTCCAAATGTCTCATTTGTCCAAAGGAGATGAGGAAAGTCTATGGCAGAAAGTCTGGCCACAAGAATTTCATTTCCCTGGTGCTATTCAGATTCCCAATGTGATCGATAAAAGTACAATTAACGCCCCAGATCGCATCAGATGTTTTTAACCTTTAGGCGGTAGCAACACGCATATTAAGGTTCTACCTGCTCGGTGACCTGTCACATGGGCAGGATAAGTCATTGCCACATTTGACATTTGATGTTATAATTTTAACGTACTTTTCAAAACTCAGATAAAGATTATTTCAATTTTTAAAGCTGGGAGCCAGATGTAATTGCCTTGCTCTGGACTTTAGATCTAAATCATTCTGCCAACTCATCCTGTAGTTATTAAGGACTTTATCATTGAAATGTGTACTGCATACACTGCAGGTTAGAATGCCCCGGAGGCCTGAAAGTAAACATTTTTTCCTACGATAAGGAATGACTTTTAATATAGAAGCCATGAAAGCTTAGTTTAGTAAATCGTTCAATCAGTTAATTAATCAATCAACAAATCTGTTTGGGTGCCCACAGTGTGGCCAAAATATCGTGTTCCCTGCACCAAACAGCTTTCAATCTAAGTGGCAGGAGATAAGAAACAGACCTGGAACTTCCTGTATCTTGGTGCCTAAACCTGGGTGTGCATTGGTGCTCAATAAATGTTTCCTGAAATAAACATAGCGTGGGACCATAGTGGAAAATACAAGGTGGCACAGGACCAGCTGGACCTACTGCAGCACGTGGTTTCAACGTCCCCTCTGACCTGCGCTGCACGGGGGGTGGTCACAGGGGACTGACAGAGCTCACAGGCTGGAAGCACAAGCAGCTCTGCTCTCCTTCTTCCTGCCTCGGGGCCTGCTCTGAAGAGAGTCCACTCCGCCTGCAAGCAAGCGTAGCCCAAAAATGCAGGCAACCTGGCCCACTTGGGAGGGAGCAAGTGCCCCAGTCTCTATCCTGACGGACAGTTCCCAGAGGCACTCTGTACAGCTCACAGAGATCCCAGCAAGCCGAGCCCCTGGAACCTCAATAACTCACCTTTCTGTTGATTTTTCCTTCATACCCATTTCCCATCTGCCTTACTTTTGTTCCCTATGGAATGACCTCCCAAATAAATTTCCTGCACCCAAGTTTTAGGCTATAATTTTGGGACAACCAACCTAGACACCTAAACAAGCTCATCTCCATAAGCCATTCTAAAGGTCTGTCCTTGTTCCTTCAGAGGCGCAACTCGGAGCTAAGTGGTGGGTCGTCCCCAAGCCCATGGAGGGGGAGGCGCTTGCCTGGGCCTTGCTGTGTAGGGAGGACCAGGCCGGGGGGAGGAGACCCATTTCAGGAGACAGGACCTGGGGCACAACTGCAGAGGTAGGAGTAAGTGTGGCCTGGGCCCAGGACCGCGAGGAATCCACAAGGGGGAGAAGTGGAGTCCGGTGATCCAGCGTGCAGGGTGAGGTTAGATGGAGAGAACCGACCGTGGAGGGCTTGCTGTGGGCTCTGCTCCTACGTTAACGGCTGACCAAGTCATCACGAGGAAGACACACACACACGAGCACACACACACACACACACACACACATGCTAAACAGACATCAGTGGCACACAGACTGCGTGTGGATGCACAGACAGGTGCCGAAAGAGGTTTTCCCAGCGGCAAAAAAGGGGAATTTCAGAGTCTTTGGGGAATAAGGAGTCTTGGCCAATAAACAGCCTGAGCACCTTTGCTTCCCACCCCTGCACCCAGACGTCATTTACTGCCCTGCTGAACCCAGAGGTGGCCGCCTAAGCTTTCTCATCACCACTCTCCAGAGAGCCGGTCTACTAGAGCTGCCTTCCCAGATCAAGTTCAACTGCAACTCTGGGTAGTGGTGACTGTCTTCTGAGTTACATCACCCCAACAGATGATCTAGAAGGCTTTCCTCAAACATTTCCAGAGATGGGGGTTCCACTTCTCCATGAAAGAGCCCATGTTGTTGGTGAGCAACTCAGTGTCAAAAAGTTCTTAGAACCACCAGTTGGTCTAAGTCATTCTTCTGTATGAAGCTTAGCGGATATCGGATGGCCATTATCAGGCCCACTCTTCTCCCCAGGCAGGTCATCTCTTCTCCAGGGTAGAGAGTCTTAGTTCTTCCCAGTTGCCCTCACATCACAGGCATCTGTACCCTTGGGCCTCCTAGTTTCCCTTCTCTGGATATAATCCCATTCCTCAACGCCCTCTGCCAAATGTAGCTTCTAGACCTAAGGCCAACTTTTGCTCAGTGCCTGGTGGCTGTGCTCCCCATAAGATGATTCAGACACTCTCCAACAACCCACACTTCCTGAGGTCCCTGGAGCTGTGGGGCATTCCTGACAACAAGGTCCCCCCAATTCGTACTTGGACAACTGACTGATAACTTTAATATATTCTGTTACACATGTGCTGTAATTTTCACTTTGTTTGAATTTCCTGTCATTTAATCTGCTGACATATTTGAATCTTGATCTTGTCATACAGAATATTGGCTATCCCTATAAATACTGTGTCAATTGTGGGTTTCCTTATATTAAATCACTGACTTAAAAACTGTGTCTCATAGGACAGGGCCAAGAGCAGAACCTCAGGTGTCCCACTTAGACTTCCCTCCAGAATAATGGCCATTTGTTAATCAAGTCTCTTCGATAGTGTTTTTTCCAACAGATCTGAATCCATCCAGGTCCTGCTCTCAAAAATGAAATTAGAGACTTTGTGGCACGACCAGATGAAATCCAGCTTTACCCGTAGAAAGGGTGTTTAACTTTGGGATCATGTCCCTGGGCTTTAGGGAGTCTGTTAACTTCCCTCCCAAAATTGTATGCAAATACGTGTGTGTGTGCGTACACATGGGCATAGTCACTCACTGATTTTTTTGGGGGTAGGATCCATAGATTTCTTCAGGTTCTTGAAAGGACTGAGGACCCACAAAATTTCAAGAACCACTGGTCAACAGCATTCCCTTGGAACGGCATGCAGGTTGTAATCTCCAAAATAGATCAAGATAATTTGGTTATACCAGCGTGTGTTACTCAAGAACCACTGCTGGGGCTTCCCTGGTGGCGCAGCGGTTGAGAGTCCGCCTGCCGGTGCAGGGGACATGGGTTCGTGCCCCGGTCCAGGAAGATCCCACATGCTGCGGAGCGGCTGGGCCCGTGAGCCATGGCCCCTGAGCCTGCGCGTCCGGAGCCTGTGCTCCACAACAGGAGAGGCCACAACAGTGAGAGGCCCGCGTAACACACACACACACACACACACACACACACACACACACACACACACAAAAGAACCACTGCTGGCCTGCTGTGATCAAGGCTCCGCTTTCCAGCTGTTCACAAACCACTGGAGGATGACAGCACTTGTTGGCTACACCAGGTCTTGGAAGGTTTCCAGGGAGACAGAGAACAACATCCTTGGCCGAAGAGTAGGGAACTGAGGGAGGTGTTCTAGCAGCCTCCTCAGGAATAAATTGAGAGCTTTGCTTTACCTTGATGATGAGAGGACTCTATGCCCAGGATGGTCCTGGAAGACGTTTTAGCCTCCTGGTCCTGAAGCAAGTTAGTAATCACTTTGCAGGACTTCAAGGATTTAATGCATTCACACTGAGTAGTGTGCTTAGCCGAGCAAAGGACGTTGCCTTTAAACCTGCATCCACTGAGGTCCAGAATAGGGTAGGGATGGGGAGATGATGTGAAGAAAATTGCATCTGAAAAAGATATGTTGAACACCAAATACAGAATCAACTGGGGGAGAGCACTGAAGTTGAGAGCTGGGGCTGGTGGAAGGAGCTAGACCAGGGTGATTGCAGTGAGGGATGGGGAATTTTAAGAAACAGTCTGAGGTCTCCTGAGGGAGATTTATAACAAACCGTGTGACTTTGGGAAAGTTCTGACCCCTTGATGGGACTTAGTATCTTCTGTAAAATCCAGTGTCCATCTGTTAGGGATGTTTTAGCTCCAAGTAATAAAATACTTGACAAGCAGTGGCTTAAGCAATAAAGATGTTCATTATCTCACGTAAGGAGAAATCCAGAGGTAGGCTGCGTTGGTGCAGCATGCCAGCGATATCATCAGAAGTTCCAATCTCTTTCTATTGCTCTGCTTTGCCATCGTGGATGTGTCGTCTTGCCACCCTGGGGTCACATAATGCCGTTCTAGGAGCCACGTCTGTGCTCAAGGCAGGAAACAGGCAGGAGCTTGAAAGACAGCACCAGCTTCACCTGAACTTTTTACAAGGAAAGTGAAGCTCCTTCAGAGTCTTCCTAAGAGACGCCTAATGTTTCATTGGCTGTGTCCCCCACCCAGCTAGAGGAGCATCTGGGAAGTGGCAAACAGAATTGTCATGAGTGGCTTAGACCAATCACGCTCCATCGCCGGAGCAAATTACTGCCCAGAATTAAATTAGAATTCTGTTAGCTGGGAAGAGGGAGCAACAGGCTTTGGGAAGACAGTCAACTGTGTCTGACCCACAAACCCGTGTCCCCGTGTCCCCTGCATCGGCAGGCGGACTCCCAACCACTGCGCCACCAGGGAAGCCCTGTGACTAATATTTTGACTGATCAAAAACTGACAAGCTGTTATAGACCCACATGTGATGAACACAGCCTCTGTGTGTCCCTCTACCTTTATCCTGCCTAGCTCTGCTTCAGATGCTCTTCCGACATTTATTTCCTTCTTAAAAATTCTCCTTTCGGTCCATCCGTTGAACGTGTAGATCCCTCAAGTGTGAGATCCAGGAAGAGAGCCTGGCCTTGCTTTCCTTCTTCCCACAGGCCTGTGCCCCTGTGTGACAGTCAACACAGTGCCCATATCAGTCCAGCCATGGAAGATAACTGGACAGAGATTGCTGAGGCTTCCTAGAGCCCCGTACGACTCCTACTCAGGACCCCAGCTGTGACCACCAGGTAAGGGACCAAGGCTCATGACCATCGTGAGCAAAAGCTGTCCACATGGTCAGGAGACCTCCTGGTTCTTGTCCCAGAGTTCAGAGGTGCCTCCTCGGTTAAAGTTTCCCACATATGTGCCCAGGGCTGGGCTCGAATCACATGCCAGCCAGCCAGGCTTCTGGAGAGAGAATTTATTACCGAGATAACTCCCTACAAGTCCCTGCTCATCTGACCCAAGCACGCCCCAAAAGCCTCCACTGCCACCACCTTAATTCTGTAACTGTGCAGCATTTCATTTCAAATTGATTCTGCCGTCTTCAATTTTACCCGTCGGAATCACACAGGTCAATGCCCCCACCTTTGGTCAGTTCTATGTCATCTGCACCACTTTTTTCATTTCCTCCTAACGTCTGTATAATAGTATTGTCATATTTTTAAACGGACTGTCCATTCGCACTTAAATACATTAAAAAGCATAAAACTTTAGATCACTGTCCTTCATGGAAAACAAACATTATCTCCCCTAAATAGAAAGTAACTGTAAAAATAAATGCAATGAAAACAAAACAATGGCGACCTGATGCTGCATGATACACAGTATTTGGGTAGAAAAGTGGGAAAGCAGCAGATTATTAGGACCATAGGAGGACATATCAGCCCCTGACAGGGCGTCGAGTGGTGACACCTGTGAGTGAAGACTGGGGGAAAGATCGAGATTTGGTTATTCAGCTCAGTCAGAGGTGCCTTGGTCTGTGTTTGACTGAAATGAAAGATCGCCAGAAGAGGGATCAAAGTTCACAATCCAGTATTTTCTGTTTCCTCTCTGGCTGGTATTCTGTTCTAACGTATTGGACACCTTATGATGCCTGGTACTTCAGTCTTTGAATTTCCTGGTGTTCTGGGAAGGTTGGGATTGAGAATAGGGGAACTTTTGTACTCAGGCAGGAAGAACTGCTTTTCCCTGTTCAACTTGGAGTCAGGATTCTTGGGCCAAAATTATGGCTGCAACATTCTTTTCCCAGGGGCTGCACCCATGTATTTGGGTATGACTGCAAACCCCATGGTTTTCCCAAGGCCAAGGTGGGGGGCCAGGCATGGCTGCGGGAGAGAGGGCAGTTGATGGGGTTTTCCACAAAGGTGATAAAAGGAGGAGAGGAAGCTTCTAAAGTAAGTGAAAACATGTCAGCAACAGTTCTAACGATGCAGAAGCCTACCACTAAGAGAGAAATGACAAAGGAATCAAAGGAAGTTTCGTAACTGTCACCTCTTGCTCACTTGAGTCCTTCAAGGCAGGGTGGCTTTCGATGCCCAGGTATATGGGCCAGGAAGAAACTCTATATGATGCAAATGATGCAACCGACAAGGGATTCATCTCCAAAATATACAAACAATTCATACAGCTCAATATCAAAAAAAAAAAAAAAATCAGAAAACGGGCAGAAGATCTAAGCAGACATTTGTCCAAAGAAGACAGGCACATGAAAAAATGCTCAACATTGCTAATTATTAGACAAATGTAAATCAAAACTACAATGAGGTATCACCTCACACCGATCAGAATGGCCATCAGCAAAAAGTGTACAAGTAATAAATGCTGGAGAGGGTGTGGAGAAAAGGGAACCCTCCCTCACTGTTGGTTTGAATGTAAACTGATACAGTCACTATGGAGAACAGTATGGAGGTTCCTTCAAAAACTAAAATAGGGCTACCATATGATCCTGCAATCCCACTCGGGGGCATATGTCCAGAGGAAACAATAATTCAAAAAGATACATGCACCCCAATGTTCATTACAGCACTATTTACAATAGCCAAGACCTGGGAGCAACCTAAGTGTCCATCAACAGATGAATGGATAAAGAGGATGTGGTACATATATACAATGGAATATTCCTCAGCCATAAGAAAGAATGAAATAATGCCATTTGCAGCAACATGGAGGGACCTAGAGATTATCAAACTAAGTGAAGTAAGCCAGAGAAAGACAAACATCACACACCGCCTATACGTGGAACCTAAAAAATAAAATACAAATGAATTGACATTCAAAGCAGAAATAGACGCACAGACATAGAAAACAAACTTATGGTAACCAAAGGGGAAAGAGCAGGGAGGGATAAATTAGGAGTTTGGGATTAACATATACACATTATAATACATAAAATAGATAACCAGCAAGGACCTATTGCATAGCACAGAGGAATATACTCAATATTTTGTAATAACCTATAAGGGAAAAGAATCTGAAAAAGAACATATGTATAACTGAATCACTTTGCTGTACACCAGAAACTAACACAACATTGTAAGTCAACTATACTTCAATAAAAAAAGAGACTCTGTATGAGAAAATGTCCGCTGAGAAGCTCTTGCAATTGAGGCATAAGGAATGGAAACAGAAAGCAGTATCTGTGAAACACTAGGGGCCTGGGAGTCATGCTTAGGACTCAGCCAGGCACGGGTTTGACTTCTAGCTTTGGCATTTACTAGCTGTGTGACCTTGGGGAAGTTCCATAATCTCTCTGAGCCTCATCAACACAGTGAGGGTGGTAATACCTACCTCATGGGTTGTTGCCAGAATTAAACAAAAAAGCACATATAAAATACCAAGTGTAGTGCCTGGCCCAGAGTAGATCATCATTAGCAGTATTATTATTACTATTGTTATTATTATTATTGTCATGTGACTTGGATTTATTTGACAAGGTGGGGCTAAACTGGTCCTATTTCCTAAATAAACCAACAAAGATTCAAATAAAGAGAAGCCAAGAGCAATTTGTTCTGTGACCAAAAGGAAAAACAAAAACCAGAAAAAAGAATTCACCCCGCCCCCCTCCCCGTGAGAAGGGTAAGGGGACAAAGGCGTGAGTTTCAGTGACCCCACCTGGCACCAAAGATGCCTCCATGGGTGGAAAACAAATGGAGGCTTTCAGGAGTGGTAAAGATTAGAGCGAGGATTGCATTTTAAAGACATCGTTCTTGGTTAAAAAGGGGGGGAAAGAGGAGAAATTAAAGCAGTTGGGTTTGGGAGGAAAATATAGCTAGTTTTGTAATCTGCCATTTGGAAAATCAAATCTGTATCAGGAAAGAAAGCCGTGAGCTGAGGCAAGACTGAGGTTTCTCGGAGACAGCTTCATTTGTAAGTTTTGTGCTTCTCTTGAAGGTCACTCGTTCCAGGGACTTCATCCCACTTGGCAAACAGAAGACAGATCTGCAGTCCCTTCGCTGGAGCAGGTTCTCCACGGAAACAATAAATGTGAGGGGCAAGCAGCACCCCTTAAGAGGTCTAAATTGAATTGCATTGACTTTTTACAAAGCCACAAATTGCTTATCTTATTCGAGTGCCTGCCTGAGTGTTTACTTTTCGATGAGCTCAGTACAAAGATACCTTGAAGTTTGGCAGTGGCTTGAGTCGCCCAATTTGAACCATCAGTGGTGGGGCTCAGGGCAAGGTGGAGGGGCACGGGCCTCCCGGATTTCCCCTGCATTCATCAGGGCCAAGGGGAGCCAAGAGGGGGTCATCCTAAAAGATGATCCTGAAAGAGCCAGGTCCTGCGAGGACAGGCCCATTCTGCCACTAAAATGCAGCTATCAATACAACCCAGCTCACTTGCGGGGCCAAATAAGACAACAGATGCACTTTCCAGATTTAGGGAGTCTATAGGGAGAAACAGAAATTCCAGCCAAACACCATGTGTGTCTGAAGCTTTGTTTGTAAGCAGGAGAGAGAGAGAGAGAGAGAGAGAGAGAGAGAGAGAGAGAGAGAGAGTGTGTGTGTGTGTTAGGGAGGGAAATAAGACAGTGAAATTAGATGTTGGGCTGCCTCAGTGGTTCTCAGCCTGGGCTGCACAGAAGAATCATCTGGGAAGCTTTTTTTTTTTTTTTTTTTGCGGTACGCGGGCCTCTCACTGTTGTGGCCTCTCCCGTTGCGGAGCACAGGCTCCGGACGCGCAGGCTCAGCAGCCATGGCTCACGGGCCCAGCCGCTCCGTGACATGTGGGATCCTCCCGGACCGGGGCACGAACCCGTGTCCCCTGCATCGGCAGGCGGACTCTCAACCACTGCTCCACCAGGGAGGCCCTGGGAAGCTTTTTGAAGCTTTCTGGCCATGCTCTGGCCATTAAATTAGAATCTCTTGGTGCGTTTGTGTGGAGGACGGGTGTTACTTCAGGAATCATAATTCTTATTCTCCCTTCACCTTGATTCTAACAAGCAGATTGGATTTCAGACCACCAGACTAACTGAATAAGGAGTAAAAAAAGGAACATGGTTTGTCCCATTTGTTTAAGAATGTTGCTGTCACTGGGTTTTATTGAGACAATGACTCTCATGTTGGAAGTAGGTGTGACCCCATCAGTGACAGGTACCAACAATGTCATTCCCTGTACCACTGAGACGGGAGGGGCCAGGGCATCAGAGAGGAGCCAGAGCTGAAAGACAGCTTCTGAGAGCCTGGCGAGGGGACACTTTTGATTTGTACTTGGGGACACCAGGCCGTCTAGGAAGACACATGTGAGTAAGGGGTTCAGATGGCATCGGACACAAAGGTCTGGCCTTCACTGGGGATCCTACAATTTGCATGGACTCCTCTCACACCAGGCATGAAGGCCACTCTGTTCATTCCATTACTGCCTCTTCTCCCCAAATGCAAGGAACAGTGGCCACAACCATATCCTGCCTGATTCAGTCCAGGTGTTTGTACCTGGAAACACTCTCATGTCAGCTCCTTGGAAGACTCTACCTACCTTAGCTTCCTTCTGGAATTCTTTAGATCCCAGAGTGGGACAGGGGGAAAAGGCTGTGAAAAACACACTGTATGAAGGCATTTAAATTACATAATCTGCTTTGCTCACCGAGACAATGCATTTTAATGTTGGAACAGACCTGTCCTCATAGGACATTGGTTTTATAGCTGACAGTGGCTATCTTTCCCTCCCACCTTCTCCTTCTCTCTTACAACACATACACACCCCCAGGTGTTCACTTATAAACCCAAAGATACAGCCCTCCAAGCCCTTGTGTCAGACTAACAAAACCTTTCTTAAAGGTCTTGCCTCCATTTTTGAATCTTTAATGATGCAGTTCGAGGCACTGCACTGGAAATGTTTTGCACTGAGTGTTATAAAGGAATTTCTCTTTAAATAAAGAACATAGACTTTCCCAGTATTATAAAGGGACAACTCTGAAAAGGTAGATCACAAACCTAGAAGTGTCTGATACTTTCTGAAAATTTTCCTCCTCCTTGGGAGAAGCAAAACGTCCTCTGATTGGTCTCGCCTTCTACCCACATCTGAAGGAGACTAACAACCACTATTGTTAGTACAACGTTTTGTAGTTCCCAAAGAACCACAATATCATTTGATCCCACAAATACATCCTATTGGTCCTGTTTTACAGCTGAAGAAATTGAACCCCAGAGAGGTTATCCAAGTATTCATTGAGTCTGTACCATGTACCATCACTGTAATAGATGGACAGGTAGGCCCACCCTCTTGCCTCCATGGAGCTTACAGTTAGGGGAAGGCTGGTCCCAGGGACATGGTCATATCAACAGCAGATCCTCAATAGTGGACCTGGCCATCTGTGCCAGTGTCTCCCCCAAACACCACAGGCTATTCAATGCTTATCCTCAGGTCCCAGGACCCGACTGTGAAAGAGATCTGTGATAAATCAACATCACACAGGCTGCAGTGTTTGTGATTTCTGTTGCCTCTCCCTGCGTCATGTACTTGTTACAAGAGCTGAGATTTTTATAAGACAATCAACCAAGGGGTAGGGACTACAACAGAAATCAAGGACCTAAATTTCCAAAACTCAACTCACCCTCGACTTGGAAGTCTCCTTATTCCATTATAGTTATGTTGTCCATTGTAAAGTCCACATTCACCTATGAATGAATAGATAGCTATATTCCTACAAAAAAAAAAAAAGCACTGAGAGACATTAGTACTCAGGGTCTTTGCACAGGCTGCTTCCTTAGCTTGTGTCCCTTCTGCAGCCTCGTGTCCTGTCTGCCTTTTGACGGCCTAGGTTTCTCCCACGTACCCCAGTCCCAGAGGCCTTTTCTGACCTCACCTGGCAGCGTGAAAGGAGACCTCCTCTGTAACAGGGCTGAGTACCCACCTCTGTTCTGGCACTGACCGCACCACTGGAGAGCACCTGTGGATGGGCCTGCCTCATCTCCCAGGCTGTGAGCTCTGAGGGGAGGGTCTAGGTGCGCTCAGCCCTGAGCACAGCCAGTGTTTATTAAATGGACTCACTACACTACACGTGTGCCCACGAGTCTGCACACGCGGAGACAGGCAGCGGGGTGGGTTTCTGCCTGGGGCCACTCCCCAGTGCTTCCCTGGCCTTCCGGCCACGCCCCCTGGGCCCTGTGGAACCGACTTGGCGGCCAGGTGAGAATCTGCCGCATGCCCTGCCGGTGACTGCAGAGGCCTGAGTGATGGCGCTGCGGGCCCAGGCGCAGAGTGGCAGGGAGGCAGCACAGGATACCTCCACGCCCATCTCCCGTGAGCGCTAACAAAGACCAGTCCGAGGCAGCCGCTGGAGGGCTTTGCCTGTTTAATTGTTAAGTAGCAGACTGATTGCTCTGAAGTTGACAAGTGACAGGCAGTGAGGCAGCAGGTGCTTTAGACAGCTCGACTGGGGGCTAGAAGGGGGCCGGGGTGTCTCTGGGGCCTCACCACCCAGAGCGGGGAGGTCCTGTCTTGATGAAAGCTGATCCTTGGTCCAGGCCCTTGTTATCTCGGTTCCCTTTTGAGAAAAAGGTAAGAACTCCTCGGCTCTGTGAACATTTCCAGGCTTCGCCCAAAGCATGCGCTCCCGGCCCCCAGGACCAGCACAGTGGAGGCCCCCACCAGGGTGAATTAAGAGTTTTATTAGGGGGCGGAGCGGGCAGCCTTCTCGGTGGGAAATGGAACTCCCTGTGCTGGGCACGGGGGGAGTTGAGGGCTCGCTTAGCTCAAGTCCCCTACTCTGGGACACCTTCTGCAGTGACACCTGCCCCCTCCCCAGTGCCATGTGTGCAGTCTCCCAATTCCTCCAGCACCTGCTGGAGCCCCCCTGCAGCCAATAACATCAGCCCACACCAGCACCTCCAACGGACTCCACTAGCAATGTTTTCTCAGAAAACAGAATAGGTTTGAATGAGATCTTACCTGAAGTCCAGTATATATGTGAAACAGGTCAGGCGGAAGCAGGGAAGGGGGCTCTCCCACCACATCGCCCTCGGGTCCCGGCACACAGCCTGAGGGACACCAGGCCCTCGCCCTGCGTTCAGCGTGGCATCACGTGCACGTGCTATCGTGATCTGCCTCAGCTGTTCAATCGGTTCATCTGTGTGAGTGCCGCCACCCAGCAAGGCGATGGGCCATAGATCAGGCCTCGCAGGTTGACGGCTAGTGCAGTGCCGGGCCCCACGTGCGTGGCCCTCCACAGGCTACCGCCAGAGAGCTGACAGTCACTGCCAACCAGCTTTCCCACCCTGCGCCCTTTCCTTTGGATGTTCAAACAAATATATGCTGCCCAAAGGCCAATGTGCTTATACCAACTTATATCAGTGAACGAGATCAGTGCTAAGGAAATGTGTGAGACTTGGCTTCTGAGCTCTACCCCAGAGCATCTCAGGCTGGATTCTGTGTGCATGCCTGCATGTGTGCATGCATGAGGTGGGGGGGGTGGGCATGCTGGCGACTCCCCTGGGCTGCCGCAGAGAGGAAAATGCCTTTGCTCATCTTGATTCCACTCCCCCTCCTGAAATGAAAGTATTCATTCATATAAAGCACTTACCTTGGTCAATGACTTGGAAAAAATAATACTCCACAAACGTGAATAATAATTTGATCATAGGAATTATTTGTAATAATTTGTTGCGTAATTATTACTACCCAGAAAGCCCCCCATGACCCTCCTCCCATCCAAATCCTTCCCACTCTTGATTCAACATGTTTTACTACAGTGAGATTGTAAGAATTTCTCTTTTTTTAATGTTATCTGCTGCAAGTAAATGTTTGTGGTCTTTACAATTACTCCTACCGTCACACAACAAATAAATAATCAGGAGAAAAGCAAAAAAAAAAAAATCTTTTCTACTCTTCTTTACCAGCCCCACCTCCTCCAGGAAGCCCTCCAATCTGCATCTGCCTTCCTCGCCCTTCCTTCCTCCCTGTTTGCTTTCACTGATTCTCGTCCAGCATTGCTCCTCCTGGGGCATATGCCTTAGCTCCTGTGCTGGAGCAGAGGAACTCTGAGGGTGGGCCCCTGCCCTCTGTACCTCCCACACAGCCTAGCTGAGGACACAGTAGGCAGGAGAGGTAGAGAGGAGGATGGAGTTTTCCGAGGGTATCTATCTGAGATACTTTTCTCAGTTCTTCCCCTCATAGCTCAGTGGAAGGGAAGGGCAATGTCCTTTTATGGACGCACACTGGCTGGTCCAAGATAAGGGAATGGGAGATAGATAGAGGGAGAAGGAGTAGGGTAGCAGCCAAGATTTTGTCCTGTCTGATCCATCTTACCAAGCAGGAATTGTATAACGGTTCCCTGCTCTGGGGAGATTGCTGTGCCCCAACCTGAAGTGATGGGGACCCGAGGAGCCCAGGAGTGGAGGGGGACAATCTCAAGGGATACGCCCTTCTTCCTTCCTCTGAAAGCCTCCCTGGAATGACTGACTAGTTTGGGACCCCTCCTCTGTGCCCTCAGAGCCCCCTGGGCCTTCCTTTATGCTAGAAGGCATCATGTGGGATTCTACCTGCTCACCCCTCCCCTCCTGCTTCAGACTGTGAGCTACTCGAGGCAGGAAATGGACCTCACTAATGGTACTAGAATGTTGATCGAATATGACGTGGGTAGGAGAATGGATGGATGGAATGATGAGTACCAGAGTTTGTTCAAATCTCAGCCCAGTCCCCAAACCAGAAGGAAATGTTTAAGAAATGTGCTTTGGGGTAAGGAAAAAAACAAACCAACCTGGATTTGAACCCTGCGCATCCTACACTTTTGTAAAGCGTTTATCCAAGTATTTCTCCATTTTTATTTGAAATGCTTTTGGGTTTTATTCTGGATGTGTAGGCATTCTTTACATATTCTGAATATATTTGTCATATATATGTATTGTTATTATTGCTCTCCCAGCCTATAGTTTGCTCTACTTTTTCTTAACAGTATTTTTTGATCAGAAGAAGTTATTAATTTTTTTTCTATTTTTTTAAAATTTATTTATTTATATTTTTGGCTGCATTGGGTCTTCGCTGCTGTGCGTGGGTTTTCTCCAGCTGAGGCGAGCAGGGGCTACTCTTCGCCACGGCATGCGGGCCTCTCATCGCGGTGACCTCTCCTGTTGTGGAGCACGGGCTCCAGGCACGCAGGCCTCAGTAGTTGTGGCCCGCAAGCTCCAGAGCCCAGGCTCAGCAGTTGTGGCGCACGGGCCCAGCTGCTCCGCAGCACGTGGGATCCTCCCGGACCGGGGCTCGAACCCGTATTCCCTGCATTGGCAGGCGGACTCCTAACCACTGCGCCACCAGGGAAGCCCAGAAGTTATTAATTTTGATGAAACCTATTTCATCAACTTTTTTCTTTTATTAACAGTACTTCTTATGTCCTATCTAAGAAATCTCTGCCTACTCGTAAGGTGTCAACGTTTTGTTTTGGCTAAGTTTTTTTTTTCTAGAAATTTTTAATGTTAGCTTTGATGCTTTATTCTATTATCTACCTCATGAGAGATGCCGATCTGCAGGGCTTTTTTTTTTTCTAATATCTTTGTCTGGTTTTGGTAATGCAGACTAATGTTGGCCTCATAAAGTGAATTGGGGAGTAAAGTCTATTCCTCTATATTCTGAAAGAGTTTGTGTAAGATTGGTACTATTTCTTAAGTGTTTGATTGAATTGACTTATGAATTTACCAGGGTCTGAAGTTTTTTCCTTGAAAAAGTTTTTGAAAACAAACTCCACTTATTTGATAAGTAGAGGCTTATTCAGCTATGCTGTTTCACCTTGGGTCAATTTTTTTAGTTGTCTTTTTAAAGCTTTGTCTTTTTTTATATATGTTCTTGAATTTACTGGCATAAAGTTGCTAATAGTCTTCTAATGTCTGTAAGGTCTGTAGTGATATCTCCTTTTGCAGTCCTGATATTGGTAGCTTGTATTTTCTGCTTTTTTGTGTTTATTTATTGAAGTATAAGTGATGTACAATATTATATAATGTACAAGTGTACAATAGAGTGATTCATAATTTTTAAAGGTTATAGTCCACTTATAGTTATAATAAAATATTGGCAATATTCCCCATGTTGTACAATATATCCTTGTAGCTTATTTTATACCTAATAGTGTGTAACTCTTACTTCCCTACCCCTAACTTGCCCCTCCCCCTTCCCTCCTCCCACTGCTAACCACTAGTTTCTTCTCTATATCTGTGAGTCTGATTCTTTTCCATTATATTCAATAGCGTTTCTCCTTTTTCTTGATCAGCATCTCTGAGGGTTTAGCAATTTTATTAATCTTTTCAAAGAACAAATGTTTGCCTTTCTTAATATTCTCTATTGTTTGTTGTATATTTCATTGTTTTTTGCTTCTATATTTATTCACTTTCCTTTATGTCTTTTTTCTTCTTAAGGTGGAAATTTTATTCTTAACTTAAAATTTTGCTTCATTTTTATAAACAGACCAATCACAAGCATGGAAATTGAAACTGTGATTTAAAATCTTCCAACAAACAAAAGTCCAGGACCAGATGACTTCACAGGTGAATTTTATCAAACATCAGGGAAGAGCTAACACCTATCCATCTCAAACTCTTCCAAAATATAGCAGAGGGAGGAATACTCCCAAACTCATTCTACGAGGCCACCACCACAGTGATACCAAAACCAGACAAGGATGTCACAAAGAAAGAAAACTACAGGCCAATATCACTGATGAACATAGATGCAAATATCCTCAACAAAATACTAGCAAACAGAATCCAACAGCACATTAAAAGGATCACACACCATGATCAAGTGGGGTTTATTCCAGGAATGCAAGGATTATTCGATATACACAAATCAATCAATGTGATACACCATATTAACAAATTGAAGGAGAAAAACCATATGATCATCTCAGTAGATGCAGAGAAAGCTTTTGACAAAATTCAACACCAATTAATGATAAAAATCCCTCCAGAAAGTATGCATAGAGGGAACTTACCTCAACATAATAAAGGCCATATATGACAAACCCACAGCCAACATTGTTCTCAATGGTGAAAAACTGACACCATTTCCACTAAGACCAGGAACAAGACAAGATTGCCCACTCTCACCACTATTACTCTTCATAATTTTGGAAACTTTAGCCTCAAAAATCAGAGAAGAAAAAGAAATAAAAGGAATCCAAATCAGAAAAGAAGAAGTAAAACTGTCACTGTTTGCAGATGACGTGATTCTATACATAGAGAATCCTAAAGACGCTATCAGAAAACTACTCGAGCTAATCAATGAATTTGGTAAAGTAGCAGGATACAAAATTAATGCACAGAACTGTCGTGCGTTCCTATACACTAATGATGAAAAATCTGAAAGAGAAATTAAGGAAACACTCCCATTTACCACTGCAGCATAAAGAATAAAATCCCTAGGAATAAACCTGCCTAGGGAGACAAAAGACCTGTATACAGAAAACTATAAGACACTGATGAAAGAAATTAAAGATGATACAAACAGATGGAAAGATATACCATGTTCTTGGATTGGAAGAATCAACATTGTAAAAATGACTATATTACCCAAAGCAATCTACAGATTCAATGCAATCGGTATCAAATTACCAATGGCATTTTTCACAGAACTAGAACAAAAAATTTCACAATTTTTATGGAAACACAAAAGACCCTGAGTAGCCAAAGCAATTTTGAGAAAGAAAAATGGAGCTGGAAGAATCAGGCTCCCTGACTTCAGACTATACTACAAAGCTACAGCCATCAAGACAGTATGATACTGGCACAAAAACAGAAATATAGATCAATGGAACAGGATAGAGAGCCCAGAGATAAAGCCACGCACATATGGTCACCTTATCTTTGATAAAGGAAGCAAGAATATACAGTGGAGAAAAGACAGCCTCTTCAATAAGTGGTGCTGGGAAAACTGGACAGCTACATGTAAAAAAATGAAATTAGAACACTCCCTAACACCATACACAAAAATATACTCAAAGTGGATTAAAGACCTAAATGTAAGGCCAGACACTATAAAACTCTTAGAGGAAAACATAGGCAGAACACTCTCTGACATAAATCACAGCAAGATGCTTTTTGACCCACCTTCTAGAGAAATGGAAATAAAAACAAATATAAACAAGTGGGATCTAATGAAACTTAAAAGCTTTTGTGCAGCAAAGGAGACCATAAACAAGATGACAAGACAGCCCTCAGAATGGGAGAAAATATTTGCAAATGAAGCAACTGACAAAGGATTAATCTCCAAAATGTACAAGCAGCTCATGCAGCTCAATATCAAAAAAACAAACCACCTAATCCACAAATGGGCAGAAGACCTAAATAGACATTCCTCAAAAGAAGATTTACAGATTGCCAACAAACACCTGAAAGGATGCTCAACATCACTAATCATTAGAGAAATGTAAATCAAAACTACAATGAGGTGTCACCTCACACCAGTCAGAATGGCCATCCTCAAAAAATCTACAAACAGTAAATGCTGGAGAGTGTGTGGAGAAAAAGGAACCCTCTTGCACTGTTGGTGGGAATGTGAATTGATACAGCCTCTATGGAGAACAGTATGGAGGTTCCTTAAAAAGCTAAAAATAGAACTACCATATGACCCAGCAATCCCACTACTGGGCATATAACCTGAGAAAACCATAGTTCAAAAAGAGTCATGTACCACAATGTTCATTGAAGCTCTATTTACGATAACCAGGACATGGAAACAACCTAAGTGTCCATCAACAGATGAATGGATAAAGAAGATGTGGCACATATATACAATGGAATATTACTCAGCCATAAAAGGAAACAAAATTGAGTTATTTGTAATGAGGTGGATGGACCTAGAGTCTGTCATACAGAGTGAAGTAAGTCAGAAAGAGAAAAACAAATACCGTATGCTAACACATATATATGGAATCTAAAAAAAATAAATAAAAATTGTTCTGAAGAACCCAGGGGCAGGACAGGAATAAAGACGCAGACGTAGAGAATGGACTTGAGGACACAGGGAGGGGGAACGGTAAGCTGGGATGAAATGAGAGAGTGGCATGGACATATATACACTACCAAATGTAAAATAGATCTCCAGCATGGAGCAAAATGTTCCCTTCAATAACCATTGCATGTTGACTAAAGATCACATGGTAAAAGACTAATGAGGAGGAGAGAGAAATAGTCTACCTTGTTGTCATGGCAACAAATTAAAACACTTGTAAATTTTTCCAAAATTTCTTCTTTTCTAGTATAAGTATTTAAAGGTATAAGTTTCTCTCTAAGCAGCTCTTTAGCTGTATCATACACATTTTGAAATGCTGTGTCCTTTGTTATAATTCCATTGGTAATATTTTCTAATTTTTCTTGTAATTTCCTCTTTCACCCATGGATTATTTAGAAATATGTTGTAAAATTTCCAAATATTTGGAATATTTCTAGATATTCGTTTTTAGTGAATTCAAATTTAATTCCTTTTCAGTATAAGAAAACATATATGTAAAGTTTCACTGTTATTGATACTTAATTTTATGGCCAGTATGAGTTCTAGTTCAGTGTTTTCTATGCACATGAAAAGAATGTGTATGTTGCGGTTGGTAGGGGCAGTGGTCGTTAAATGTTAATTAGGTCAAATTTGTAGCTAGTGTTGTTCAAATCTCCTGTATCCTTGCTGATTTGTCTACATGTTCTATCAGTTACTGAGAGAAGAGTGTTAAAATCTCCTAATATTATTTTTGGTTTGAATATTTTTCCTTTTATTTCTATCAGTTTTTGTTTCATGTGTATTAAAATTCCATTATTCAGTGCAGAGACAACATTTGACTGCTGAACTAGCCTTTTTGTTTTCAGCATTAGGAAAGTCTCTTCGTCTCTAGCTAACAATGCTTATCTTGTAATTTACTTTGTCTGATATGAAAATAGGCACACAGCAGCCTTCTTACGCTTACCGTTTCCACTGTACAATTTTACATCCTTTTGCTTTCAATACATCTGTGTCTTTACATTTAAAATGTAGAGGTTTTTGTAGCTGTCATATAGTCAGGTCTTTTTTAATCTGGTCTAAAAATCTCTGCATTTCTATTGGAGGTAAAACTATTTACATTTAATGTAATTACTTATATACTTGAGTTTAAGTCTACTATCTCCCTATTTGCTTTCTTCATTTTATAATTTTTTGTTCCTCTGCTACTATTTTCTTGTCTTTCATGCTAATCAAATATTTTTAAAATATTTTATTTTATAGAGTTACCATATGATCCAGCAATGTCACTCCTGGAAAAGACAAATAAAAAAAAACTCTGATTCGAAAAGATACGTGCACCCCCAATATTCATAGCAGCACTATTCTCAATACCAAGACATGGAAGCAACCTAAATGTCCATTAACAGATAAATGGATAAAGAAGATATTTTATATTTATATATATATATATATATATATATATATATATATATACACACACACATACACACACATACATAAATACAGTGGAATATTACTCAGCCATAAAAAAGAATGAAAAATGCCATTTGCAGCAACATGGATGGATGGATGGAGATATCATATGATATCACTTATTTGTGGAATCTAAAGAAAAGATACAAATGAACTTATTTATAAAACAGTAACAGACTCACAGACACAGAAAGCAAACTTACAAGTTACCAAAAGGGGAAGGGAGGGAGGGATAAATGAGAAGTTTGGGATTAACAGATATACAGTACTAGGTATAAAACAGATAAACAACAAGGACCTACTGTATAGCACAGGGAACTATATTCAATATCATGTAATAAACTATAATTGAAAAGAATCTGAAAAAATATACATATACTTATATATGTATTATGTATAACTGAATCAGTTCGCTCTACACCAGAAATTAACACAACATTGTAAATCTACTATAATTCAATTAAAAAATTTAAAATAAAAAAGAACCTGAGGTAAATTCTCATGGAGACTTCTGCCCATGTATTATCCCATGCAGCTTCCTCCCCTCTGGTACCCTTCCTTGCAAATTTCAGATGCTTCCATCTCTGCATTCTCAGCTCATTGAGATCACCACTTTCACTCTTTATGGGCTCCACCTCCCTGTATCAAAATCAGAAACATGATCCCAGGAAGAAAATCAAGGCAAACCTTGGAGCACATTCATGTGTTTTCCTTCTCTCAGGAATCAAAATCCTATGCTTCCTGCTGTCCAATGTCTGAAAGCAGTTGCTTTATATATTTTGTCCTGTTTTGTTGTTTCTTGCTTTTTGTGGGTAGGTAAATCTAAAGCCAGTTACTTCATCATGACTAGAACAATTTCTGGAAGCAAAGTCTGGGAAATGAATTTTGAAAATGAAGACGAAAAACAGGGCTGCATTTCTTCTTGTGCCTCTGTGAAAACTAGAATGTTCTTCCCTGCCTAGAGAGATACAAAAGGGATCTTCCTCTGGGCAGGGCAATTAACCATAGGTTCCTCCTTTTCTGGACTGACACCTCATGCCACAATACATGGATTGGTAAAGGGAGTGGAGGATGGTTTTCAGCACTCATTCAGTCTTTCTGGCTCTAGTACTTTTGTGTAGTTCATAACCTATACAAGAGTAGTCAGTAGCCCTGGGGAGAAGAACATTCCTGAGTATGGTGCTTTGCCCAAGGCAAGTAGTCTACAAAAGAACACTTCACTCTGACTTTTTTTCTTTGTGACAGACCATTGTTATTTATAAGTTATGAATGTATAGTGTGTGTGACTTTGCCAAATTGGAAATATTATTCTGGAGGTTTAGGGAGGTCCCCAAAGAATAAGTTATGAAAGAGAACCTGAAGCTAGGAGCAAAGCTAAAAGCTTAGCCTGTGAAACTTGAACCTTCACTGAGCTCTGCATAGATTAGATATCTGTGTTCTGTAAACGTTTTGAACTTGTTTTACTGATCGAGGGTGGGGTGTGGGGAGAGGACCAAGGCACAGAACAAGGAGACTTGTCCAGGACCCCAAAAGGCCAGATGAGAAACGAGACCCAGGGATATTTCTGCCTCTATTGAGGCAATGAGGCATTGCCTATAGACAAGGCTTTCCTGATCTCAGCCACTTGGCATTCAAGCTTCCCAGTTTCATGGCAAAATGTGTCCTCCCTCTGAAGACAATATTATGACATGATTTTACCTCATTATAGAAAGAATGAAGGCCTTGGAGACTGAATAAATGGGTTCCCTGCTCTACCACTTACTAGATGCATGGCCTTGCATACGTTATTTACTCTCTCCTGGCCACAGCTTCTCATACACAAAGTTGGGGATTAATAATGCCTACCTCTCAGGGTCTTCATGAGGATTAAATAAGACACTGTATGTAAAAGCCTTGGTACAATGTCAACATGTATAAATGCTTAATAAATGCTCCCTGATCCTTGATAGCAGCAAAATTAGTGGCAGCTGGTTTAAAAGAAGTGAAGAGTTGAGTGATATCATGCACACTTCTCACCTCATGACCTGCAAGTACAAAATTCAGGTAAAGAGGCATCAGTGTTTTATCTTTCTCTCCTCCATAGGACAGCCTTGTCTATATCAAGTTATGACCTGACCAAATGGAGGACAGAAAAGTGTGAGTATGGCTGAGCGGAGAAAGAGGGTGTCTGACCATGGAAAGAAGAACTGGGGGCTCCTTTGTACTTGTAGAAATTCATAATTCTGTAATAGGCTGACGTTGTGTCCCACCTCTCCCCCTGACCTTGCTGGACCTCAAGAACTCAGGGAAGGATAGAGCGAGATGGGACAATGTCTCAGCTCCATTTGGAAGAGAAATATTGTCAGTCACTGCTTCACAGAACTTGAACCTTCTTTGATACCTTCCTGCCCATTTCTCCAGCTTACCTTCCTCTCCCTACCTTTCTCCCCATCATCACACATCCCTTCCCAAGTTTTCACATTCTTTTCTTCTACTCATGTATTCTTTCCATTTACTCCTTTCCACTGGTCCCTCTCCTTTCTTTTCCTCACACCTCCTGTGTTTGCTTCCTTCCAACTCATTTCTGCCTCCTCTCTCCCACTCACTCTTAGTATATTGTTTTCCCCCATCACCTGAACTCTCACCATCTTGCTCAGACTCTTTCTCTCTCTCTCCCCCATCTCTCTTCTATTCCTCTCTTCTACCTCTTCTAAACTTAACCCTCCTTTCTCCTCTACTCATCTCTCTTTTCTTTCTTTTCCTCCCTCACCTTCAACTATGTGGGAGAGGTGGGAGACTGGGTGAGAGGAGGGAGATATGTGAGGGAGAAGAGAACTAGGTACAAATATGCTGGGATGATGGTGACAGAAACAATACCAGCTGGTTGAGGTCCTGCCTCCGGGACCAACCCAAAATAAAGGGGAGCCCTGAACAATGAACTGTGACATGATGAAAGGACAGTCCTGTCAGTCTCCCACTCCCACTGCCCAAACTCAGAAAACACAGCGTAGTCTAGCGTCAAAGAGCATGAGCTATGGGGCCAATCTGTCTGGGGTCCAATCTTGTCTCCACCATTTACTACCTGTGTGATTTTAGGCAATCAATTAACTTCTGTGCCTTGGTTTCTTCACATGTTAAAATGGAGAGTAAAGCAGTATTTTTGCCCTAGATGTGTTGTAAGGATTAATGGGATTAATATATGTAAGGTTTCTGGCACAGGAATGCTATATAACTGTTAGCTTCTGTTATTTTTCTGACCCAGAAACTAGAAGCTCAAATTTACCAACAGCCTACTTTTCCCTCCTTGGAGCTGTCCATGGTGCTGAAGGTCTGGGATGGACTCTGGCCCAGGAGTCAGGTTTTATCTTCTTTGAAAAAGGAGATCAAATTCACAAGCTCTCACTGTGTGTCAAGGACTGTGCTAAGTGCATTGCTTACATTATCTCACCTTTCCTTACTAACTGAAAGATAAATATTACTATCTTCATTGTATATATAAGGAAAATGTTGCTTGCTGAGTTGGAGCTGAATTTTAAACCCAAATTCTGCAGCTTTCCATGCTCTTTCTGTGACACCGTGCTGTTTCTTGCAATGTCATGCTGTTTCTTGTGTCCTCATACCACTTCTTACTTTTTAATTCCTGATATCAGCCACCTGTTCCTGTCACTAGACCTGTGTGACCCAATCAACAACCAAAGCCGGCCAGCACAGATCATTACTGTGTGTTTGTTGTTTGATGCTCCTATAGCCCTAGGTCATATTATCAGAGTATCACAGTGTGTTTTAGTTGGCTTCATGTGGATTTGTCTCTCTAGCTAACACTTGAATTCTTTTGGGGTGGGGGATAGTTATAATTTATGCTGATGATATAGTAGGTGCTCATTAAATGCCTGTTAAATGGATTAATTTCTCTTCTCCTTTTAATAACATTCTAGGAACTTCTCTCATCCTGCTATTGCCAGACGTCTGTAGAGGTTCCCTTTCCCTCATCTGGGTCTCTGTCACCCTGCATGCCACTTGGAGCTCTGGCCCCTCTGATTTCATTTGTCTGTTAATAGGGATTTACTAATCAATCAATTCATTAAGCATCCTGTATGCTCAACTCTATGCTAATGGAAGCAGATCAAAATATGACTAGCATGGTTCCTGCATTCAAGTCATATGCTGTCTGCTGGGAAAACATAATTAGCTCATGTAACATGGATAGTGAGCAAGGGATGCCAAACTGTGTAAGGGCAGTGCACACAGAGTAAATGTGTGCTGTGGGGAGAGGAGAGTGAGCCTTAAAGAATGAAGAGGATTTAGATAAGGAGATGGGAATATAAAACACTCCAGGTGAGGCAACAATATCCTCCACTTCCAAGTGTGTGCTTGGTGTGTGTGAGATTGTGTGTATGATTGTGTGTGTGTGTGTGTGTGTGTGTGTGTGTTCATGTATGGTTGAAGTGAAGAGGGTGGAGAGAAGAAATGAGGGCACTGGAAGTCTGAAATGGAGATACATTTTGTCAGGTATTTGGAGCAGAGAGATAGTGGAGGGTTTTGGAAGCAGGCATAGCAGTTTGGACTTGACATAATGGGAAATAGAGAACGACAAAGATGCTTGCAGTTAGAGAGTGTCGGGATCAGAGTGTTGTCAGCACTCCGTCAGCAGCACATAGGGTTAATGCGAGGGCCGGTCCTGGGGCAGATACACAAGTCAGAAGGCTACTGTAGGAGTCAGAGTCGAGGGGGTAGGGTCTGAGCTACAGAAGGTGGCAGCAGAGAAGAGATATGAAACGTCCACAGTGGGCAGCTAGATGCCATAGTCCAGTTAAATAGGGGCAAACTGGAAACAACAAAGAACAAGCAGCCACAGGCCCCCTGAGGAGTGCTGCATTCTCCTTACCCCATTTCCCACAGCGCTCTGTGGTCTCCAGTGGGGCATTCCAGCTGTGAGCAATGGCAGAGCCTTAGAAAGATGAAGTGAAATGAAAGTGCTTACCCTTTCACCTGCACATTAATGCACTCATCTGCATGTCATCTCACATAGGCACCTTGGGTCCAGGACCACCTGTGATTTCAGCTGTAAATCTCGGGCTCTGCAGTGCCAGCTGCCTCAGAGGCAGTGCTGAAGGTGGTTGGAGGGTCCCAAGTAGCTGGCAGGTGGGTGGCCCACCCTTCCCTTTGCTGCTCTGCCAGGGCCACTCTGCACATCCCTTCTGGAAGAGCTGTGTCAGCTCCAGGGCTGTAATCAATGGAGATTCTATACAAAACCAACCCCACTGAAAACCACACTCTACTAAGTACCCGTGTGGGTGGAGGTGGCGTGGATAGCACTGGGGTTAAATTCAAGTCTTCTGACAAAAAGCCAAAGCCATCCAGAAAAACACGCATGCTGGTGGCTTAGGCCTTATAAGTATGTCTGTCAAGTAGATCCGTTTTGTCCTATTAAACACACACTCTGTGTGTGTTTGTGTCACATTCCTTCAGACCTTATACAATGTTGCATGGCTTCCCCAAACCCGTTGTCCCATGTGACTTTCATCACACTTTGTGAAGTAGAAAGGAAAGACCTCATTATATCCATCTATCTGATCAGCTAGGAACCTGGAGCTTTAACCTATGCTTTCCCTATCATCACATCAATTATACTCTATGATACTTACTAGTTTAATTGTCTGAATTCACTGCTCTCCAATGAGCTCCACTAGAGCAGGGATCAGAATTTTAGACCTGCCTTGTTCATTGTTATTTCCTCAGAACCTAGCACAATACCTGGCATTCAACGAATATTTCTATGAGTGAATGAATCAGTGAATTACCTAAGGGCCTACAGACCAGGATCCCACATCTCCTGTCCTCCAATCTAACCAAGGTTATCGAAGAATATTAGAACTAGGAGAGCAATTAGAGGTCATTTAAGCAGGTTCCCTCTCCTGAAATGCTCTCCTCACAACTTCCACAGTGCCATCTCTTCCAGAAAGATTGGACTCCTTCCACACAGCTAGAAAAGACTGCTTCACCCACACTGGAATCACTTAGAAACTTTAAAAAATATTAATGTCTAGGTTCCCAACCCCAGAGATTCCGAATGTTTGTATTCCCAAAAAATTTGTATGTTGAAGCCCTAACCACAAAAGTGATGGTATTTGAAGATGGAGCCTTTGGGAGGCAACTAGGTTTAAATGAGGTCATAAGGGTGAGGCCCTGATGATGGTATTAGTGCCTTTATAAGAAGAGACACCAGAACTCTCTCTCTCTCTCTCTCTCTCTCTCTACTTCTGCATGCATCAAGGAAGGCCATCTGAGGACATAACCAGGAAGAGGGCCCTCAACAAGAACCTGACCATGCTGGCAGCCTGATCTCAAACTTCCAGCCTCCAGAACTGTGAGAACTAAGTGTTTGTTGAAGCTATGCAGTCTCTGCTATGCTGTTATAGCCTCCAGAGCTGACTGAGACCTCGACTTTATTGGTCTGGGGTCAGCTTGGGAATTAGGATGCTGATGCACAGCCAGGGTTGACAACAATGGCTCTAGAGCACCGTTACTCAAAGTATGGTCATAGGACCAGCAGCACGGACACCATCTGGGCTCTTGATAGAAATGTAAAGCCTCAGGCCCCACCCACACCTGCTGAATCAGAATTTGCATCTTAACAAGATTCCCCACAGATTCACTGACTAGAGCAGTACGGTAGTGGTTCTCTATCCTGGCTGCCAGTTGAATCCTTTGGAGAACTTTCTAAATAACCAATTGCTGGGCTCCACATGAGACTAAATAAACCAGTCTCTCTGCGGATCAGGCCCAGGCATAGTAGTACTTTTAAAAACTCCCAGGTGGCTCTCATTGCAGTCATGGCTGAGAACCACTAAATAGAATAGTTAATCTGTACCTCTGATGGCATTTAATACTTTCTGTCTTGCATTGTATTGTAATTATAATTATCTTTGTGCATATCTTTATTTCCTCCATTGGACCATAAGTTCCCTGAATGCATAGACTGTGGTTCATTTATTCATTTATGCAAGAAAAAGTTATTAAGCTCCTACTATGTGAAAAGTACTGGGCTGGGCACTGGAGATATGTTTGCAGCTTCTGCTGTTGGAGAGATACAGTTCTTGTCATCCAGAAGTTCACATTTGAGAAGGGAAGACATAGAAATAAATGATTGAAGTGTGAGGATGGAAATCTATCAGATATGAAGAGAGGACAGCCAGACACTGGAAGAGGACAGTGTGATTCTCCCAGGAATGTCAGGAAGGACTTCCTGGGAACACAGCATTGAAGCTGCACCTAAAGAATAAATAGGATGCCCTCACCAGGTAGATAGAACAAGGAGAGGAAATTCCTAACAAAAGGGACAGCTTATTCATAACCACAGAGGCATATGTACAAAATCATGAATATACAAAGCTGTTATCCCAGCAGTATTTATAATAGCAAAATACTGTAAACAACCTAAATGTCCATCAGAGAAGGACTGCTAAATAAATTATGGTCCATTCTCACAAAGGAACACCAGGCAAACATAAAAATGTTGATGAAGCTCTTTATGTACTAATATAGAATAGTCCAAGATATATTATTAAGGTAGGAAAAAACAAGGTGCAGAACAATTGCCAATTGTAGAGCAATAATTTAAAATCTCTTTATACATACAAACATCAAATCATTATGTTGTACATCTGAAGCTAATATGGCGTTATGTCAATTGTATCTCAATATAAAAGAAAGGCAAGGAAAAAATTAATTATATTTCTGTATATACTTAATCTGCCTGAACACCCTGTGAAGCATCATTATCCCGTTTTACAGATAAGGAAACACCTCGGAAAGGTGAAGTAACCTGTCCAGTTTCACAATGTAAACCAGAGAACCAGGATTCAACCTCACACAAGGCTGGTGGCAAAGCCTGCAACCATTCTGCAGCCCAGGCTGGTCACCAGCTCTATCTGATTAGACCATCTGGGGAGTAGGTGGAGTTGTGGGCATCGGGGCATGAGGCAGTGGGAGTCGGCTTGAAGGCCAGAGCCAGGATTCCGAGGGAAGGGCAAGGGAACTGAGGCCAGGCAGAGAGAAGGAACAGACCTCATGGGACCACTGCCCGCTGATCTTGTGGCTGCCACTTCCTCGAGGTATGGGGGTGGATCGTGGGCTTATACCTGAGGGGCAGTCCTGCCAGTAGGGGAATCCCGATGTGGCCACAGCGACTGCCACGATGTATAAGCAAGCTCGACATTTGTAAAGGGGTCCTGTCACCCCAGAACACAGAAAGAGGCACAAATAATCTTGAATTTCTCTTCCAAGCTCCTCATCAGGAAGGAGCCCAGGAGCACATTGAATGGCAGCCCCACTTCCCAGAAACCCTTGGAGCACACATCCCTGGGCTTGGAATCCTCTACTGAGGATGAAGAAGAATCTAGGCCCCATCTTTCCCTTCTCTGTCCCCTGGGGAGCTCATATCTGGCCATGCCACACATCCCAGGGCAATACCCACATTGCAGCCTCACCTCAAGGGCCTTGCAGGCCCAATTAAAACAAAAAAAAAAAATCAAGGCCCGATTTGAGCCTTGGGCCACCTCTTTGAGAGCCTTAACGCTGGAACCAACTGGGGCCCAGAGATCACCCCCGCAGCCTGCTTAGGGACGCACAGAGCTAGCTGGAAGCCGAGACCAGTCAGTGCCTCCTTCCCCTCGGCCTTCCCCGAGGGTCTTCTGCCAGGCTGGCCTTCCTCCTGAGCAGAAGAGGCAAGCAGCGGGGGTGGGGGGGGTACTCTGCGGAACACTGGGAAAGGCCCCTCTAAGACCTCTCCCCGACAGAACCTGAAATGCCAGCATTAAATATTTATTCCTTTGGGTTAAGTGTTTCCTCTCCAGGGTCCTCTTTTAAAATTCAAATGCTTCTTTGGAGAGGAACAAGCCACTTGTGGCTCAGAATCAAATGTACTGGAATTGAGTGATGGGAAGGCAGTCCTGCCCAGCCAAGGAGAAAGGGCCCACCCACCCATCACTGCCCACTGCCCCTCCCTGTCCCCTGCCCTGCCCCCCTCCTCTGTCTCCAGGCTACGGGCGGACCAGGTGCGTGGGAAGGGAAGTCTGGGCTAGGATGGCTCTATCTTTCTGTTCCGGGAGACCGAACAAGAGACTCACTCAAAAGAGCCCTCAGACACTGCAGAAGCCTTGATCTCCCCGTGAGTCCCAAGCATTCTTTCTAGGAGTCAGGAGCCACCTGAAGCTGAGTCTTCCCAGTGCAAAGAAAGCCAGGGGCCACTGGAGGGGGCTGGCCCGGCCCCCAGGGTAGGTGGGGAAGCAGGCAGAGCGGCTCCCCAAGGAGCTCAGAGCCATCGCTGCCTGTATCACCTCCTCGGAAACCAGGATTGTCATTCCATGCAGGTTTCCATTTGACTGGGTTGCAGAGAACAGTCAGCATGTGCGTCCCAGCTAATGAGACAACCTCAATTAACACCTTAACTACAAAGTGCTGTTGGGGACATGCTGTGTGCCCAGCGTCATGCTTGGCACAGGCTTTGTGATAAGGCTTTTCTTGGACTGCTTTCACCCACTACTCCAGGACCTCACGCCTCGCTGATTATTTCTGGAAGTCACCAGAGGGTTTGCAAGACTCTCCCCACAGCAAGTCCTCTTAGCTGCCCTGTGGCCCATCGCTGGTCACAGACACCCCTCCCAATCTGGCTTCCTTTGGACAAGAGACCCAGAAAGAAGGGCAAAGAAAGCTCTGCTCTATCATCCCTGCTGCTGGTGTCACCTTTATTGTTGCTGGTGTTTCCTGTCCCCTGGGGCGCCATGCCATGCTCCCCAAGGGGAAGTGACCCTTCTGAGTTAATAAGAACACTGCCACCTTTGGGCAACCATCGCCCCTCCTGTCGTGGGACTTTAGTGTGGAGACCAGCGCATGTCACTCTGCTCACAGGAGTCAAACATGAGTCCAGGGACGAGATGAAGGACTACTGTCCCTGGCCTCTTCACCCCTCATACCAGTATCTCTGCCGTCCACATCTGCACCCTTAAAGCGCCAGCCTCAGACATCAGACTCAAGGCTTGAGTTTCTGGATGAATGAATAACACCCACAAAGTCACAGCCAGCTAGGCCCATGTCAAGGCTGCCAGGCTGCTGGGCTGAGAACCTCATTGGAAAGGTCCAATAAGGTATGTTCTCCATTACCAGGACACTGACCTCAGCAGACACCCTCTTGACTCAGAGACTATAGGATGCCAGAGAGTCCGGTCTGGAGAGAGAAGCATGGGGACTTCTGGCCCTATGGCCCTCTCTGCTTGTGAGAAGCCAAAGGCCCCCATGAATTCATGTAATCTCCTAGAGCCCCAGGTTTTCCACTTGTAGCTAAAAGTCCCCCCTTCCTTCCACATGGGGTCATTGTAATGATCAACACAGCATCTCCCATCTGCTGAGCATTGCTTAGATGCCAAATGGTTTCTATACCTTATTGCTAATCTCCCACAACAATCTAGCTCTTATAATCACTCTCATTTTACAGACAAGAAAATGTGGGCTTGGAAAGAAATACCAGGCACAGTGTTTGGCATATGGAAAGGACCCACTGAATGCGAGTGAGTTTTCATACAGAATTTTTTCAAGTTTATCAATTGCTTTTTAAGAAGTTTTTATACTCCTTAGGGAGAAGAAATAGGCAACATACATAATTACTGCCACCCTCCCCAGTCTTGGAGGCTCAGGGTAAGGCCCACCTCCCTCAGGAAGCTCCCCCTGACTACTGAGACCATGGCTATTGTAGCTGCCATCTAACTTGGATTGTCTCCACTATTTATCTGACCTTCCTTGGTCTCAGGGCTCAGCTCAAGGGCTCTCCAGTTCAAAGTCACTGTCTTTCCCTCCACTGGACCTTGTTTGCTGTCTCCAACCTGAGTTACCTTGAATGCCTTCCCTTTGTCCCTTCTGCACGAAGGTCAGGGACTGGATCATATTATTTTGCTCCTGAGACAATAGCCCAACAATTTGCATGTAATAGACAGCCAGTGATGTTGCTAAGTTGACTATGATAGCTGTTTCCCTGTTTAGGAGAATACCCTGAGTCCCAGTTGTGAATGTTGCCCCTTTAAGAATGAGGACCACGCCTCATGGACAGAGCCATCTAGGAGCCCCTGAAGGAGCTGATTCTACACTACAGAGCTCTGTGACCTTGGGGAAGTTACTTAAAGTCCCAAAACCTCAGTTCCCACAGTCACCAAATGGCAATCCTTACCTCCCTCCTCACGATTTGTATGAATTCAATGAGAAGGTGTACCTAAAGCAGTCAGCTTGGAGGTGCCGGGCATGAAGGACCCGTGATATACCCACCCCTACCCTTATAATTTGTCCATAATATTTCCCTGAAGGTTGAGAAGGAAATGAATGCACAAACCTGACTTGCATAAACTTTAGGATTTCGGAGACCAGAGATGTCCCTGCAGTCCCCTGGAATAACCTGCAGGCTGGCTCTGAGCTGAGTAAAGAGGGAGTGCCTTCCAGCAGGGGGCACTGCGTGAGCCAAAGCAAGAGGAGGGAATGAAATGAGAGGTTGGGGGCTAGTGAAGAGACGATGGAGCATCGTGGGAACAGGTGAGGACTCAGACGGGGCCGTTAGGAAGACAGCAGCCTACGTAAGGCCCTTGAACTTGGTGCCATGAGAGTCATGGAAGACGCCTGAGCCAAGATGTGACATGATATAATTCCGAGCTGTGATGATTATTCAGGATTCATTTGATTACAAATTTCAAAACCACACCTTACTCCACCACAGAAGAAAGTGAAGGGACTTATCAGCTCCCATAGCTGGGAAGGACGGTGGGACATCTTGTGTCAAACACAGTTGCATCCAGAGACCAGGTGCTGCCATCGGGGTTCCTCTTTGTCACCTTCTGTGTCGCTCAGGATGCTAAGCTGCGGGGAACAGACTCCCCTTAGCTGATTAGGTATAAAGGAGTTCACTGAAACCCATCGGGTAGCTCTCAGCATCTTCAAGAGTTTCAGAGTGGAACTTAGATGCTGCTCAGGCAAGCACAGAGGGGTCAGGCAAACACCCAGCCACACCACAAGAGTGTTCTGGGGACATACCCCTGGGGCTGCCTATCATTCAGCACCTATGACACTGAGACCGGAGGCCAGAAGCACTGCCATAGCCACCCCAAAAGAGCAGATGTCTTTGCCACCCTGTTTCTCAGAAGATTCTCCCTGCACGTGGCTGCAATAACCAAAGGAAGGCTCTGACCAGCCCACCCCTGGGTCCCACACCAGGGCTAGGAGAATGGGGTGCTATGACTGGGTGGGCCCTAGTGCCTACCCTGAAGGGAGGTCATGATCATTAACAGCCCTGCCAGGTGAAAAGGGTGCCCGGCAGAGGCCTACAGCCTTCCTAGCACTGTGTCAGAAGGATCGCTCTGTGGCAGAGTGGGGCATACAGGATAGAAACGTGGAAGTGGAGGGGAGAAGGGAAATACTGTTACAAGGCCACTGTGGAAATCCTGCAGAGAAGATGAGGGAAGCCAAGGTGATGGTCTTTGGACTACACAGCAAGGGATGTATATAACAGAAACGTTGGGTGGAAAATAAACAGGCCCCTGTGATGGTGAACCTGATGCTGCTGGCGAGGAATAAATGCTCTCTTATCAAAAGACACCTCCTCTGGCAGGAAGAAACTGACTAAGTAAGGGTTCATCGTCCCTGCTTGGTCTGACAGCCAGAAATGGCATTTTCTCAATGTTATCCTCCTCTGTGTGTGCCTTGCTGTGATGGAGGGGAAGAAAACTTTTGTCGATTTGAGCAGAGGAGAGCATTGTTACCATCAGAAATCTTTTTAAAGTTCCTTCCCCAGGGAGCCTCACTGAACCAGAAAGCAGGTGGCCCTACTGGCAGTTTGACTTAAAAAACGCTGGGGCAGGCAATTTCCTATAACAGAGGCGGCAGAGCCTCCTTCAGGCACCCGTAGGCTGGTGTTTCACGAAGGCCAGTGGGAGGGTTCACCTCGGAGGGGCAATTCATGGCACCCCACAGGGAAAACGCTCCCTCCACCCGGAGTCCACCTCTGGGAGCCTCCTTCCCCGTGCTCCAGGAGTCCCCTGTTTAAGTGCAGATTGGGAAGTGCCCTTGAGTTCACCTGGCCAGGAGGGAGCATGCTAGCCTCTGCCACCTGCCTGAGGGCCGCACCCAGGATCCCTGGGCCGTGCCGGGCTATGGCCATCTCCTGCCTCCCCCCAAGCTTGGCATGATCTTCCCAGTGGGGCTTGTGTCTCAGTTTCTTCATCCTCTCTGTTCCCGTTAACCTGAAGCCATGCAGAGAGCACTGGGGAGGGTGTGAGTTGTGGGGCAAAGGGCACAGGCTTTGAGAGCATCAGGGCCGGCTTGGAGTCCTGGCTCCCCCTCTAGACGAGCGATCTTGGACGAGTGAGTGCACCTCCAGGTCACGCATCTGTATACAACAACACCAGCCTCCACGGGCTGCGGTGGGATCTAAGGTGTTAACGCAGGGAAATCCTTAGAACAGTGCCTGGGGCGTCATACGTGTTCAGTAAGTGGAGGGGTGCCCTGAAAGTCCCCCTCGAGCCAGCCAGCTCCTGCCGGGGCCAGCCCTACCCCTACTTATTTTGTCACTGAGTGTCCAGCTTATGGACAGACCTCCTGTCTGACTTCACCTGTCGCCTCCACCCACAGGCTCCTGCTGCCACCCTGCGCTCCAGATCAGACCCCTACAGAGAGAGATCAGCCCCCAGGATGGAGAAACCAGGCCACGTTCTCCCCTTTCGGTAGCTACTGAATCTTGGTTTATGTCACCTTCGTCCACAGGCCACTCCCATAGCCAGTTCCTGAGTCCCAGCTCACGCACCTGGCACCACGGTCCTGCATGTCTCAGAGCTGAGGACGCATGAATTAGGGTCAAAGTTGCTTTACGGCCTTGGCAAGCCACTTCCCTACCGGGGAGCCCCGTCTTGCTCAGCTGGAAAATGGGGGTGAGGCAGCCTATAGGAAGGTGCTTTCCAGCTCTAACGGAATGCACTACTAACTACTCCAAAGACTGGTGAAAGGCCGTTGTGATGGTCCTAGCCAAAGTCAGGTCCCATGGCACTGGAACAGAGGACACGCAGGAGTTAAGGGAGGGCAATGCCAAGGAATAACAGGCTAAAACAGAACCTCTTAGTGACACTGAGAAGCAGTTTGAACACCCTTGAAATAACGGATGCCAAAAGGAGGGGAGGGTCCCTGAAAGGAGAGGCTTTGGGTGCTGGACACCAGTTGGGCCTGCCTCCTAATTGCACAGAGGGGCAGCCAGGGTGCTTCCGCTGCCCCAGCAGCTGGGGAGCAAACTGCAGTCTTCCCAGTGGTGCTTTGTTTGGAAGTCACACTTGTGTGACTCCAGCACAGACTCCATCTTTTCAAGAAAGGAAAGATGAGGCGATTTAGAACGTAGAGCCATCGTTCCTAAACCTTACCCGGATGTGAACACTGGGAGTCTGCTCGCAGCATCAATTACTTACAGCGGAAGTTATTGTTGTTTGGCGGAAACTAACTTCACAGCCTCTTTTCTTTTCTAAACGAAGCACCTCGGGGACATTGGCCGCTCAGCATTCCTCCGCAAGAACTCATTTATCCGTAATGATAACAAGACCCCCCATTGGCTGCATACCCACTAAAGCCCACAGGAGCATATGTTATCTTTAGCCCTCACATCAAACCCTACAAGGAAGGTAGGGTTTCTACCCCCATTTCTAGATGAAGAAACTGAGGCTCAGAGAGTTTAAGTGACTTGCCCGAGAAGACACCACGAGGATGACACACACTGAGCCTGTCTCCCGACAGGCTGCCATGATTCCGCTGTGCTGAGCCTCCCCAATATGGCTCAGGCCCATCCTCAGGGGGCTTAAGTTCTAGAAGGAGCGGGTCTGTAGAGAATTGCTTAGAACCAAAGTTTCCCATGAAAAGGGCTTGGGAAAGACACAGGATAGACCCAGCATACTTTCCTGGAAGTCCAACTCTGTCCGTTTCTCCCCCAGCACTCTTCTTTGGTCGAGCACCGGATCGGTAATTGGCGTGCCTTTAGGCGCTCACTGTGTCCAAAAGACTTGTCTCTAAACATGAAAGTCAGCATCAGCAAAGAGAGATGCTCCTACCGGCAGAGGTGTGCAGGGCCCAGGACAGAGACGGGGAGCAGCCAGCACACACCTCCCATCTCACCCTCACTCTGGGCTCATGTGAGGGGGCCCACAGGCGTAATCACCATACCGTGAATACCTACGCCCCAGCACACCGCCTCTCCCCAACTCCACACACACACCGGTCCCTCCAACATCCCTGCGGGAAGTATACTAGGAGGGCTCCGATTAGAGGAGACAAATTAATTAGAGCGTTACAGCACCAGAATAAAACGGGCAGCTTATTTTTTCTATATTTCTTCCTTTCGGACCGTGCATCCCTCACCTGTGCCTGAGAGTTTAACACAGGAACGGGGCTCACGCTGCATTTCGTAGCAGGAGATGTGTCAGGGGAGGGCAGAAGGCAGGAGAAGACCAACATCGAAGGAGAGGTTTTAAAACACATAATGATTTCACGTCAAAACACAATTTCCTAGTGTCACTGCTTTGTTCTGCAAGCACGAGGGAAAAGGGAAGTGATTGAAAACTCCTGGAATGAGAATGCAGCGGTGGACTCTGGAACGCTGATGGATGGTCTAGAGAGGGGAGATTGAAGGATTATGATTTTCTGGGAGGGATCATTATACCCTGAGTCCATGAAGAGAGCTGCCTGGCATGTGGACACTTCAGTGCAAGAGAAAGCCATTTGGGTGATACTGATTCATTAGTCTATTATCCAAAACCAATCCGTGCCGGCACGGCCAGTTGGATCAGAGGCCCTGGGCTGGGACAGGGTCCAGATTTGGTGCTCAGCGAGCATTTGTCAGGGGGATAAGAAAGAACAGCTCAGCCCAGGCCAGCAGTCTCTGGATTTGAATAGCTGTCGTAGGGCTGCAATACGTCACTTTCACTGCCAGTATTACTCTGGCTAAAGTAATTAGGGAGGAGACCTGGAGTCACAGGTGGCGTCTGGGAGGACCTAGAGGGGCTGACACCCATGTGGGCTGAGCCCAGGTCTGCACCGGGATTCGGGGGGGGAGGTGACTTAGAAGGAGGGAGAACTGAGTGTAAGTCACCAAGGGAGCAAAGGCTAGAGACCAAAGAGATATCAGGCTATATCTCTTCATGGGTCCCTGGCTGTGGCGGTAATTCGGAAATAAGTTACGCAGAGCTTAGAACCATCAGGGACAGACGGGGGAGAGTGGTTGAGAAAGCAATTCAGAATAAAGATAGGGAAAGGCGGGAGGGTATCAGGGAACCGCTCATAAGTGGTGTCAACAGTATACCTAAGGGGGTGATCTTACGGCATACGGGAGCCTGGCAAGAGGAGACGCCCCAGAAAGCCTGCCAGCCCCCAAGGCCAGGAGTTAGTGTCTGAAGGCTGCACTGCCAGCTGGGCTTCTAAAGGAAGCGATGATCCCATCCCACTCCTCAAGCATCTGATGTCACATATATTCAGCCCCTTCCAGCACCAGCTACCAGGGTCCCCCGTGCCAAGGAGGAAGGGGGGTGACTTTCTGGTGGACAATGCTTTCTGCCCCTACCCTTCAGCCGCTGCCAGACCTCTTTTCTCCAGCCCAGCCCTGAGGTCCCACATCCTCCCATGGCCCCTGAATTCCTTGCCTGCCCTGCCATTGACTCTTTCTCTTATCCTAGGAAAAGCTCTGTACTTTGGTCTTTCATTCCATATTCTTTTATCACAGCATCCCATTCGTGCCTGGCCACCCTCTACTATGAAACCAATACGACTCATCAACGTATGCTGTTAGGTGGCTGCGTGAACCTTCCCTGGAGGGTTCTATGGGCAGTGGTACCATAGATACTCCAGCAATATGGAATGAAGGATGATGGGAACCACCAGCCCCATGTCTCCTAGCAAGAGAGACCTTCCAGCACTACTCAAGTTACTCCAGTAACGTTTTCCTCAACGATGCGTGGGCTGGTAGAGGGAACACCAGAGGTAGGATGGGTAACACGGGAATAGGGGACAGGCTCTCTCTCCCCAAGGGAAGACCAGTCTCTTTGGCCAACACACATGGTACTTGCCCAGAACTGGACACTCACTAATGCGGGGACGACAACAGAAGCACACCTGCATTCTAGTGCTGTCTCCTTGCCGTACCAGCCGTGTGGCCCTGGGCAGCGCTCCTAGCCAGCCTGAGGGTTACAGTACTCGGACAGGGGGCTCTTGGGGGCAGCAGAAGATGTGTGTATCAAAGCACTTCATAAGTCCTGAAGCGCTAAAGCAACGTCGTCCTGTCAAGAAGAGGATGTTCGTGGGAAATAGTTTCACACGTTGCCAGGCACTTCCTGGTTCCCACACTGTGCAGGGTACATTGTGCTGAGCCCTTAAAAGGTACCTGTCCTGGGCTTCCCCGGTGGCGCAGTGGTTGAGAGTCCGCCTGCCGATGCAGGGGACACAGGTTCGTGTCCCGGTCCGGGAGGAGCCCACATGCCGCGGAGCGGCTGGGCCCGTGAGCCATGGCCGCTGAGCCTGCGCGTCCGGAGCCTGTGCTCTGCAGCGGGAGAGGCCACAACAGTGAGAGGCCCGCGTACCACAAAAAAAAAAAAAAAAAAGTAAAAAGGTGCCTGTCCGAACTGAGATGTGCTGAAAGTGTAAAATGCACACTTTAAAAACTAAATACACAAAAGACGCAAGATAGTTCATTGCTTTCTGTCGTATTGATCACATGCTGTAATGACGTGTTCTGGAGGCATAGGATTCAATAAAATATATTATTCAAATTCATTTCACCTGTTTCCTTTCACTGACATGAATTACACACATGGCTCGCATCATATTTCCAATGAACAGCTCTGGCCTTGCACTGCTCTCCAAGAGAACTTTCTGAAATGCTGGAAATGTTCGAGACCTGCGCTGTCCAATATGGCAGCCACTAGACACACGTGGCTATCGAGTACTTGAAAAGTGGTACTGTGATCCCAGAAACGAAGTTTTAATGTATGTCATTTACAATGAATTTAATCTCAAATAGTCACTGTGGCTAGCGGCATCTGTTTTGGACAGCACAGGTTACGAGTGGTGGGACCCAGTTCAAGTGGGGTCGGGAGTTCTGTCCCTTGGCTGTATCTCAGAATCATCTGGGAAACTTTAAGATAGCACAGAAGCAAACCACTCCCTCTGAGCTCCTCTGTCATTAGTCTGGCTGGAGTCTGGGTGTTGGTACATTGTAAATGCCCCGTAGGGGATTTTAATGAACAGGCAGGATCGTGAACTGCTAAGTTATAAAGAAGAGGGGAAAGAAAAGGGGATGGGAGCTGGTACTATTGAGAGCTGGTACGTGCCAGGGACTTTCCAGTGTGTATGTTGTACCAGCCCATCTTCTGGGGTAGGTATTATCATTATCATCCCCATTGTACAGATGAGGAAACTGACACTTGCCCAAAGACTGGGATTAGAACCGGAGTGTGCAAAGGTCCTGGACGCAAAAGCCCCACCCCCTCAGTGTCCAGAGATTGAGTAGCCTGGGTGGAGCAAAGGACTCAGGCGGGGTGACAGGGAGGCCTGGGCAGCCTTGGGCAAAGCAGGGCTCCCCCTTCCTGGGGAGGACCCAGGCCCTGTCCCGCCATATGAACGGCTGGGCTTGGCTGGCCCAGTGGCTCTGTACTTCCCCAAGGAAACACAAGAGAAGCCAAGCAGGGGCATGCTGACAGCGAGGCAGCTGCCCCTCCCAGCGCATCTGCAGGGAGCTGTCTCCACACAGCCTCCGTGATGCCTGGCTTTGTCATTTAGGACATCAAAAGGTTCCTTTGAGCTAAACACCAGAGGGTCTTTGGAGGATTCAGAGAGCTGGAGGAGCCCTGCATGCCTGGAATAGAGATGGCAGTGACTGGCAAAGACACACACGGGGCCCTGAGGTCTCCTTCCCCAAGGGGACAAATGGAGGACGCCCTGGGGCTCAATAAGTCCTCCTCATATAGTGTGTGGATGGCGGAGAGGAAGGAGGGTGGATGGGGTGTGAGCACTGGGAGGATGAGAGGTCATCTCCCAGCCTTGGCTCGGAGTCCCTATTTCTCAAAGCTAGATTTGGGGGTCTGTGGGCCCCCCCAACCTCTCTCCACCTGAATAAATGACACGACAGGTAAAAATGCAAGAGGACCCTGGGACAGAGACCCCACCCCACTGAGGGCACATAGACACCCCACTGACACATCTTTGAGATCCGCAGCCCTAGGAGGAGAAAAGGCAGCTCCAGACTCACTCCCTGCCTGTGCAGGGCACCTGCCCTGGCACCATAGATGTAAAAATGGCCCTTCAGGAAGCCACTCCCCTTCTCTCCAAGTGGGGGTCCTAGGCTCCAAGCCCTGTCCCTGTGTATGCGGGCAGCATCAGGACAAGATTTCTGTGGAAGAGAGGTAGGTAAGTGCTGCCCTGGGCTCCCATTTCACAGAGCAGCAAATTGAGGTCAGGAGACAGACAATGGCTTCTCTAAGGGACCAGAACTCAGCTTGAGCCTAGGGCCGGATGGGGAGCTGTGGGAAAGGGAGACAGAGAAGCCGCTGGTGGCCTGGTCCTGGGGCGCCCTGAGATGAGCCCAGACAGGGCTCCTTTAGATGTTGGAAGATATGAGGGGTGGCAGGAGGGAAAGACCCAGGTCTGATACATATGGGAAATGCAACACGGGCCAGAGAGTGCTGTAGAGCTGTGGGAGCAGAGTCACGGGGTGACCCACCCTGGCTGAGCTCCGCTGCCCGGCTCCTGCGGCCCTGAAGGAAGGGGGACTGAGCCCCGGCCCTCACTCACCTGCTCCCAGCCCTGGCAGAGCCCATGGAGGCTGGGAGTTTGCTGGACGGGGGCGAGGAGGCAGCCTCTCAGTGAGGCGGTGACTCAGCGGCCTTGCTGAGTGACAGCCTGCACAGATTCTGGGGCTGCTTTCAACGCCCATGCTTACTCAGACAGCTGAGGAGACGTGCTGCCCTCTGGGCTGTGGGCTACCATCTCTCAGCTGGAGGGAGGGCTAACAAGCATTGCCCATCCTGGCACCAGCTCTGCCAGCACCACCTCCCCCCCCCCTCCCCGCCCCACATAGGACCTGGGCTGGGCTGCTGCCCTCACTTTCTCTATTTGCACAAGGATGAAGGTTGACCATATGGCCTCTGCCCTCCCCACCTCTGCCACAGTGCCCCTTCTAGAAAGGAATATTTTAGAGTGCCTGCCTGCAATACACAAAAGACCTCACAAATGTTGAGTCGTCCTGTTCCAAGCTCACCTGGAGCTTGTGAGGTGGGCATTGCCTTCCCTACGTTTCCGGAAATCTTGGCTCAGTGAGGGCGAGAGACTTGCCCAGGGTCACAGCTAGACCAGAGCAGAGCCTAGAATCCAAGTCTGTCTGAATCTATAGCTGATGCTCTTACTTCCAGGAAACCCTCCAGCTAGTCTGGGAACTGAAGTGGGAAACTAGACCTGTGGTTCTTAAAGTGTGGTCCCCGAGCTCCCGAACCCAAACCCTGGGGGTGGGACCCAAGAATCTGTGTTTTGGCAAGTCCCCAGTGAGTCTGCTCCTCCCAGAAGTTGCACGAGTGCTGGGCAGGGCCACATTGTCTTTGAAGAAGAGACTAGAATGTAAGAGATATAGAAAAGACCAGTTCAGACCGCTTCAGCTCCTGTGGGCAGAAGGGAGGAAATTCGGTTCCAAATTCGGCATCTCAAACTGAAACAACTCAGGGGATAATTTCCAAAGTCACCCAGCTGTGCTCTGCAGGACCTGAGGGCCTGGTGTTTGATGGTGAGCCAACCCCCCATCCTACGGGAGGAAATTAGGACAGCAGCTGGAAGCCATCAGAAGCACACTGAGCGGGCAGCCTAGGCTTGAACTCTGACCCTGCCTTCACCCTACCCCACTCCCCCCTGCAACCCCCAGCCTGCAATCTCTGCTCCCCATCCTGACCTTGTGGCCCAGGACTCAGGACCTTGCACACCCCCTGCTGGCCAGGGCTGGCATGAGCCTCCACAGGAAGCCTCCCCCGGGATCCCTGGGCAATATGCCTGTGACCTTTAGCTAAAACTGATCTCCCTCAGACACTACGTGGGTGGCCCGGGCTGGCTGACAAGGGCAGCAGATGACAAGGCAAAGTGGGCCTGGAGACTTGTCTCAGCCCATCGCCCCTCAGTGGGACTCGGTAGCAGACAGGCTGAAGGCTCAAAGATATCCACGTGGCGGCAGGGGATGAATCAGTTAGGTCCTGCCCAGAGAGAGAGAAAGTGAGAAGGTTCATTTCAGAGTAGATGCTTGACTCCTAAGAGAAACTGGTTTTCTCCTCGGACTGGGGGTTTGAGAAAGACCCCATGACCTTGGATTGCGTTCTTCAGTTGCCGGCTGTCTTGGACTGGGGTCCAGGGACACTGGGTTCTGCTTCTGGGTCAGGCCTAAAGTCAGGTCATCTCTGAGCTTCCGTTATTCCACCTGTAAAATGGAAGGAGTAGTGTTCATCTCTGTCTACCCCTTAGAGCCACAGAACCCACTGCCGTCAGTCTGTAGGGGCCTGACCCCCTCTTTTCAGGTGAGGAAATGGGGGTTGGAAACAGGAAAGGGGACTTGGTCGGGATACATAGCAGGGGAGGTGGCCTGTGCAGGGCCACGTAAGTCTGAATGAACCAACAAGAGCATCTAACCCTTTACTTTGCCAGGAAGATGGGAGAACTGGTCTGGACCCTCAGGGAACTAGCTTTCCAGCTGCTGGGGAGGGGACCTGCGGACAGATCCACCTCCCCTGGACTGAGAACTCAGCTCAGTGTGTATTTGGGACCGGAGGGCTGGAGCAATCTTGGACCGCTTGGGAGAAGAGGGGTCACTAGAGAGGAGGGAGCAGAGCCAGGGGCAAACACCTGACTGTAGGACCATCTCAAAGCCTCTGCATCTGTCCCAGGCCATTAAGAAAGAGAAAGACTCATTCTAAGAACACGCAGGACTGAGGCGCAAACATGGTTTCTTCCCAGAGCCTCGACCGAACCTCTTTCTTTCTTGCTCCAGAGTTGGGGACTTTCACACATGGCCAGAGCAAGCTGGCCCAGATCTGTGCCTGCCTTTCCCATTCCAGCCACCCCTCCTGAGGTAAGAGTTCCTATCCCTGGCTGCACGTCAGAGGCACTGGGGAAGACCCCAAGAGTACAGATGCCCAGATTCTGCCCTGAATCAATTGTGTCAGAACCTCTGGGGGTTGTGCCCCAGCGTCTGCCTTTTTTGTGTG